>NC_136520.1:11165472-11262055 GCF_053919585.1 Euprymna scolopes
TACCGATGTGCCTACCGTTGTTGCGACGTCACTGGCGATCGAAATAACGTATTTTATGCGATGTCCAGGGTTGAATGGCTTGCAAAAATCTCAGCGAAAAAACGACCCCCCCTTTAGAAAAGTGGCCAGTGTAGGGCGACGAAATTAATGTTTTTAGCCAAGTTTTCGATATATGTCGTCCGAAGGGTCCTGCTTTAAATTGCCATCGAGCTCGTGAAAATCCGTCGCCTCTCTCGGAAGTTTTAGGTAGACATACATACATACATACATTTAAACAAACAGGAAAGATTTATATCATAGATGAAGTGCCATGGCATTTGGCTTGGTTGCTTTGCAAAGCATGATTGACTTTTGGAAAGGGAGGGAGAGAAAAAATACAATATTAAGTTTCTTTTATATTTTTAGTCCGAAAATAGATGTTGTCAATGGTGTGATCTGCTAGCATTGAAGAGAAAGAATTATTTATACTTGGCGCATATAGGGGAGTTTCAACGATTAGAACTCAGTCGAACATTTAGATGAACTTATATACATTGGTCTATATTTTCAGGAGTAACTATCCAAAAAGTGGTTTCCTCTTGAATATGTCACCAAAATTTGATCCTTCTATTTAATTTCGGATATATAGCACCTAGAACAAATATAATGATCCTGACACAGATGTTTCGTGGAAGCAATATAAAGTCTAATGAACAAACTATTAAGCGCCCTCAACCTGGATTTGCTGGATCGTTTGACATATAAGAGGTGTATCCATTAGATCTTTCCCGTCGCCTGTCTGGGCCATGTAACTGTCTTACCTATGGCACGTGTGGCCCCTCTTACCGTCGCCTGTTTGTGAGTGAAATATGTTGGATTCATTTATTTATGTTTTACATTTATCTGATTTAGCAAGTGACCTTTTTCCAATTAATGACAATGTTATACTCGAACTCGATGGATAACAGTTCAAGTCGGCATTTTCTGGCGTTAGAAAAACCTTGCGTTTATCAGGGGATCAGTTTTCTTGCATATGTTCAGGTCTCATCTTCTGAAACTTCTCATCCTTTCGCCTCTTTCTCCCCTTTTTCTCTTTCAGTAACTTTTTTTTTCTATAAATTCCTCAATCCTTTGTATTTTATTCTGTATTTCTCCGCTCGTTTATTTAGTACCGAAAGTAATAAAGTAAAGAAAGAAAAAGTGCTGTATATTCCATTATTAACGGGAGTGTGTATCACAAAAGGTAATAATTCTATTAAAATCATAGTTGGAGAACGCGATGTAGGGAAACATTTTTGTAGATAACCTTCGAGTCAAACTTATTCAGATGACATACACATTTTGCTTATGAAAGACTCCGTTTCAGGCCCTTTTTACTAATTTTTTTTTCATTCTGAACACAAGCACGAATTAAAATTATTTACCGCAAACTTACCGCTTTATAAAACAGAACATCGATATTTATTATTATTATTTTTTTAAATAAAGTATATCGCCTTATTCGCTTTCTGAGTCGGTAGAGAGAAATGTATCGGCATTTAGCAAGGAGGTGGATTAAATTGAAACGACATAATAATATTGGATTTTTTTATTGGATTTTTTTAAATATAAAAAACGTTAGCCACAATGAAATATAATAATACTGCATTCCTTTTCATGACGCCATCTTGTTTTTGTTTCGAAACGAAAAAAAAATGGCCGTTGCTTGAATACGTGCCAAATTGAAATTGAAATCTAGTTGTTGTTGTTGATCTTAGAAGCGAATTAAATAAATACATAAAAATACACTTTCTTCCTCTCTGGTTTAATTAGATGTGAATGAGATGGGATTCAATAGATGAATTCTTCTCTCATTGTGCTAACGTTCTCATAGAGCAGCTATTTATATATAGGAATGAATCACTCTAAAAACATGGCGAAAATTATCAGGGATACATTTTGTTTTTCAAAAAGCAGATATCGTGAATTCTCGGACAAAACGAGATCTTTTTAATTTCCGGTCTGTGACGTTGGCGAAATAGAGTGGAGTGCCTTAATGCATTATTTTTTTAGCATCGCCATCTTTTTTCTCGAGAAATAAGTGGGACATTTTCAGTAAAATTATGTCGACCTTCCGGCATTTTTCTTTTTTAATTTTCAACTTGATTTTATGTTTTGTTTTTATTTTTTACTTCAGTTGAAGTTATCAGAAATGGCGGTGCTCTTTTCCTGAGGTGATGTAAGATACGTTAGTTATTCGAATGTTCCATTAAAGTTATTTTTCTAATACTGAGCTAGTAAAGAGTTTGAACACATTTTTCTCCCTCCCGAATTGACCATTTTGATATGTTCTTGTAATCGCTTGATCTTACTAGATTCCAGAACAATAATTCATATATAGTATAAAAAATATATATATAGACTTGGTAGCTTAGTGGAGGATGCCCTTTTCTCTTCCCTGTACCTCTCTCCCACAGAAGAGACGTTGCGAGCCTGTCTTTGTCTTATCGTAATTTCCATGGCAAGTGCCTGTCTGAGCTCCAATCTCTGGTTCCCCTTTCGCTAATCTTTAACGAAAAACACCCGTCTAGCTGAAACCGCTGTCAATAATTTTCCCCACTTTTTATTTGTGCCTAAATCGAAACGTAGATTCCATGAATAAAACTGCACGACTGTGGATCTCTCTTCTGTTTTCTCATTTTCCTCCTGACTACAACTTGGACGTCTTCAAGTCCAACATAAACAAATTTCTGATAAACCGCCCCTTAAGTAATCCAATTTTCAAATCTCCATTATTAACTATTACTATTATCCCATTGATTACTGTACATGCAATAAAACGTAACCTCGAGTGGCATTCGGGCGTTGAGAAGTGGTGACTCCTATGTAAAAAAAAAAAAAAAAAAAAAAAAGTCTTCGTATTGTAAATGTGTGACAATATCACTTGGAGGTGCATTAATCCTCTAATATTAGTGTCGATAGCATATCAAAATGAAATTTTGGAGAGTTCAACTACTAGTGAATTTTTGAATAGCCAGTCAGTTAATTTCAGGAGGAAGTATCTTCCTGTCCGAAAAACACTGAATATAGACACCATGGATATTTGAGGAAGGTCTCTAGTATCACATATATATATATATATATATATATATATATATATATATATATATATATGTGTGTGTGTTTTATTCTGTTATTACCATTTTATCTGTTTCGTTACACATGTTTCGGTTATCGAATTGTATTCAGGATCCAGTAATTTCGTCAGACTTTACTTTTCTGTAAAATCTGACGAAGTTCCTGGATCGTTAATACGATACGGTAATCGAAACATGTGTAAATAAACAGATAAACGGTAATAAAAGAACAAAACATATTTGCTTTGCAATAGTAGTGAGCACTTTCTTCAGGTTTTTACTAATTACCCTTTTTGTTATATATATATATATATATATATATATATATATATATATATATATATATATACACTTGTTTCTGTGATTGTCGAGTTTCATCTGGCTGGAGTCTGTTGCTTTTATTTTCTCAAATGCTTACAAGCGTGTGTGTGTGTACTATATATATATATATATATATATATATATATATATAATTTTGTGTACAGAAAGTTGTTAGTTGAGACAGGTCATTGGTACCGTCGGTTTCAAGCCGGATAATAAGGCCCGTTTAAGGTATCCTTATCAAGCTCTCTTCAGCCAATATTCGTCTGAGTGAAATTCAAATGCATTTTTTTTATTTCAACGAAAAAATGATCTCTGCTTGGTTTTCGATTTTGTCGGGCTTGAAACCGACGGTACCAATGACCTGTCTCAACTAACAACTTTCTGTACACAAAATATAAGTACGCTCTTAAAATTTGGATTTTCCTTTTAATTGAGCACTCTGCTGGAATTCTTTTTCCAAAAAAAACTAATCATATATATATATATATATATATACATATTAGTAGAGCTATCCAGCGTTGCCCAGGTGTGGAAATGTGGAGGAAGGGGGAATTAAAAGAACAGTTCAGCCCAGGTGGAGAGATGTTTAAAAAAAAAAAAAAAGTTATGATAGCGGAGAGGATCAAAACAACAATAGTCAGCCCGGGAGGAGAGAAGTGATAAATGTAAGAATTATGTGTGTGTGGGGGTGTGTGTTAAGTTGCGTTTGTACTCTAAGTGCTCAATCTATTGTCGTCTGTGAATTTTTTTTTTGTTTAAAGAAAATAATCATTTAATTCCAAACACTTAGTTTAAAAGAAACTTGGTGAAAAAAGTTTTATTTTAAGTTGCTTGAGTGAAATTCAAATGCATTTTTTTTATTTCAACGAAAAAATGATCTCTGCTTGCTTTTCGATTTTGTTTTTTCTATAATCAATTATAAAGCTTAATTACTTTTCGTGGTCTATAAGGAACGAACACACAAAATAGTTGCATTTATATGATTGTCTATGTATGTATGGTTGTATAGGTTACTTTCCTAGATAAATCCAAGGAAACCCACGTGATTATTAAAGATCGCTCAATGTAGGAAAAAGATTGTATATAGTCTGTTTATTATACAAACATTATTGGTTACATATGTGCATACATGTTTCAGTTGAATCTTAATTCAAAGAGACAACCTCATCAGACCCCCAAAAAATGGACATTATTGTAACAAGAATTAAGTTTCTATTCGTGTTTTTTTTTTTTTTTTTTTTTTTTTTTTTTTTTTTTAACATATTCGGGTTTCGTCTACGCTCTAAAAAGGGAGGGTATAGATTTTGAATGTGGGCACTAGAGGTTTTGAAGGGAGTTGCGGTAAAGGAGAATAGGGGTGGAAAGAAGTTAAAAGAAGAGGGGCAAATACGATCGTGTGTGGTCAAGCTGTCACAGCGCAGAGGTATCGGTTTTATTTAACTTTGCGGTTGTTTATTGGCCTATATTTTTGCCTTGATTTGAAATATAATACAGTTTCTTGTTACTTCTTTCTTAAGTCCTTATAAATCACATCGATTTCCCAAATCTCGGTATCCTGTATATCAACTGTCGAGTCTGTAGACTAAAAATTGAGAGTTATTGCGTCGGGAAACGTACACAGACACACAAATACACGTTCACTTTTATAGATATACTAGAATTTCAGCCCGGCGTTGCACGAGTGTTTGGATGTGCATGTTGAGCAAAAAATAAAATAAAATTTGGTAGTAGGAAGGCAGACTCAACTCGTACCGCGAAGGAGGAAAAGAACGGGGCGGGGGAACTGAGGTCTTTGCGGTTATGACCACAACCAACCTTGAAGTGAGTTATGTTTAAATTAAGGCTATACAATCTACAGGACAGGATAACTTTTAAAAATATCGGCGAAAAAAGCGCCCCCTCCTGTAGGAAAGTGCCTAGTAGAAGGTGAAGATATTAATGTTTTTAGCCAATTTTTCGATATTTGTCGTGTAAAAGGTGCAACTTTAAAACGATACTGATCGTGGTAAAATCCGTCGCCTCTGTCGAAAGTTTTAGGCAGACATACAAACATACATACGTACATACATTTATATATTGGTAACTAAAAATTTTCGACCGAAACCAATGAAAAAGCTTGCCCTATCTCTGAATATCGATTGTGTAAAATTTCAAATGTTTGGACCAGAAATTGTCAGTCATTTTTCTTTAAATTTGACCCCTATTATACCCTCTTAAAATTTATTGTTTTGGGCTCAAATTGAGTTATTAAGTTAGATCCATGTCCAAGGCACCTATATCTAAAATTTCAAGTGTTTAGACCGAAAGTTGTCGTAGGATTTTGGTAGAGTTCTCAAAAGTCAAATCGTTGAAGTTTAACCCTTTGACAGCCTAATTCCTGGCCGAAAACCGATCACAATGATTTTACAGAATCTCAATACCCTGTATATCAAATTTTGAGTTTGTAGACTTAAAATTGACAAAGTTATTATGTAGGGAAATGTACACATACACACACACGTTCCCTTTTATAGATATACTAGCATGCGTGCCCGTTTGGAGATGTATGTTGAGCAAAAAAAAAGTGGTCAAGTTTTTTTGACTTTGACTCCTATTATGCCCTCTTAAAATGTATTGTTTTGGGCTCAAATCAAGTTATTAAGTTAGATCCATGTCCAAGGAATCCATATCTAAAATTTCAAGTGCGTAGACCCGAAATTATCGGAGGATTTTGGTAGAGTTCTCAAAGGTCAAATCGTTGAATATTGGCCCCTTAATCGCCAAATTTCTGGCCGAAAACCGATGAGCTCGATTTTTCCAAATCTCAGTACCCTGTATATCAAATTTCGAGTCTCTAGACTAAAAATTGGAAGTTATTGCGTAGGGAAATATGCACACACACACACACACACTTATATATATGTGCCCACATTTTCGCTATAGCTCCTGGAGTTAGTACCACCAGAATATAAAGAGAAAAAAAACATTTTAATACAAGTATGTTTTTATTCCGAAAATATGGACATTGTATATATACTAGAATTTCAGCCCGGCGTTGCCCGGGTGTTTGGATATGTATATTGAGCAAAAAAAAAAAAATTGGTAGTACGAAGACAGGCTCGAACCCATACCGCAAAGGAGGAAAAGAACGGGGTAAAACCTAAGGTTTATGCTGTTACGAGCACCGCCTAACCGGAAGCTACATTTTTAAAAAATAAGGCAAGACGATCTAATGGAGAGGATAAATTTAAAAAATATCGACGAAAAAAGTGACCTCCCCCCTGTAAAATTGTGCCTAGTTGAAGAAGATATTAATATTTTAAGCCAATTTTTCGATATTTGTCGTATGAAAGGTGGAACTTTAAAACGATACTAATCTTGGTAAAATCCGTCGCCTCTATTGAAAATTTAAGGCAGACATGCACACAGACATAATAACATACATACATTTATATATTGGTAACAAATAATTTTCAACCCAAACTGATGAAAAAAAAATATATAGATAGATAGATTTATTAGTAATAAGTTCAATTGATTTTGTCCCTCAGTATATATGTTTTCCGCTCTTTATTTCCTGATTGATCTATTTATTTTAAAATGCAATATGCGTCCACAGAGTCCAATAAACAGCCAGTGAACAAATATACAGGCATATTTATGATTTTTCTAAAGGAGGTATACTGAAAGTTAAATTTAATATATATATATATATATATATATATATATATATATATATATATTAATGTAGGTGTCTAGAGTATCCATATAGGGAAAGGTTTTATTATCTATATAGAAACTTCATGTCGACGGTTGTCATTCTCTCATTTCTGTTGTTTATCTTTTCCTCAATACTAGAATATAAATATATTTTATAAGTTTATATGCTTCGTTACGGGGATAGGTTTAATGTCTGTGTGTCTCTATATGTTCAAACTATATCTCTCCTGAAACTAAAAGTCGCAGAGCGGGGCCAAGGGCCCCTGTATGCTTGGATTTTTATTAAACTTTCTTTTATAGATTTTTAGCCGGTTTAAATGGTATTTAAAGGTCCAAAAGGGGTCAAAATTGAGAAAAACGTTAAACATTTTGGTTAGTTTATTTTAATAGTTTATGAGTTCGTTGGTACAGTGCTAACGTCACCAGCTTTGAATACTATAGTTATTCTTTCGGTTAAGTTTCTAGCTGATAGTACACAAATACTTTTTTATTTTACTCTTGAAACCAAGACTATAAAAATATGAAAAATCTTGGCAAATTGAAATATCATATTTAAACGTATTTTACGACCGGGCAAATCCGGGAATCCTGCCCCGCTAGTAGTATATATGCGTCTATATTAGTAGAACATTCGTTCCTATAGGCCCTTTAGTAAGATCACTTACTTATCGTCTCGGACCAATTATGCGGTTGGTGTCCTTATGTAATGCTGTTTACGATAATACTGCTCGTAGGTATATATCAACATTCCAATAATAAGCGTGTCATGTAAATATCGGGGAACAAATGAACGTATAAAAAAGCGAGAAAAAAATGAGGAAGTCGCCGCCGCCATAAAAAAATCATAACGACTTAAGATAGAGAAGCAATAAAGATTCAAATCAAAGCAAAAACTTAGGTCAATAAAAAGCCACCAAGTTAAAATGAAACCAATACCTTCCTGACAGATTGACCACACGAGATCATATCCCCTCTCTTTCTCCACCTCCTCCCATCCCTGTTCCCTTTCTTAACCACAGCTCCTTCCAAAACCCTTACTGCCCACAAACTATGCACCCTTTTTCTTTCAGAGCGTAAACCACACCCGAATATTTTATTAAAAACGGATATAACTTTGATTCTCGTGTCAATAACGCCTCATTTTCTTTCGCCTGATGAGGCGATCTCTTTGAATTCAGATTCTACTGAAACACGTATGCACATGTGTAATCAATGTTTGTTTAATAAACAGACTATAATATATATATATATATATATATATATATATATATATATATATATATATATTAAATATAGTTATAACAATAATTATATCGGCTCCTTTCAGAACTGGATTCTTATTGTTGCCCACCGTATGTAAAAATGACAAAAGTCGGGACACTAAGCCAGTGTTCGTATTTTTTGATGTTAGAATCATTTGAAAACTTTAGACCTACTTGAATGCCATTTACGATTTACAAATGTACATTTCATTTAAATTCTCGCCGAAGATAAATCCCAGCGTGGTGTATGTTTCTGCCTAATGGAGTCAGATATGTATATATACAATCTGTTCAAAAAGTCACTGAAGGGTTTTTAAATGGTATTGATTTTTTTATTCTTTATCATATCGTTCTGTAATTTTAACACCTTGTGACTAAGACAGTGGAAAGGTTTATTAACAATGCAAAATTCAAACAATGTTTATTAATAAAAATAACGTCTTTTAAATATTGGCTATTTTCAGCTGCACATGTTTGTGCTCTTTCCAAAAATTAGTCATGACTAATTGCAAAATCTCTGGATAACTATTAAACTTCCTTATTTCGTTCTTGATTTTTTTCCTTCAATTCTTTCGGGGTTTGGGATGTTTAAATAAACTCTTTCTTTAAGATATTACAAGAAAAAGTCGGGGATAGTCAAGTCTGGAGAACGTGATGGCCATTGCCATAACAAGAGATAATGTTGTCGCCAAAGCATTGCCAGAGAAGCTCTATGCTGCCTCGTGCCGTATGTGCCGTTGGTCAATGTTATACTTATTAATAATTATTTTCCAAAATATCTGTAAAATGTCTGAAACAGAAAAAAATAATCATTAATCGTAAAGTGTGTGTGTGTATGTGTTTTATACATATATAATGTGAGATAGATGAAAGAACATGGGGGCTTCTAGCTTTGGATCGTGGAGAGTGGGGAATTACCTTATGGGGAAGTGTGGGCAAGTTTGAGACTGATCGAAACCAATATGAGCGGCTGAAACGTGATATCCGGAAAGGGAGGGTGAAAGGAACAGTGGATGGGCGGGGGGGCAAATTAGTCTGGAGTGTGAGGTGTGCTGAAGATTGTCTGAGCAGAGCTGGGTTGATAAGCCACCAGACTACTCATAAGTGCAGTGGGCCACGAAAAGTCTTGTCTTGACAGATCTAACCTGTGTCAACTGTGGGCCGACGTCCAAAACAGCAGGTGGTTTGACGAGGCATTTGATTATACATGGAAGTGACCATCAAGAACATGCTGCTAGTGACGCACATGTCTGCACAATGTGTGCCAAAGAATGGCAGTTTGGCAGGGCTTAAAAGCCACTTTCGTGTGGCCCATCATTGAATTGTTTTCCTGTGTCTTTATATCTTTTGTGTGTGTGTGTGTTATACCAAGTAACGACAATGCTCGGAAACGAATTTGCTGCCATTATTTATTTATTTATTTATATATATATATATATATATATATATATATATATATATATATATAAGCTGAATGTAGGTGTGTCTGGTCACGAATAGGCTCATATATGGTTGACTATTATAAAAAACTGATTACATATAATAATAGATGTATCGAGACACGGGAATAGGTATGTTTGATCTGGCAGAACAGCGGCTCATTAAAATTGTGGGGTCTGCGTTCGCGCCTGGTCTACAAAGTATGGAAATAAAAGTTAAAAAAAAAAAAAACGTTTACAAGTGTTTTTTATAGAGATTTACATAACAATACTTTGATAAGTATGTTTTAGCTTAAACAGTGATGGTATAATAAAATTGTGGGGTCTGCGTTCGCACCTGGCCACCATAGAATGGAAATAGGCACACACTTTAATAAAGACTTTTCATATCTATCTGCATAAGTATACTTTGTTAATTATGTTTCAGTTTTAAGAAATATGGTATGATAAAATTTATGAGGTGTTCGTTCGCGCCTGGCCTCCATAGAATGGAAATATGTCACAAAGTTTAACAAGGTTTTTTTAATATAGATCCACAGAATATTGTGACAAGCGTTTCAGTGTGAACAGGTATGGTACAATAAATTATGGGGTTTATCTATTTTATTTTTACTTTCATCATATTTTGATTTGCTTTTGCCACCCCCAAATTCGAAGCTATCTTTTTACAACCCTTCCTTTTCATAACCTATCATATTTTGATAAATCAGTCATTTATCTGTAGACTGTTTTTGAACCCAGTCAACGACGGGTACTTTTGCTAGTGTGTGTGTGTATGTAATATATATATATATATATATATATATATATATATATATAAGTAATGTGATTTATAATTAAAAAAAAAAATTTAATTTAAAAATCAAATTTTAATTAAATTAAAAATCAGTTTCATAAGAAGGAACAACAACAAAGTCAACTTGACTTTGTTGTTGTTCCTTCTTATGAAACTGATTTTTAATTTAATTAAAATTTGATTTTTAAATTTAAACATTTTTTTTAAATTTTTAAATTATAAATCACATTACTTAATATTGAATTAGCTCTAGGACATTTAACTATGGAGCTTATTATATATCTAAATTACAACGAGCATTTCCTGTATTTTAATTAAACTAGTAATTTCACTATTACATTAAAATACACTTAGCTCTTTAGACTATTATTCTAATCTCCTTTAAATTATATATATATATATCGCCTGTAAAAGTATGACAAGACACGAAATATCAAAACACACTGGTTTTATTTACATTATCGTCACTGCCATCAAGTAGTTAGTGTCGGTATGTGGGTGTGTTAAATGGGGTGGGGCGATTGGTCGATGTACTGCTTGCTCGGATATTCTCCGTTCTCTTCTGTTCTTTATTTTCTGTCTGTCTTTTATTTACATTTCATAGATCGCAATTTCTTTATTTTTATTCGTTTTAGTTCGGACATGAGGAATGTAGATTTATTCCTTTATTTGTGAATGTTATCAACAACGTTGGTTAAATATGGAGGTCCATTGCTTTGTTTGCATGTAAAAAACGCTCAATCGGGTTTGATATCTAGAATTGCCCGGCTGTTGTGAACACACATCCGATATTTTCTGGCGTCGACTATCACAATCCAACATTTAGTAGGTATTCAAGTTTCTTCGGTTTTATAGATTTATATGGTTTCAAATAAAATATGTAATTTTTGACAGAATATCTCCAATATAGAAAGACAATAAAATATCTTTATATATATATATATATATATATATATATATATGTGTGTGTGTGTATTTCTGTAGAAATATACATTCTTATAATATATATCAATCCCTATTTAAGAAGTTCAATATAATTACAGACCAATATAGAGAATAAATCACAAAAAAGTTATATTCCAAAATTCATGATGTTGACCAACTTATTCCTTTAATTCAGTTGACTTATACAATTCTTGACAGCATCTGTTTCGTAGCGAAAAATCAATCTCTTAATTATTATATCAATCAGTGAATCTATTATGTCCTTTACTCATCAGAAGAAATAGCAACAATCAATCCGTCCAAACGATAGTGCGTCTGTTTCGGTAGTCAGATAACGAAAAAGGTTAGGAAATAAAAAAAAATCAAAGCGTGATTTTGTACATGAATCATGAATTCGTTATATGTATGTGACATTAATTTGCATACGAGTAGCATAGTGGCTGCAAGAGAGGCGAATTAGTTAACAGGAGTATCGTGTTTTTTTTTTTCCAGTTGGGATACTACATAGTTGTCAAATGGTGTTGTGAACTGAGTAAAAAAAAAAAGGATTTAATACATATTAGTGAGTTGATATACATATATTAGCAGAAACCATGGAAATTCCTCGATGCTTGCAAATTTTTTTAATCTTAATCTCTTTTCAACAATACTTTTTATTATAAAATAGTCAGTTGAATGTACTTGCAAGATCTGGAATAAAAAAGACACCAACAGATAATCTGTACATCAGTTTAGCAGATCAAGAGTTTATCTGAAAAGACTTAACTTAAAAGGCAGATAATAAAACAGAGACGCTAGGTACTATAATAAAACGTGCTTAAATAAAAACATGCTGCCTAAATCAAAACACTCACTATCGATCATAGTGGTTGTGAATAAAAACATGCCGCCTAAATCCAAACTGTCAGTATCTATCTATCTATCTATCTATCTACTTGTATCTATCTATCTACTTGTATCTATCTATCTACTTGTATCTATCTATCTACTTGTATCTATCTATCTACTTGTATCTATCTATCTACTTGTATCTATCTATCTACTTGTATCTATCTATCTATCTACTTGTATCTATCTATATATCTACTTGTATCTATCTATATATCTACTTGTATCTATCTATATATCTACTTGTATCTATCTATATATCTACTTGTATCTATCTATCTATCTACTTGTATCTATCTATCTATCTACTTGTATCTATCTATCTATCTACTTGTATCTATCTATCTATCTACTTGTATCTATCTATCTATCTACTTGTATCTATCTATCTATCTACTTGTATCTATCTATCTATCTACTTGTATCTATCTATCTATCTACTTGTATCTATCTATCTATCTACTTGTATCTATCTATCTATCTACTTGTATCTATCTATCTATCTACTTGTATCTATCTATCTATCTATCTACTTGTATCTATCTATCTATCTACTTGTATCTATCTATCTATCTACTTGTATCTATCTATCTATCTATCTACTTGTATCTATCTATCTATCTATCTACTTGTATCTATCTATCTATCTATCTACTTGTATCTATCTATCTATCTACTTGTATCTATCTATCTATCTACTTGTATCTATCTATCTATCTACTTGTATCTATCTATCTATCTACTTGTATCTATCTATCTATCTATCTACTTGTATCTATCTATCTATCTATCTACTTGTATCTATCTATCTATCTATCTACTTGTATCTATCTATCTATCTATCTACTTGTATCTATCTATCTATCTATCTACTTGTATCTATCTATCTATCTATCTACTTGTATCTATCTATCTATCTATCTACTTGTATCTATCTATCTATCTATCTACTTGTATCTATCTATCTATCTATCTACTTGTATCTATCTATCTATCTATCTACTTGTATCTATGCTAATTAAACGTTATAATATAGTACCTAGCGTCTCCGTTTAATTATCTTTTTTTAAGTTAATTCTACTTTTATGACTTTGTGGATATTTTCTATTCTTAAACCGTAAAAGGTCAGCCATGCTTTTTCCCCCAATTTTTGGAGAAGAAATAGTTCAATGATTTTTATCTGAAAAAGACCGACTATTAAGAAATTAATTAAATGCTTTCCATAGTGATGTGTACTTTGTGACACTGTACGTACGGATAAGTAAAACTATATTCAGATTGATTGTTCCTGAAAAGCGAAGAAACCAGATCAGGAACGATCGTTATGATTGTTTCGAAATCTAGATGTTTTGTCAGCAAAAATATGCACCGAGAATGTAAACTTAGAAGAATTTTTAACATTAACATCATAACAAGAATGTTCGTATCAATAGCAGTCAGGAAGTATTAAAATGAGTTGTGTAACAGGCATCATGTGATCTTATTCTTTTTGCAAGGTTTGCGTGTGATGACGTAGGTGTAACCTCATTTCGAAATTTACGTGGGTAATCTTCATTGAATAAACAGCGGGTGATTGAGCATCTTTGGATCAAGACACAACCGACTTTTAGCAAAAGTAAATCACGTAAAATATCAGTAAAAACCGAATGAGAATGAATCGGCATCAAAAATATATGTATAAATATTACGATATAATGACTCAAAAATAAGGTTTAGATTCCCTATTTAATTAAGGTCAAAATCTATAAAATTAGTTTTAGTGTAAAACCTTTTTGAAATATAAGGATTATGTAGAAGGAGACAAAATAACTAACATTAAAGGGATTTTGTCCTTTATATAGTGTGTTTGGTGACATAATATTTTACAAGCAAAATCACCTTAACTTTATGATTATTTTTATGAAAGATATTTAAACTTTTCGCCACAAACAATGAACGATGCTACTTTGATCTATATGGCTACATGGGATATATTATTTCCATAAATACTATGTAAGAAGTTGAGCAGCCAGATATTTGTTTACATTATACTTGAACTTTTGCATGTCAGCGTGACGTAATCAACCTGAGAGAGCAATTTGCCCTCATTGGGGAGCGTTAGATCCCCATGGGCCCAAGGAGGGCCGAATGACTATGCTAAGATACTTTAATCGATCCCGGGTAACGACAGACATCCCTAGGATTTGAAATAGAGAATAAAATATATATTTCAGGTTTATTACGTCATATTCGCCCCCATTAGATTGTATTGCTTCGATAGAACCAATGGAGTCTAATTCCTCTACACACCTCTCAATCCCTTTTCACAGTTCGTCGTCAGTTTTTTTCCCATACCCCTCTCTATCATCAAATATCCTGTAAGAAAGATAACATATACACAATTCAATATCAACCCATGAATCGGTGTTCTCCCCCTTTTTCATTCAAAAGTCTATAACAAAGTAAATTCCAAAAGTTCATATCATATAAAACGCGAAAGTTCAGAGTTCATCAGGGATAATACATTTTCTTTTTTTCACATGCAAGTTTTTTTGTTTGTATATTCTTTTTTTTTCACATTAATAATTCAAAGATGAGATAATCATCATCTAAAAATTGTCACTCAATAAAATGCAACAAGTTCATTAATCAGCTCATAAGAGTTACTTCCCTAGGTTAAAAATGTTGTCCTCTTTTTCCAGCGTTTTATAAGAGTTATTCCCCTTTTTCCATTTTTTTTCATCAGTTCAATCATAGTTCAATTGTTGTTTTTCACAGAATGTCAGTTACAATTTACAAGATTTTTTTCACTTCGCTGCTATCAACAGCACTAAGCTAGGGGAATCTTTCTCACCTTAAGTGGTCGTAGTTGAACCTTCACCTTTTATTTCACAGTTCAAATCTCCTTTATAAGCATCTTGTAATATATTTCACTGACGGCTTCTCACCTCAATAGACGGTCATTCAAGGGAACGTTGGGATTTTCTTTCGACGGGCCTCAGCTCTTCGCCCTGCAAGAATTTTGGTAAAACAGAAGAAACAAAAGAGAATCTTCAAGTCGTCTTCAGTTTCTTTGGATTTCAGCATCAGGGAGGTCTTTGGGTTGCACTTCGTTTTCTTTAACACCAGCAGCCGTATTCTCCAGAATCACAGGCGGGTCCGAACCAGAGTCTCCCTTGCCACCTGCGCAATCAGCTTAGATATGGCCATCCCCTCGATTCCCTCTTACATTCACTCTTTTCATGCAACATACAATCACAAACAGTAGCACAATTATCGTTACTAGTGTGCTCACTCCCGCTCCTTTAATCACTACCTTATGAAGCCTATCCCTAACTTCTGTACTCTCCAGACCGTTTAATTGGGCCTGCAATTCACTCAAATCTATTCGTTTAACTCGTCCCATAGTTTTTGGTAGCATAAGTCGGGTATATGGCGGTGAACGATGGATCAGGGGGTCCCAGAGGTCAGTGAGGTTATTCAATTGGTCATTCGCTCACTCTACCCCAGGTGATTTTAACAAATACCGTTCCGCAACTTGATAATACGCAGGTAACCCTATGCCCTTTCCCTGGGCTTCACAACGCCCTGTCCAATTCTACGATAGTTAAAGGTGGTCCCACCTTGATTACCCAAGCGGTCGAGTTACCGCATACCTTAGATAATCCCATCTTCTGTTGCGTGGATACCAACAATGTACCTTCAGCTATTGGTATAGCCAATGGCAAAAGACCTTCACTTGCCATTTCAACCTTGCATACGCTATTTATCACGCTCTCATACCCCTGAAATAATCCGAACACACACAACTCGTGTTCTCCAGTGACATACAACGGACTCTATGATCGACAAATTCCAAGACCATTATTTCGGCATATTCCTGCCTCTCGCTGATTCAACAGTATGAATCTATCTCTTGTCATATTAAACGTTACGTATTCTGACTCCACTCTGTAACTGGCTACTAACCTTAACTTGGGTGTGTCCAGTTGATATGGAACGGGTGGAGTAATAACTTGACACACCTCGTATTTGGTTCCGCGATTAAAACGATATCCTTCCAGACTGAGGCAACAAAAATATTTATTTTCAAAATTTATTCAACTCTCAAAATTTAATTTTACCAATTATTCTCGTTTGAATACATAAAAACACAACTGCCAAAAGTTTTAAATGATTCATGACTGATTAAATTAATATTCTCGTTTTCCGTTTAAAAATAACACGTTACTTAAGTTTCTCAACGCTTTATTATTAAGTTCCGATCACGCTGCGTATACACCCAGGGGAAAGAGAGCGAGAAGAAAAAAATTTTAAAAATGAGAAAAAAAGAAGCCAATAGTTCCCCATGTTCCTCCTCTTCCAATATGCGTGAGGGGGTTTGCGGCCGCCAGGTTATGAATATCAAGTACGAGCGCCACCGCCTCCCCTCTCACTGATACCAACAAAGTCAGCAGAGGCGACTCCATACAGGCCCCACTCTCCCCTTCAAACAACGGAGGCTTTCTGACGCTCGCTCGTCTTCTCTCCACCCCATTCATGCTGAAAGAATCATGAACATTGCCTTTCCTTCTTTCTTCCTTTGTTAGAATTATACACTATTTTAAAATTAAAAAAACTTTGTTTTTCACTGCATTTTCTCACTGCAAAATTAATTATGCAATTCGCCGTTGACAAAAAAAAAACCCGTACAATTTTTCGAGGGGTGCTAAGCTAGACCATAAATATCTCCGTATCATTATCATTCTCTCTACTCTTTTTTCTTTTTCCTTTCAAAGGACTATTGCCGGATCAGCTATTCGTCATCTCTCACTCGGATGAGCTTTAGTTATCGCCATCAAACGCTTCCACGTTATCCAAGAGAAAATTTGGTTCGGACGCCTTACGACTGGTGTCCTTCGTTCGCCCAGCCCTGGTCAAAGGGACCGTCACCGGCTCAATGGTTAACTCCTTCCAACAGACCTCCTTACAAATATAGCTGCTTCCACTGCATGAACTCAGTCCCTCCTCCAGTAACAAACAATGAAATAGCAATGCCCTGTAATCACTTTGAGGAGTATAATTTTTCAGTTGATATATAACCCTTATAAATTAACCCGTTAACATTAACCACCAACACGGGGGCGGGGAAAACTCTTTCGGTGCTGATGGACCCGTAGATCTTCCCAGGTCATCCGTCTAGGAGAAGGAAAACTCTAGAAGCTAAACCTAAGGGGAGGAAGGCATCTCCCGTCTTGGATGACAACCTTCCTAGAGCTGGTGACTCAAGCAAATTACCGGTCTGCAAACCTAAACTGCTTAAGGAGTAGATAGGCACTGTCTATCGCCCGGCTTACTTCTTATTTACCTATTAGCTAGGCGTAGAAGTCGAATCGGAGAGTCGATAGATCTTCAGTGGTCGATCTTGTTTCCTGACTAGGGCAATGAACGCCGTTTTCTCCACTTCCAACACATCCCTCCCCTAAACTTGGCACTTGGGTGTGCTTGAATGCCATACTGCCAGTACAAGTAGATTGGGTTGACCATCGTCTGATGGGGTGAGGGTACCGGATAGACAGTTCCTGGCTGCTTTTCCCGACCGGTAGTACATGAGCCCTAACTCTTTAGTAGCGCTTAGAGCGGCTGCTCCATCAACAGTTTTATAATATCAGGTTATTTGTAGCGCCATGTCTCCGGTAGGCAATACCGAGGCCACAATCCTAGTAGATGCTTGTGTTGCATGTCTTGTATTCTGCATAACCTTGTTCAGCATCCCTTACCTAAACTGAAACTCTTAAAAAAATGACAGTAAAATAAAAAAAAATTATGCTAAAGCCAGGCCCAAACTCAAACAAAACCAACCTGCTTTCTCCATTGAGGCTTGCATTTACGAACATCCGTGAACTTAGAACTAATTTAAATGCTATCGAAGCATTTCTCCTAACAAACACCCCGAATATCTTAGCACTAAGTGAGACTAACCTATACTCTTCCACCCCTCTAACTACTTTAACATGCCTGGATATCTCCCACTCTGCCGTAAGGACTGACAGACATATGCAAGGGCTTGGAGTATATATTTGGAACACCCTCCCCTTGACTAGAGATACTAAACTAGAATCGGACGATCAAACCTTTGTGCTTTATACTTAACATGCTCTTATTTTCTATACCGCTTTCCCTCCACCATGACTGTACCCTAATAAACAAAGTCTCTGACAGCATAGATATATCACTTCTCCTCGACACTAGCGCATGTGCTGGATGACTTCCAATGTCCACCACAGCAACTGGCTTGGATTTTCTACTCACAGACACAGCTGGTATGACTACATATAACTTCTATCTCATTCCCTATCACAGATGGTTAGGTTTTCCCAGATCAGCAAGAATAACACATCACTTCTAGTAACGAATGCCTACAGCCCACTTGGGAACGCCGATCATGCAGGGGTAATAGTTGAAATAGCCCTAAACTTTATAACCAAAACTGAAGAGACACTGCTCAAAACAACGAGATATTATAAAAAGGCTGCCTAGGAAGCGATCAGAGATCTTATCAGGGACGCCCCATGACAAAATTTCTTTTCACTTCCTGCTGAATAGTGCGCAAATGAGACCACTGAATGGTTCAAAACAGCAATTGAAGCACATGTTCCAACACTGAATATTTATAGCAAACCCACTCTCCCAATTGTTTACTTCTATTTGTGCATCCGCCATCGCGCAAAGTCAGCATGCGTACCGAAGATTCAACCGACATAAGTCCAGTTCAAACAGGTTGACGTATATAGAAGCCAGAAGTAACTGTAAGAAAGAAATGGCGACAGCTAAGGCAGAATTTACTGGCACCACAAAAAAAAAGCATCGAAGCACAGGGACTCGCGACTTCTGGAAAATCTACAACAGTGTAGTAAATAATGGGCAATCAACAATCCCTCCACTATCCAACAATCATGAGGTTGTTTGCTCAGCAACTGAGAAGGCCAACATGCTTGCAAGTCGGTTTGCCTCAAACTCCACACTGGACCTTGCCAACCACCCCCTACCTGACTTTCCATTGCGGACAGACGTCACACTAGACGATCTGAAAATCACCCCTTCTCAGGTGCATGCTATCATAAGAAATATTGACACTGCAAAGCATGTGGACCTGACCTCATCCCGGCTGTTCTATTAAAAAAGTGCTCCGCCGAAGTAGCTCCAGTTCTCTTCAAACTTAAAAATGCCTGAATGAATCTTTCTTTCCTGCCTGCTGGAAATCTGCTTCCGTAGTACCAGTTTTCAAGAATTCTGGCGAAATAACTGACCCAGTAAATTATCGCCCCATTAGCCTCCTCCCACTTTTCGGCAAAAATATTTGAGACAATAATTAACCTAAATTATTTGAGGCAATAATTAACCAAGCTCTAGTCCATCACCTTACAGATCCTAACCTTCTGACTGACCAACAATATGGATTTAGACAAGCCTTTTCAACATCAGACATCCTAACTGGAATCTCAGAACGTATATACCAGTCACTGGACAAAGATGGCAGGGTAGAGCGGTAGCTCTAGATATATCTAAGCCTTTTGACAGGGTATGGCATGGTCTTCTCTGGAAAATCAGACTATATGGTATCACTGGAAGAATACATGACATAATTAAATCCTTCTTAGATAAGAGAAAAATCCGTGTTGTCCTCGACGGTCGTACATCTAAACAATACGATATAAATGCGGGAGTCCCTCAGGGGTCTATCCTTGGACCTCTGTTATTCTATTATTCATAAATAACCTCCCTGACAAAATTGCCTGTGAGATGGGTATATACGCTGACGACACCGCACTCTATAACAGACACGACAGGAAAAAAATGAACACATATCTAAAGAAATGGCAGAAGCACTAGAGGATGACCTCCGATCTGTAGTGGAATTGGGACATAAATGGATGGTCACATTCAATGCTGCCAAGAGTAAGCTCGTTTCCTTCAATAATTACAAGAAAACTTCTCTACCACCAATAGCAATGACCAATGACTCTTTATCTTAAGTACATCCTTTAAACTCCTCGGCCTAACGCTCTCGCGAAACATGAGTTGGAACAATTACATCGAGAGTATCGCCAGGACCGCTGAGAAGAAGGTAGGTTCTCTCTATCGTGCTAGAAAGATACTAACGCCCGAAAGTACCTATACCTCTATAAGGCCACCATTAGCCCATGTATGGAGTATTGTTGTCATACTTGGGCTAGTGCATCTACCACTAGTCTCTCGCTCCTAGACAAGGTTCAAAAGAGAGTTGCCAATCTGATAGGTCCTGAACTGTCCTCTAAACTTTAGCCCCTATCCCTCAACGAAATATTGCATACCTCTGCCTTTTCTACAAGTACTTTAACCGTGAATGCTCTGACGAACTACAAGCACTTGTGACGCCTTGACGTAAATACCTCCGATGAACCCGACAATCAGCTAAATCCCACCCCTTCACAGTAGAGATCCCTAGACGTAAGAGGGCGTTCTACTCCAGTAGTTTCTTCCCCATGGCAGGTAAACTTCGGAATTCCCTGCCGAGTCCCTGCTTCCCCAACTGTACTGACATGCAGAAGTTCAAGTGCAATGTGAACCGATATCTTGCTGCCCAACTCCCAACTCAGTGCACCTGTGCCCATGCCCCTGATAGTAGCCCCCTACAACAAAGTGGCAATATGCTTTGTTTGGGGTGAAAATGTAATAAAAAAAGATAAATCAACCCCCTCCCCCACCAAACAAAAACTTCCAAGCAACAGCGATCGGTCGGCCTACCTCAGTTTTTTTTTCTTTTTCTTAAAAAACAAAAAAAAAAAAACCTTCGTTCCGGTCCGCAACAAATCGCTCCTCTGCCTTTTTTTAACTCACCGACATTACTACTATGGCCTGGATTTACTGATTATATGACTGTGTAATAATATTATGTTAAATTAACAGCGACAAGCAAAAACAGGCTTTCTTACGCTCTCTCTCTCTCTAGGCCAATTTGCACAGACAAGTAGAGGAAAAGAAAGGCCCGGCTTACCTTGACTCTGTTGTCTTCTTCTGCGTCTTCTCCCTCTGATCTGCCGCATGCACTTGCAAGTGAGGCTGTCCTTTCTTGCTTTTTCTTTAAATGTCTTTCTTTTTACTACGTGTTTTTTAATGGGTTTTTTCCAAACGTTTTGTTTCAACCGGGCGTGTTTCTATATTTTTCAGTTGTCTGTCTTTCCTTTTTTGCAAATGTCTCCCTCTGTCTTTCTTATAACGTTTTTTTCTCCTGGGTTCGTCGTGGAAATACTTTTTTTTGTGTCGTTGTTTTTGTGTCGGCGGTAACAACAAAATAAACAAGAAATATTAATTCTCACCCCCCCCCATTTTTTCGGGTCGATATCTTAGTCATAATGTAAGATTATGATCTTTCTCTTCTTCGTCGTGGAAATATTTCTTCTCCCTTTTCCGTGGTAACCAAACAGCGTCCATCCTGTTATCAGCACTAATAATGTAACCCCTCTCTTCTGATGAAGCTCGATACGACCCCTGTTGTCTGGAAACTCTGCTTGAATCGTCTGGTCCTTCTCGGAGGGTTGTTTCATTGACTCCTGTATGCTGAAAGCGAATATCTAAGACGCAGACAGAAAGAATTACACGTGTCTGTTTTTCTATCTACAAGAATTAATTCACGAACTTATGTGCAATGTTTTTACAAATATCGTTCAGTTCTTAGTAAGTTTTCAACAATCTCAAATTTTCACAGACAGCGTCAGACGAGTGGAGGAGGGTTCAGGTCTTAAGGGAAGTGCGGGCTAGTTCGAGTTTTGCGCACAAACTCTTGCTGGAACTGCTTCGAAACTCCTTCGGAAACTGACCAATTTTCGCGCGACATTCGTATTAATAGTGGTGTACGTGGTCGGGGGTGGAAGTCTCCCCAGCCGATCAGATCATGCCACGACATTACAGAAAACACCAGATTTTCGGGTGTTCAATTCACCAATTTTGCGATTTGAGATTTACAGATATATTAAATTCTCATGAACCCTAAGGTCATCCCTGTCAGTTTTGAGTTCGTCAAGGCCAGAAAGTGTTACGTTATTTTCTAAGTTCCTGTCATCAATTTTAAATGCAACATATATTTCTCTGACTTCCGAACAATATCTATTTTGACAATGAAATAAAATATATGTTTATATTCTCTATTTCAAATCCTAGGGATATGTCGTTACCTGGGATCGATTAACACTATCTTAGCATAGTTATTCGGTCCTCCCCAGACTCCTGGGGGGATCTAAAGCTCCCCTAATGAGGGCAAATTGGTCCCTCAGGTTGATTACGTCACATCAGTACAGTTAGGGAAGCAGGAATTCGGCATCTAGGGATCTTTGTAAAGAGACGAGATTTTTCTGCTTACGAGCGCATTTACGTCGGCGAGGTACAAGGGATTGTTGTGCGTCAAAGGTTATACCATTAAAATACTTGTAAAACAGAAGGATGCAACATTTTGTCTATGGGACAGAAGTAGGTCTAGGTGAAAGTGTGGGACATTTTTGGTTAGCGACTAGTTTTTGAACCCTATCCTAGAGTGATAAAATCTTAGCAGATGCACTAGCACAAATGTGGCGACGATACTCTAGACATGGTGGTTTTGCAGAGGTACAGAATACTGTCAGGTATAAATAAGTTTCTAGCATGGTAGAGTGACCACATTCTTGGAGACAGTTATAAATGTAATGTTAACAACCACTTTGATTGACAACTTACCATGAAGGACCCTCCCTTAATATGTACTCTCAAATGTATTTACAATTTTCGTTCATGTGTCACTTGAATTATCCACATAAATATTTGGTGTCGTCTACAATATTTTGTTACAAGTTTACAATTCCTCTATATCTGTTGCGGCGTTAATAAAAAAGTTCCATATTTAAATTTAAAAAAAAAATTAGCACGTTTTGCGTGATAAAAATTGATAGAAAAATGCTTTAAGGAAACCTCCGATGATTTTAGCATGATAATATATATTTAAAAAATGCAGTGCGTATTTATGCGTGATATTTCCGATGCATCGTCCTTAGATGTCATTTGCCAGAAAAAACATACTTTACAAAGACATGCACATGGCCGGAAGAAAAAAAAGTTGATTGTTGGAGTGACTACTACATGGACAAAGTCTTGCAGTTCGTAAGGATAAGTGCAAATGTAGATATACTGCCATGATGAACCGGGATACCCCATTTACAATTGAAGTCGTCAATGTCAAGAATTGAATAAAGTATTCCGCAATATCGTGACCGTATCTGTGTGTGTATGTACAATTCCCTACGCAATAACTCCGTCTACAGACTCGAAATTTGGTAATACAGATTACTGAGATTTGGGAAAATCTTAGTAATCCGTTTTCGACCAGAAATTTGGCTATTAAGCGGTCAAAGTTCAACGATTTGACCTTTGAGAACACTACCAAACTCCTCGACAATTTTGGGTCTAAACACGTGAAATATTATATATATATAGGTTCCTTGGCATGGATCTAAATTAATAACTTGATTTGACCCCCGAGTATAAAGACCTCATAATAGGAGTCAAAGTTTAAAAAAATTGACCTCTGCGGTCTCTACTTAATTACTCAAACGATTTCTGGTCTAAACATTTGAAATTTTACATAAAGGGTATTCAGAGATAGGACAAGCTTTTTAATCGGTTCGGGTCGAAAATTTTTAGTTACCAATATGGAAATGTATGTATACATGTTTGCATGTATTCCCAAAACTTTTGACAGAGGCGACAGATTTTTACAAGATCAGTAGCATTTTGAACTTCGACCTTTCAGACGACAAATATCGAAACATTGGCTAAAAAATTAATGTCTTCACCTTAATCTGGGCACTTTTCTACAGAGGGGGTCGCTTTTTTCGCCGATATTTTAAAAAGTCATCCTATCCTTTTCGATTTATAGCCTTAATTAAAACCTACGTCATTTCCGGTAATGCGGTGGTCGTAACAGCATATACGTCAGTTTTTCCCCCGTTCTTTTCCTCCTTTGCGGTACGGGTTCGAGCCTACCTCCCTACTACCACTGTTTTGCTCAACAAAACACCCGTGCAACGCTGGGCTAAAATGCTAGTATTATATATTTATACATAATTGCTAGGCATGATTGTTTTAAGCTCAGAAAAATATTTTTTCTTAATTATTGCAACCTAGGTTTTTCCATATCGTTAATTTGATTTTCAGTTAACAAATAGCTCGCTTTCGTTCATGGCTTTAATATGAGAGGCATCACTTAGCATATGTGCAAAACAAATATTTGAAGGGCAATTTTAAAGATTTTTAAATAAAATGTAAAACATCATGATGAACAACGTATCACAAAGGATCCTTACTGTTTGTCAACTGGTGATCTGATTCAAGAAAACGACTCCGCAATCTGCTTACAGTGATTCTCCTCACAAGCCTTAACAACTGCACTAACAGTGACATTGAATAAATATATTGTGGGGTATATGGTTAGAAAAGAAAAAAAAAGAAACATACCGGGCGTATCTGCATCGCTACTTGGGAAAGAAGGAAAGAATGGCCAGCGCATTTGTATAAGCGAAGGGCATCTTGGGAAGGCAGAGCATGATGGGAGAAGCTATTTTTCTCCTGTCTCTTTCTTTTTTTTCTAGATACGAGGATATAAGAGCAGGGAAAAATTCCTTGGGGGGAGGGGAAAGTCGTGAACATCTTCTCTTAAAAATTGTATTGCTGACGTTTGTATTTTGCGGTGTGACATTGGTGGCGAGTGGCCAGGTGTGGCGATTGGAAAAGAGGGCAGAAACGTGCTGTTGTCGAGAGAGTGACTCACTCCTTCCCGAACCCCAGAACCGAATCCTTATTATAATCCTAGATATATATTAGCAGTTAAGCCCAGGTTTTCTCGGGCCCTATGCACTGTTCATAACTTTATATATATATATATATATATATATATATATATATATATATATATATTAAAGTTTGACTTATGTCCTGGTAACCACTAACAAAATTGGCGGAGGAGTGTGGTAAAGTCTACAAAGGTCAGCCCTTTCAACTTTGTTCTCATGGCTGCGGGGTATTTTTTTTCGCCCAAAAAACTGATTTAACAACTTGCTGCATGTCTCCATACCCTTTATGAAAAATTACATACGTTTAGACCCCAAATTGGCAGAATAGTTTGCTAGAGACTGTAAGCGTAAAATCTTTTAAACGTTGTCCCTTGGCAGCCAAATTTTCGGCTCCAAACTGAGTAAACGGCTTGCCTTATGTCTGAATACCCTTTATGTAAAATTTAAAATGTTTAGATCAGAAATTTGCCGAGTAATTTGGTAAAGACCGCAGAGGTCAATTTTAAACACTTTAACCACAACTTTGACCCCTTTTCATTTGTTTTGGGCTCAAATCCAATCAAAAGGTTGATCCATGTCCACGTCATCTTCATCTAAAATTATAAATGTTTAGACACAAAATTGGCGGAGGAGTTTAGAGTTTTCAAAGGTCAGATTCTTGAATTTGACCCTCTATGGCAGCCAAATGTCTGGCGGAAAACCAATTAAAACGGTTTTCCCAAAACTCAATACGCCTTATGTCAAATCTTGAGGCTGCAGATTAAAAATTGACTGGGTAGTTTGGTAGGAAAAACCATAAAGACAATTTCACTTTTACAGATATATAGATTTACTTACTGTATATATGTTTGTGTTAAATAAAAAAAATAAGACGTAGTTATTGAGAAAAGTGCAGAGACGTACGGACAAGGTTGAATTTATAGGTCCACCCTCCTTTTCTCGGGAGACCAATAAATATTATATATAAAATAGATCTGGGGTAAATATCTATATATTAATACGATGGCGTGTGTGGTCTTTACTATGTCACGCTTACATCCGAGTCGTTTTTTATGTACTTCAATTTCCTGTCATAGTGGCAGCACTTAAGGCATGTATTTTTATTTTATAAATAATTTTACCAATAATTTTTCGTAAGTTTTTGTTTCAGTCTCGATTATGGCTGAACGACTCGTGTGTGTGTGTGTGTGTGTGTGTGTGTAAGCGAGATAAGACACTGATAGAATTCACATGAAAAATTCTGATAGATATTAATTGAAGTAATACTTTCAAAGTGATCCTAGCCAAAAAGGAAAAGCTCAATATTTAAGAATAGAGCAATATATAAGTTTGGTTGTTAAATTTAAAATTCTGAAAAAAAACATATAGAAACACATATTCGATTTAAGAATTCATTGTTTGACAAAAGGAATAAATAGAAGGGGTTATTTTAATTTCCTTGGATTTTCAACAATGGGTCATATCATCAGAGGAAATGAAATGCAGTTAGCAAAATGTTCAGCTGCTAAAGGACGCTATTTTACTTTTCAGCACAATTATTGAACTATATATAATTTTCATAGATTTTTTTATGTCGGTTTCGATGCACCCTTGTGACATGAATATATATTTTTTTTAATTTTTAAAGAGGCAACTGTATTATACATAAAAATCGATGGGACATTAACTTTGTAACTCTATAATTATATATACGACATCTTCAAGAATTAATATCATATTTAAGGGTACTTTATGACCGGTATTTGATGGCCGTTCGTGCTAGCTTAGATAAGTACTTTTTTTGCAGTTTTAATAAAAGAGCTACATTTGGTCAAGATCAAAGTGTAGTATCTGTTCTTCAGATGCTGCACTTCATTTTCTTGTTCACTTTCGGGTAAGGAGAAATCCCTCACGACTGAGACAATTTTTATTTTTGTACCGTTTCTCCACGTTAAAAAAACGACCCTGGTGTCTAACTCTGTGCCGTGGGGAGGCATTCTAAATAGGTACAATAATAATAGAGCGTTTACATTTCCACTGACTTTCAACAGAATGCCAACATCAATATATTACATAGGAAAGAGTCCGCTGCGGAATTTCCGCAGATCCCGCTAATTTATATAAATCCGTATTTGGGAAACTGTTCCTTTTTATAGATATTTATAAAATTAAATAAACAAATAGAAAGGAATGCGACTTAGATTCAAGCAAGCAATGACACACAGATGACCCACAGTTTTATAATTATATAATCATATCCCTGCCAGCTATCGTTCTTTTAAGCCCAGAAATGCAACAATTTTAAATAACGTTATATAATATAAAACTCCGGTGGGTCTCTTTTTTTTTTCTTTTTTTTCCTTTTTTTCTGTTTTTCCTTTTCTTTTTTTCTCTTTTTTCTTTTTTCTTTTTTTTCTTTTTTCTTTTTTTTCTTTTTTCTTTTTTTCTTTTTTCTTTTTTTTCTTTTTCTTATTTTTTTTTTCTTTTGTTTTTTTTTCTTTTGTTTTTTTCTTTATTTTCTTTTCTTTTCTTTTTTCTTTTTTTCTTTTTCTTTTTTTCTTTTTCTTTTCTTTTTTTTCTTTTTTAAACCTATTCATTTTAAATCTGAGAGATAAGCAAATTTGGTAGTTGAAGTTATGGCGAATCCAGAAAATACTACTTTTGAAATGATTCCCTGCAGTACTCCGTTTGTTTGTTTTTGTTCGCGTCAACTTTAACATTACGGTTTTCTTTCTAGTTTCCCAAGTACAGCACTTACAAAACGGAAGTCAGTGTTGCGAGGCGTTATAATCCACTTTTGTATCAGTCAACGAGAAGATATTCGGTTATCTGCACCTATGACCCCTACACTAGAGCCAAGACGAGGACTCTGGAAGTGAAGTTTCCAAGTCTTTCATTTAACCGGATCATAAAAGAAAAAGGAAAAGACCTGAAGTACGCCATCAAAATGGAAGTAGTTAATCTTGACGACAAGCCGATCACTGGAACTTTGCCTCTCGGATTAAAGGTAAACATTTATATTTTATATATCAGCTGCATATCAATAGGCACGTGCATATATTTATATGTTTTTTATCTACAGAAAAATGAATATAGTCTCATTCCCTTGTGAATGCCTTGAATAAAACACAAACTAACGGAGTATGTAACGCTGTACACGTTTACACACGTAGACTGTCAATGTTATATATTAACGATTCGCTTATTATACTTATGATGATGAATGTTCTTTTGTTTACGTGTTAAGAATGATAAGTGTCTTAAGTGTGATGAGAGTTTTAGGTGAGTTCATGTTGTAAGTGTTCATATTGTGAGAGATGGGATCATTAACATTAACATTGTTAGAGAAGAGATGTTGACATTAACACGTAGATATAAAGAGAGAGAGTGAGTGTTTATATAAGTAAACTTTGAGAGGTTATTCGCTATCTAGATAGACAGAACGATAATTGAGAGGTTTGCATTTATGCCGATATATTGTCAGGTTGGCATTTATGCTTTGACAGTGTTTGTATAACATTAATAGACACATTTACTTTCTAACACATATTTTTTAGATGATGAATTTCAAATAGTTTGTACACATAAATAGACAATACCTTTTTCAGTAATGATGGACACGGAGACGGAGCTATAAAACACATTGAACATCTATTCTTCTTCCACCGGTTGGTGGCTTTGCGTTCAGGAATTCAAAGGTTCACATATTAAGTTTAAAAGTGATCGTCTCGCTTCTAGACGTTCGAATTTCAAACTCCAGACTCTCTCTGAGTTTCTCACTAACTTCATCTCTCTTCCTATATTGAGAAATCCATGCATGTCCGGCCATGTGATCACAATTCACGTGTTTCAACATGCACGAGTGGCACCTTTCCCGAACATTCTGGTTGTCCAATAACCTATTTTTTCTTTGTTATTTTCACAAAAGAATTCAACCTACATATCTAATTTATTTAACCCATATTGTATTATCCACATTCTTTCTAACAATTGAATAGTTTATTATTTATTTCATCAGAATTAACAATTTACTGGACATTCAATTTAAACCTATTCTTTAAAACTTATATCCAATGTTCGATTTCTGCTTTCTCTCATTTTATTTTCATTTTAGGTAATCTCTCTATTTTTATACTTACATGAAAAGGGGACAACCCTTATCATGTAACATTTACCGTTGTAGCAAAATACATCGCAAGGAACATAGGGCAAGTGATAACGCGACTCCTTTTTTTTTTGTAGCAAAGCCATTTATTTCTGAATACTTTCCAGCATAAAATGTCGTTGTGAATGCGCTATCAAACACACTCCCTGTTTGTTGCACACATATTTTAAAATTATTTTATCCATAACAGTGGCGTCCGCATTTCGTATACATTTACATACGCGCGTCCGCGCTGTTACATATAAACCCTTCTCATAGACTGAAAACGTAAGAAACCCACAATAGCCGTGATCAGAAACGCATGTCATTAACTTCCTTCATGCAGAAACATTTGAACCGGTTAACATTCCCGGCGCCGTGTGTGTGTGTGTGTGTGTGTGTGTGTGTGTGTGTGTGTGGCCAAATGTAAGGGTGTATATACGAAAAAACTGAGACTTCTAGAATATTTTTTTGGTTCAATATTCAGAAAAATGTTGATTCATGCAGAGGTAGAGAGATTTGGTGAAGATGTGAAGTGTTCATTTTTAGTACGAATGTGTAATCTGGAATAACCGATTATTATCAAAGTGATACCCAGAATTTATGTGGGGAGAAATAATTATCGAATAGAGAGGCATGAATGCAGTTGAATCTCGGTGTATGATGCGGTTAGTAAGATTGTCATGGCAATATCTTTATATTGTGTATAGTTTTACCGGTCTTGGCATCTGCTATTGCAAACCTACAGTAATTTGAAATTTCTGCAATCAAAATATTTTATAAAGGATTTATTGAAAACGAACGTAACATATTCAGTCATGAATATGAAACCGTCTACAACAAAGTAATCTAATTTGCATATTCCTTTTAAAAACCGTTTATTAATTAGCTATTCATTTTTTTGGTCTCTTATAAGAGAATTGATTCCTTTTCAACGCTGAATTCTATTGATGCATATTTTCTAAATTTTGCATAATTGCGTAGAATTTAAGAAAAAAAAAACCCAACACATGGAATAGAATAACCGTGTGTGTGTGTGGGGGGGAAAGTCTATACCAAGCTCGTCTCTGCATATTCAGACTACGGAGTAGAAAATGATATATAGGGTATTTGGTTCAATGCCACACTTCCGATTTAGATATAAGCCGGCAAAATATATAACTATTATTTTTAACAAGCCATATACATATGTATGTTTCGGTTTCGATTCAAGCTGATGACACCTCAGTCATATTCGTTTTTTTTCTTTCAATATCACTTCTATAGCGTTGGCACAATAAAATAATCAATACAGAATTTGATATATATATATATATATATATATATATATAAGGTAGAGCTAGTTAATAAGTTATAAAATGTATATGGCGATTAAATATAGCTTAATCGCCATAGGCATGTTCGGCAAAGTCTTTTTTGGGGAGGGGTTACTATGTCTTAGAACTTTTTATATATTCCTTAAATTATTAAATTTACGAAACGACGTCGTAAATATCTTTTATTTCAACGACTTTTCTGCCACAAAATTCGCGCTGCGAGTTCATTTTCTCTACTACTGCAACTACTACTATTACTACGACGGTTTGGTGTTTGACCTAGAAAATAATACGTTGACGTTCAAGCACCTTGGATTTTTTAAAGTTTATTTTCAGCTGTTCTCAAGTCCCTTCCTTCGTAAATTCATTTTGTCATCAGACGATTGACCTCAAGACTTTGAGTTCGAGCCTACCTCGCTCTCCAACTTTTTTTTTCAAGCATGTTCGCTTTTTTGTTTGTTTTGTTTTTGTTTTTCTGATTTTTAAAAAGTTTAACATGTTTTTTTTTAATATTTTATTCTTTAGTTTCCATTTTTTTATTTATATCCCAACCACACACACACCTCCAAACACTCGGGCAATGAGGGTCACCCCCGCTAGTCTCTCTTATATATATATATATATAAGGCAAAATGTGTGTTAGTGTGTGCATTATTTGTGTATGCCCGACAAAGGCTTTTGGAGGGGGGGGAGGTTCGGTGTGGTCACTCATTCTTAAAACATTTTATATACAGTCTAAATTATAATTGCGATTTACAAAAAGAGCTCGCGTTTATTTTTATTTGAACGACTTTTACACGCTATTTTCGGGTGATATCTTGTTCTACGCGTGTGCCTTTTCGCGTTTCAGTATAAAAGAAAAAAATGAATTCATAGTTTAAATAAACTCCCTGAGGTTTGATCAATGCCGGAGAACCCCCTTATATCCGACAATTTCTTACTCCCCTTTTTATGAGGAGCTGGTTTTTCTCCCCGACAAAAACAACTACCGCGCAGCCGAAGGTGTTGGAACAAAACAAAAGAACTGCTTCGCAGAAAAAAGTTAAGTGCGTGATTTCATTCCCTCTATGGCGTGAGGTTTGACCTCATTAAATTCACGCACCTATCTTTAACATTTTAATCGTTAAATTAAGTCTTGATTGGTCTCCCGTCGTAGTCGAGCGGGTAAAATGCTAGTTGTTGTTCCTTTTTTCCACCTTTCCGGCAAGTCTTCGGGTTCGATTCTACCTTCCTACCAAAACTTTTTTTCCCTTTACACCTCTAAACACACGGGCAATGCCCTTCTGTACAAGGAGGGGTCTATATATTGTTCGGCAACATTGTAGCAAGTCATCATCACCGTTGGATTGACTTTGGTTTATTTGAACATTTTTAACTTCCGCTCGCGTCATGAAGACATCGGCGAAGATGTAAGATTTCCTTTCACTTTTCCGCCTCGGTTTCAAGCTTACCTTCCTATACTACTCTTATTCAACATTTCTCTTAACCTTGGCTGCCTACTGTTTTGATTTCCTCCCCACGCCACTACCATTTTTAACATCTTTCTCCGCATTCACGGGTTCGAGCCTGCCTGCCTGCCTGCCTACTACGACTTTTCATTTTTGCTTAACACACAGTTCCAAACACACGGGCAACGCCGGGCACCCACGCTAATCTAATATATAAACGGTAAAATGAACATTAGCGTTTCTGTATTGCCGCAAAGATTTTATATTGGGGTTCTCGCGTCGGTTAGACTCCGCGAGAAGTTTTCGCATACTATCCAGATCGTAATATCTCTGATCTGCAAACGGACACCGTCTCTATCTGTATTTTGATAGTTAAACAAAATTCCCACAGTGTCGTCCTCTCGGGTGTTTGTTTGGCTTTTTCGTATAAAGCAAAACTGTTAAAAAAAAAGCAGCAAAGACTTTAATCATCTTGGCCGTCGGGCAGGGATTTATGCTTAACTTAAGTTAATTAGTCCTTGGCCAATGTAGGGGAAACCCTTCATACTGAGATAATAACTATTTATTCTGAACAGACAGAGTGCCACCATTTGTAGGGAGCTGGTTTCACCCACATTAAAAACGACTTTGTGTCTAATTTGTTTTCTTGAAGAAGCAAATAAATAAAAATGCGTTTAAATCATCGTACGTTCGATTGACTTCTGCTTAAATTCGATGCACGCAACTTCTGCCTTTGCGATGGCGACATCGTTTAACGCGTTACGTTTTTTTCACCTTTCTTTTCCGGGTTTTATATTCGAGCATGCCTTCCTACTACCACTATTTCTTAAATTTTTAAAGCTCCTCTACTTTTCCTCGTTTGCGTAATTGGTTCCAGCCTACTGCCACATTTTTTAACACTTTTCTCCACCCCATTATTCCCCCTTCTCCACCGGCTGCTTACTACACCACCGCAACACACCCGGGCAACACCGAGTACCCCGCTAGTATAATAATAAATACATAATTTTCATGTAATAAATATATTTAACCATATCTTTAAACTGGACAACGCCTACCTGCTTTTATGTCAAAATTGTTATGTCTAAATATATTACAATTAAATTGTGGGGTCTCCATTAAAACCGCCGGTCATCACAACGAACTACAGCAATATTTACCAGTATATTAAAATGATATATTTGAATTTAAGCAACAATAATACAATAACACCGTGGGGCTTTTGTTCGCAGTCGCTATTGATATAATGGAAATACTTTTAGCATAGCAGTATTTTACATCGGATATGAATTTTTACTATTGACTTTTAATTGTTCAAAAAAATTAATACTTTGTTGTTATGTGGGCTGACACATGCATTAAAGATGAAATCTTCTGAAGTATGGATTAGCTGAGAGTTACGATTCACGGTATGGTTGGTGTACTTTCGTAGTACACGTCGAGGTTTCAACCTCGACAATCCGTCCGACATTAACTGGGCCATTTCGATAGCCTTTTTGCTGTCGGATTGAAGCGAAGTGTTCTGTGTATCCATGAGAGATCAACTCTTCCAAGCTTTGCCTCCCAACTTTCGGAAGGAGCAAATTAATCACTTATTCCCTGAGGCACCTTCAACGGGAAAAGGCGACGGGTCTGCTCAGGCATATTTTTGCAGGGTCCAACTGCTTTTCTGGGAGAAATAGCTCATTTTCTCATCTTCCGACCTTGTATGACCTCCTCTCGTGGTGGAACAGTGGGAGATATAGGTCAGTGTATGTTTGTACTACACAGAAGTGAAGAACACTCTCCCAGACCTTGCTTCTCGGCGTTCAGGAGAAGCAAATTTATCGTTTGTTGATTAAGAGCCTTCACTGGGGAATGCCGACAGGGCTACTCGGACTTATATTTGTAGAGCAAGAGTGATCCGCCTTTTGAAATGATGCCTCATTTTCTCACCCTTCTACCTAATGTATCCACCTCTCGACGTGGGAGAGTGATAAATACAGGTCAGTGTACTTTCCTAGTCCACCATTCTATTGATACTTATTACGACGGTTGCTCTTTCTCTATTCCGTTTTTTATTCGTTCTCCGACAACAGGAAGGTGGACCTGCAAATTATCCATTGTCCGTTCGTCTCTCCGTACTTTTCTCAGTAACCCCGCCTCATAAACATACTCCAGTAATTTGAGGCTTTTGGTGCCGCTCTGTGACTTCTCGTTTCGGAAGTGATTGTTTAAAATTTTGGAGACACAGATATATGGCCTTTTATATATTAGAATATAGAATCGTGATTTCCAAAGTGGAAAGAAAAAGTATCTGGGTTCCAGCAGCTAGAATCGAAATCTAAAGCAAAACTGCAGCATCAAAGCTGCTGATGTTACCACTATACCAAGGTGACATGCATATGAAACTAATCTAATATATAAAATGGCGATATATCTGTACGTCTCCATATTTTCGTACTTTATCTCCTCTGAATCTAAAAGTTGCAGAGAAGCGCTTGGAGCCTCAAATGATTGGATTTATTACGGACTATTATGTTACGGGTCTGTAATCTGTTAAAATTGTTTAAATGGTCAAAAATGGGTCAGACTTGAGAAAAATCTTTACTCATTTTGAACATTCGTCTTAGTTTATTTTTAATTTTTGATGAGTTCATATGCGTGTCACATCAGTAGAGTAATAACGTTACCGGCTTTGAATTAGTAGGTTAAAATTCTAGCGCATGGCACACAAATACCTTTTCTTTTTACTTTTGAAATCACTACATTATAATATATAAGAAATCTGGATGAATTAAAATAGCATATTTAAGTTTATTGTACGTCCTGGCAAGGCTCAGCGCCCTCCTCGCTAGTATAAACTAAAATGTATGAACAAAATGAATACGGATTTTATCAGTTTTTAACAATTTTGATCCCTTAAAAACTTTTTTTACCGACCAAAAACCGATGAAAAACGGTCCATAAAAAATCCAATTATTTGAGGCTCCTAGCCTGGCTTTGCGACTTTTGGTTTTGTAAGAGATTGTTTGAATATATGGAGACGTACAGACAGATATAGTGAGTTTTATTAATTAGATTTTTGTTTTTATTAAAATCAATCTTTTGATTTCAGAATGAGGGTAATGATATTAGTGATAGCGCACGTGGCGGGGGCTTGGAAGTGAAGAAAAGCTGTCGCTTATCTTGCCCGTCGTCGGCGCTCTCTTCTTTTCCCGTTGTCTGCTGGCTTATTTTATTACCACTATCCACGTCAAAACATTTCAACACTTATTGTAGTGAAATGTTTGTTAATCTCACCGACCTAACCCCCAGGGAAGTTGTTTCCTCGAGTTTTACTTCTTTGACGTCATTCTCCGAGCACCTGGATCAAGAATCTGACCACTTTTCCTTTGTCGTCACCCCCGGGGAACCTGGCAAATATCACACAATCAGATTTACTGTTAGATTGTTACAGTGCTGGTTTATACCGCCGCTTAAAGTGAATGCTGTGATACTTAAAGACCGAAACTGTTGAAATCTTACATCGCAAGACCAATCGATGCACTACTCTCCAGATCTTGAACAGGAACCAGTTCAGAAGACGGGCATATTTTATCGTTTACGGTTCTCGTACTCCCAGTGTTTGTCGCCGTTTGTTACGGACAAATGCACACGTAATAACATGTAGATTCAAATTCGAAAGTAAAAACAAAAAAAAAATGTATTTTAGAAGAGACGTTACACACCTATTTCTGTTCCAGCGATATTCTCATGGCAGATGTACGAATCTGCTTTTATATGCAGTCTACCCTGTAAAACATTCATAACAAACACTTGTTTAACTATAACCTCCCTCAGCAATTTCTTTTACTCTGTGTCTCCGCTTACAATTTTATAAGTTTTTTTTATCATGTTTTTAAAGTTCTGAATATTTTAGATGTAGGGGTGATTGTTTATATTGTATTCCTCGAACTCTTCTTCTCATCTTATGCAGGTTTCAGTCGGTTACGCCTTCGGCCGTCTTCACACATGTTGGTTATTTTTGGGGAAGGAAAGAAAGTTACTGGCTCCGTAAATATTTTGGTATTCTTAGTTAGTCTTGGTTTTATGGCTGTGGTTTCGTATTTGTTCTTAGAGCTACCCGCCTGTAAAGCTCACTATTTCAGTGTAGTATAACATCGTTTTCAAGTTTAATGTAAACAAGTTCTTGTTGATAAGTTGTATCCCATGCCCTTCATTTTCAATTAACATATGTGCTGCCCAGTCACCTAATATTTATTAACCCTTGTTCTTAAGTGACCTCTAAGCCTTGATAAACGTAACACATAATTCACACCTATTTAAAAGCACATGACAATTGCTATAATTACTTATATTTTTATAAATTATTAAAAAACTTAATTAGTATTAGTTGTAAAAGAATAATACATCAATCTTCTTATCCAATGATTGCGAATAATTGTGCCTAAATCTAGACGCAAATTTTATGAAAAAAACTATTCCTTCAAGTAGCCCCCTGTCAAACTGTGTTTCACTGATCTTTTCATCTAATTACAATGTTTGTCTTCAAATCCAATGTAAACAAGTTCTTGTGGACACATCTCTTAAAATAATCAACTTAGATTAAATTTTCAACACTAACTATCACAGCACCGGTTTCTCCGTTACAACCACACACTTATTAAGCATTATGCTCGAATGGCTTTCTATTTTCGATGATTGCTGACATCTTTGTGTCCCACTATATTTCAGTGCAACGTTTGTTAGCACACTCTTCACCATGGCCGGGTTGTGATTTGGCCATAAGCGCAGAGACACATGAACTGCAACCCCAGAAGCCCTTTTCCATTATCGGTCTCTTTTTCGTCCAGAAAAAATGGGGTTAGCACGCATATTCTGTTTCTCCGTCCACGAGAGGGAGCGCCCCTCCTTTCATCCTTAGTTAGTTTAATTTTTTAAGATTATTAAGTGTACATTGTATTTGTTATATATATTATATACATAATGTAAAATAAATAGTTAATTGTTTCATATATGTTATGATTGTGTCGTGTTGTGTGTATTCTTGCGTCTGCCATGAATGCCTCCATTAAACAACGGAGCGGTCCAAGAGACGACGAAGGAAGATGCCAGGCTGAAGAGGTCATCTTGAGAGAATAAAGGAGCCACGCTCCCGCATCCAACATCCTATGCATGCTTTTCTTCTCAATACACAGGGCCCAATGACTGGCCCATCTTCATGGGACCGTTTCTAAAATATTTAGTGTAACACGTGACGCCGGTTGCACGCCAGTGAACGGCTGAGCGTGTTAAATTTCGGGCTTTGATAATTGGTGACATCTTTGTAAAAGTAAACCCTTCTTTTTTCATTTATATTTCACGTCAAAGTTTTTCTGGCGGGTTTTTGTTATCAAATTTCTAAAATTTCATGGTCACATCGGTGAACAGTTTAAAACGAATGTAATTATCGTTACATTTAAACAATTGAACCCACCCGTTGAATGAGAGACAGTCGTAAAATAAATGGAGAGAAATTCGTGTGAGTCCGGGTTAACATGTAATGCCAATGCTACATAATTTTGAGACCCGGTTCACAGGAGCAACCATAAGCTAAGTAGAAATTTAATAATAATAATAATAATAATAATAATAATAATAATAATAATAAAATGGAATATGAAAAACGAAGTGTCAATTTTTACAATGAAGTAACCAATTATCAAGGGCAGAAAGCTGCTTGAGGATAAGGGTTAATGACTGTACGGTGGGAACTGAGATAACAACGTATTGATCCTTAGTGGTTAAAATTGGGTAGACTTTTATTATAAGAGACGACTTAACAATAACTTTCTTGCAATCGACTTGAAGACCAACACATTGTAGTCAGGTGGAAAACAGGCCAGCGAAACAATTTGACGGGCGAGTAGTTTCAAGAAACAAACAGTCTCTAATACAAGCTTCTCTCTTTGCATCATCAATGTTCTGATCCCCCATCTGACATCAGTTGAAATGAATGGCTCTCGTTTTGGGGAGGCCTCGTCTGGGCTTGACCTTTACTCCTGATCTTAAATGGAACAAGAACATCAAATCTGTTGTCAAGGCCGCTGGAAAAATGATGGGATTTTTCTACAGAACCAGTAGATATCTCACTGCTGATGCAATTCTCTATCTATATAAGAGCCAGGCACGTCCAAGGACGAAGCATTGTTGCCACATCTGGGAAGGAGCTGCTAGAAAGGACTTGTCCTGCCTTGATAGAGTTCAACATAGACTTCGGAGTCTTGTAGGGGATGAGCTTTTCTCTTCCCTGCAACCTCTTTCTCACAGAAGAGACGTTGCGAGTTTGTCTCTGTATCTTTATTTTCATGGAAAGTGTTCTGATGTAATTACATGTGCTATTAATTATTATTACTAGTATTATTTCCCTTTTCTCTGTGCAATTGCATTTGCTATTCTTTTCTACGACTAATAATATTAATATTAATAACACTAATAATAATAATTCGCTTTTCCTTATGTAATTGCATGTACTGATATTAATATTAAATAGCGAGAACGCTGAACTCGTATGGAATACATTGATGTTGAGATTCTGTAAATGTTCAGCGTAAATGGAGAGACTCTGATATTATTGTAGCTCTTTTGTTAAACCTGCAATTGTATTCATCTAAGCTATTAAAGACGCCCACCTAAGTACGTTTAAATATAATTTAATTCTTGAAGGTTTCGTATATATTATATCGTTAATGTTCTAACGATTTTTATATATTTCTAGCACGGGTGCCCGGCGTTGCCCAGGTATTTGGATGTGTGTGTGTTGAGCAAAAAAACAAAAATGGTAGTAAGGCAGGCTCGAACCCGTACTGCGAAGGAGGAAAAGAACGGGGGGAAAAACATGAGGTCTTCGCTGTTAGTACCACCATCAAAACGGAAGTAACGTAGGTTAGAATTAAGGCTAGACAATCGAAAAGAGGGGATGACTTTCGAAAATATCGGCGAAAGAACGCGACCCCTCCCTGTAGAAAACTGCCAAGTTGAGGGTGAAAAGAATTAGTTTTTTTAGCCAATTATTCGGTATTTGTCGTCTTAAGAGTCGAGCTTTAAAACGATACTGATCTTGTGAAAACCCGTTGCCACTGTCGAAAGTTTTAGGCAGACATGCGAACATACATACATACATACATTTATATATTGGTAGCAAAAATTTTCGACCCAAACCGATTAAAAAGCTCGCCCTGTCTGTCAACACCCTGTATGTAAATTTTCAAATGTTTAGACCAGAAATTGTCTGAGTAATTTTCCAGAGACCGCAGAGGTCAATTTTTTTTTAATTTCACCCGTATTATGGCCCCTTAACATTTATTGTTTGGGTCAAATTAAGTTACTAAGTTAGAGCCATGTCCACGGAACCTATATCTAAAACTTCAAGTGTTTAAACCCAAAATTGGCGGAGGAATTTGGTAGAGATCTCAACTGTGAAATGGTTGAACTTTGACCCCTTACAGCCAAATCTCTGACCGAAAACGGATTATAAAGATTTTCCCAAAGCTCAATACCCTGTATATCAAATTTTGAGTTTGTAGATTGAAAATTGACAGTTAATGCGTAGGGGAATGTACAGACACGCACACACACACATACACTTTCATTGATATATAGATAAAGATTTCAAACTTGAGTTCCTTCAGTTATAACCGAAACAAAAACTCGTGAAAAATTATTGGTAAAAGTATTTATTACAATAAATAAAAAGTCCATGACAATTAAATGACGTTTACTAAGATGTAAACGCGACACGCAAAATAAATGCCTCACACCCTGTCCTATTAATATACAAATTTTATTTTTCCCCAGATAAATACTGAACACAAATATTTATGAAATCATAAGTAGTATCCTCTGATACTACTATTAATACTAATACCAGTTCTTTCTTTCTGGTGTAATTACATGTGCTTTACATTAGTACTACCCAAGAAGTTTCTGTTTGCTGAGCTTCAACATGGCAAGTGATCCCATGGCGGCCAGAGAAAACGATTTAAAGACACTTTGAAAACATCACTGAAGGCCTTCAACGTTGACCGTCATTTAGATAGAGCCAAGTGGCGGGCCGCTGTTCACGACGGTGCTTGCAAATATGAAAGTAACCAAAAAGTTACTGCGAGCCTGTATTTGTTTTATCGTTATTTCTATGGCAAATGCACGTCTGAGCTCAAATCTCTAGCCCCCCCTAGCTGAAATCACTGTCAATAATTTTCACAATTCTTGGTCTGTACCTAAATCAAAACGTAGATTCCATGAACAAAGCTTCTTCATTAGAAGTGCACGCCTTTGGATGTCTCTTCCGTTTGCCTGTTTCCCACCTGAATGCAACTTGGATGTCTTCAAGTCCAACATAAACAAATTCCCGATAAACCGCTTCCTTAAGTAAGACACTTTATCTAATCTCTATTACTAAAGATTACTACGATATTATCCCATTGATTACTGTACACGCAATGACCCTTATCCCCGAATGGCTTCCTGGACTTGATAAGTGGTTACTACCATGTAAAAAAAAAACAAAAAAAAGAAAGGACACTGTTATGAAAGCCTCGACATCTATGATTCCCTGTTCCCACTGCAATAGAGAACTTTTCAAGCAAAGATTGTGCTTATCAGCCATATCCGTACGCACCGATGATGACCCCCTCACCCTACCCTACAGAATGATCAGATGGCCCTCGTCGTTTCGACACATACGCCCGTGCACGGACGCACCACACGCAGACGCACGCACGCACGCACACACACACGTGCGCGTGCACATTACTATTAAATAAACCTTCCTTTTCCTTGCAAAATTGTGTGTGCTATATTTGAATACTAGCACTATAATACTAATTTTCTTTTTCCGGATGTAATTACACGTCTTTTCCTTTTACTACTCGTAATATTAACACTAATTCTCGTTTTCTGATACGATTACCTGTACTTTTCTTTAATATTACTAATGCTGTTACTACTACTAATACCTTTTTCTTGTGTCTTTACTCTGCACCAGTGCTGCTGCTACAACTACTATTCCCCTTTCCTTAATGTAAGACATGAAAAATTGTAAAATATTACTAAACGTGCTCAGAATGTAACATTTAAACTCATCGGAGCAAAGTTGATTATTCATAATTATATGGCTTCAAACAGAAAAATGGTACAAATTAAAAAAGAAAAAAAAGAAAAAATGTTTTGTATGAAATTAAAATAATAAAAAAAAACAATTTTTTTTCGCTTCGTTGCAATCATTTTGCTCGCAAATATCGATCTTGTCTTCCTGTTATAATTACTTTCATTTGAATTTCGAAATAACACACGTAGAACAAGATAAAGAGTTGAACCTTGTAGGCTTTCTACATAATAGTTGGACATTGCAGAATTGGTTTGGTTTGCGATTAAAAAGACAAAAAAAGCTATGGATATAATGTTTTTAATATTGTTTGAAACTGAACCTGAATAATTACTGCTACTATCACGCGGTATCACTCAAAAAACAATTGAAGTATGCATGGTCCTCCATAAAAAAATGACTAAGTTCAGCATTTGTCCCTCACCACCAGCATTTAGCCCCTAAAATCCCCAGGGGGCTCAAATCCTGATGAAAATCAACAAACGCTGCAGTTTTAGTCCTTAACACGTAAATTTGAATTCTACAGCATAAAAGAAATAAGTAGGTCCATCAGTTGCGCTCCCCCCATTTAGCCCAAAAATCTCCAAGGTCTTAACAGATTTAACTTTGACTTCAGCACCATGCAAAACTGCTAAATTGGCATACACAGGAAATTTTGGACAAATATGGTAAAAAAGTCCGACAATTAGCCCTAAAAGAGCCCCTGGCACACACCCAGGGTTATCGTGAAGTATAGACAAACAAAATTATATAGAAATCAGTAAGTTATAACTTTGCAGAAAGTTTTATAAAAATGCAAGGTCACAGTTTTTTTTTGTTTTTTTTTTTATAAGCACGTCAATTTTAGCTATTTTTGCTCAAAAGGCACCCCTAAGGACGTGGGCAACCGGAGTTTATCCGGAAAATCCGTTCTGTTTTTTAGTGGTATATGTTTCTGTAACATTTCAAATAAATTCCAAGCCGTAGTTATTGAGAAAAGTGCGGATAGACGAAGGAAATGGGCGAATTTACAGGTGCACCCTCGTTTTGTCGCGGAAGCAAAAAAATAAACGGTTAAAAATTTTTCCATGAGATTTGGTCTAGACTGCTTGGAATACAGTTGGCGCTTCAACCGTCTACTTATCTGAATTTGCAATTTAAGGTTGGTTTCAGCTAATTCATGACGCAGCATTTTTTTTTCAATTTGGAGTCAACTATGAAAAATCGCTGTATAGTTTAAAGACATGTCTATTACCAGTTCTTGAACTAATACTACGTTAGTAGAATAAAAGTGATCACTTAAACTCTTGTAGGAACAAAATAAAAAAGTACTAAAAATATTTGTGCTGATAATCTTTGTCGCATTTGCGTATGCTTGTTTAGGTTCTGAAACTCCTCTGCAATTTAAGTCACATAATCCTCTCTCCCTCTGTACCTTTTCTCTTACAGGCGTGATGTTGCTAGTCTCAGTGTTTTCTATATATATTTTTTCAATTTGCTTAACTATGATAGATAACTGTATAGTTCCAGGACATGCCCATTACTAATCCTTTAACTTGTACAACAGTATTCCGAATTAAAACTGGCAAGTTAAACACTTGCATGATTAAATTTTAAATAATATGGTTATCTTCGGACTACTGCATCTGTCTTATAGGGTACTAAAAACGAAATGTAATTCGTCTGATCCTCACTCTCACCGAGACTAATAACATCACGCCTGTATATTTTCTTTAACAATTATTAAGCAATCAGTAATTCATGATTCTCTGGTATATTTTATGCTTTATTTCATTTTAGTTTAAGCTTGTTAATCTAGTGGTCTCCACCAGTTTTAATTTATCTGAGATTTAAAACAAAAGTTATCGAAAAATGTTTTAAATAATGTTTACAAGTTAACCCCCAATAGTTACTGATACTACCACGCGTGAATACTTTAAAAATAAAAGGATAAAATGTTTCCATGAGTATTGGTCCTGCCTTAGTATATAGATGCCAAATCGACAGTTTACTAATCTGAGTTTGCAATTTCTTCCGAAATTAAACTTACAAGTTAATCTATCTGTAAAGAAGCAAGTTTTGTCTGCGTGAATGCCCATTAAGATAAGTCAACACCATGATGATCGGTGATAGTTTAAATTGTGAAGAAATCCGGTAAGTGGACGAGTCAACAAGAACTTGCGTACATTCAATTTTTACCTGTTCTATCTGATTTATCTTTTCTGTGTTTAATATATACGATCCAACTACTTACAAATCTGTGCTTTATACATGCATCTATAAAAAATAGTTCTTGTTCGAATTCACTAGATTTTAAATTTTATTCGTTTTCCCATTGTATTTTAAACCATACAGTAAACATTACCATTTAGTTTTATCTGGCAGGCCGCCCGGCATTTCCCTGTCGTAAAATACGCTTATATATAATATTTTGATTAATGCCGATTTCGTATTTATTATTATATTACATTGGACCCAATATATAATAATGATTAAACAAAATGACTCGTGCACATCCACCGATAATCGAAACCAAAGCATTCAGCTTCCACTTTACTTTTTCCTTTGACGTTAATGCCTGAGCTTTAAAGTCATGCTAAAACATTAATTAATAGCTATAACCTTACGCATGCAAATTCATAACGCCATCGTCTGACCTTCACCTGGCACATTACATTTCTCCTTTTTCTGCACTGCTTTTACCCGACTAAAACCCAAATATAAAGCTTAGTAGTGTGTTGAATACCCTAGGTAATAAGCTTCATATCTGTAGACACAAACTGACAGATGAGTTTGGTAGGCACATTTTTAAACAAATATACGCATACATAATATTTATAGAAAGAGTTTTTGTTTACTGTAACCTTTTTATGTGAATATTATGCAAATATAAATCATGTAGAATATCTGTATGAATATAATTACACGTAACAATTATTTATAGATGATCAACCAATAATAAAATTGAAAAAAACAAATAAAAAATTAATTAATGATTTTTGTAAAAGAATGTGCAAATTAGCTAAATCGTTTGCAGAACGAACTATATATAAAAGTTGTATTTTCTTTTAAAATATATAGAAAAAGGGGGTTTGATATGAATAGCCCTACAAAAAAAAAAAAAACTCAAATTTATAGGAGCATAGATAGATTTAAAACAGCTTTATTAATTTTGAAAATTACTGTTATTAATTTTGAAAATTACTGTTATTAATTTTGAAAATAACTGTTATTAATTTTGAAAATTACTGTTATTAATTTTGAAAATTACTGTTATTAATTTTGAAAATTACTGTTATTAATTTTGAAAATTACTGTTATTAATTTTGAAAATTACTGTTATTAATTTTGAAAATTACTGTTATTAATTTTGAAAATTACTGTTATTAATTTTGAAAAGTTCTGTAAGCGGCATTTTTTCTTTCCTTTGCTTACAGAATTTTGCTTTTCGTATCGCTTCTGGCTGAAAGCACCTTAGTCCTGTTCTTCTTTTCTTTTTTACGACCGGACAACGCCCCATTTATAAATTTTTGTCCCCCCTCTTTGCTTCCATCGGCACAATTTTTTGCGCCCTCCTCCGGTTTTACAATTTTTTTTTATATGACAACGCCGAGCGCCCCCGCTAGTATTGTATAAATACTGTGTATACTTCTCTTTACATACAACTATTGATGAACTTGTAACTTCTTCGTTACTTCTACTCCCTTTTGCTTTCTGTGAACCTCCTGTTTAATTAACACTACACGTGCCCAGAATCTAACAATAAACTAATCGGAGCAGAGTTGATTATTCATAATGATTGCATGAGAGAGAATTGTAAAGAAAAAAAGATAAAACCTTGTGTGCAAAAGAAAATACGCGATGTTTTTCTATTTGTAACAATCATTTTCCTCACCTCCATTGATCTTGTCTTACTTTTACTACTTTCACTTGAATTCTGCAATAGCACATTCTTGCTATTTCAGCCAGTCTTGTGTTCGTTCGGCTTTTTTGTGTAAAACGGAAACTAATTCGAAGCTAAGGAACTGTTCCCTGCAATCGCGCCGAGAAGGTCCAGAAGCATTCAGCTTTGACCAATGCGGGGGGGGGAATCCTTATATCAGACAATTGCTATTCAATGAACAATCCCCTTTTAATGGGGAGCTGCCCCTTCAGCATCTTGAGGGTAAACAACCCACCCCCCAAAAAACTGCCCCGTAATAAAAGTTAACTCCGCTACTTCTATTTGACCTCATTTATGAGGTCAAATAGAAGTAGCGGAGTTAACTTTTATTACGGGCACCTGCCAATTCTGTTTTTAATACTGTAATAAATTCAAACGTGTGTCAGTTATTCTTTGTGGCTGACGGAACGGGTGACGTGTCACGTTTTTTGTACACTTTATTTTCCCCCGTCGCTTCAAGGTTTCGGGTTCGATCCTACCTACTTACCAAAACTGTTTTTCAAGCTCTTTATACATTTGATTATTATGCCTTTGGTTATTATACATTTGGTTATTATACATTTGGTTATTATACATTTGGTCATTATACATTTGGTCATTATACATTTGGTCATTATACATTTGGTCATTATACATTTGGTCATTATACATTTGGTCATTATACATTTGGTCATTATACATTTGGTCATTATACATTTGGTCATTATACATTTGATCATTATACATTTGATCATTATACATTTGATCATTATACATTTGATCATTATACATTTGATCATTATACATTTGATCATTATGCATTTGATCATTATGCATTTGATCATTATGCATTTGATCATTATGCATTTGATCATTATGCATTGTATTATTATACATTTGATCAATGTGTATTTGATTATTATACATTTGATCACTATACATTTGACTATTATACACTTGAACATTATACATTTGATCACTATAAATTTGATCACTATACATTTGATCACTATACATTTGATCATTATACATTTGATCACTATACATTTGATCACTATACATTTGATGATTATACATTTGATCACTATACATTTGAGCAGTATGCTTTGCTTTGGATTTACCACCCCGTTCCAACACACACCTCTAAAAACACGGGTAACGCCGGGTACCCCCGGTAGTATAGAATAAGTCAGAGAGAGAGAGAGTTGCAACCTTATATGAAGTGAGTGTCCCTAATGATGGAGATCTAAACAGAGCTAAAAGGGAGAAAGGACCAAATATCAAGTTCTCATGTATGATATGAAAAGAAACTCGAAATTTAGAGAGATATCAATTATACCCGTAATTATAGGGGCCACAGGACTTAGGTAGGACTCCAGGTTCTTCTTAACTAATGTTCCTGATGAACCAAGTGCAAAAGAGATCCAGACAATTGCACTTAAGAGAACAGCGAGGATGCTAAAAAGAGCTTTCGGTTGGTTTCAATAAAAAGCAGGGCAATGTTGGCAGCTGGTTTGGCTGCCGGATAGCCAGCATTACAATTTTCCAGAGAGAAAAATTAAAAAAAATATCCCAACTTATATAACTACTTGTAGATGTCAGCGCATACACATAAATGAATATATATATATATATATATATATATATATATATATATATAGTAAAGTAATACGTACAAGATGTGTGAATATGCGTATAAATTAGAAACACCAATATCTCCAAACTCTATTTGGTAAACATTCAGACAAAGCATTTTCCCTAACAAGTATAGTTTAATGAATGGCTGATCGATCATTTAGTTAATCTTACCTTAGGAAACGGAGAGAAAGAAAGCTCATCCAAAGAGAAGAGAGAAGAATGAAAGGGTAGGAAAAAGTCGTGGATGTTTGCACTGCTAAGCATATAAATAGGGGTCAAGGTTATAAAGAGGGGTTAGGTGTTAAATTTAGGTCAGAGTTTATGTAAATTTTACGCGTGTCAGAAACAACCTTATACGTGTCAAGTTTACGTTGTAAATATTAACTCTGTGATTTTGAATATAGATTCTTTGCTTTATTTTTTCATTTTGTATTTACATGATGTATTAAATTCATTTTTAACGCCAATACCAAGTTAAATCAAAATAAACTGTTTCTGCCTATTAAAATAATTCCCAAAGCTAATGCCAATGTTTACCTTTAAATTATTTTAATGGTCGCATATGCATAATTAGAAACCGAACGTAGATCATTAGTCTATGGCATCACGTTAAAAATATCATTTCCCTGTACTAATTTAATCTCAATCAATAATATGAAGGGCAATAATCTGTTTAAATGTATGTATGTATCGCAAACACTTTCGACAGACGTGACGCATTTTCATGAGATCGGTATTGTTTTGAAGCTCCACCCTTCGGACCACAAATATCGAAAAAATGCCTAAAAACATTAATTCCTTCATCCTCAACAGAACCCTTTTCTACAGGGTGGGGTAACAAAAAATCGTTCCATCAATGACATTTAAGCCATACACGCATGCGCAAAAAAAAAAAAAATTCGAAAAAGTTTTAAAGTTTAAATATAAAAAAAAAAGACATAATTTCGCTCAGGCGGTCACAGACCAGTCGGTATCGTAGCAGCATCTGTATCTTAAGATTGCACGTTCGAGCCGATCTATCAGTTATATATTTTTCGATTTTTAAACAGGGTTATTTCTGCCATTTTGTTTTCGATTTTTTAAATTTTTCATTCACGTTCGCTGTTTTTATTTTTGTTTTCCCTATTTTTAAAGAAGTTTTCACATCGTTCGCTTATTTATTTTGCATCAAGTTCGCCTTTTTATTGTTTTTTATAGTTAAACAGGGTTCTTACGTTCGCTTATTCTTTATTGTCCATTTTGTTATTTGCCCCCCCCCCTCCAAACACCCGGGAAACGCCGGGTACCCCCACTAGTTTATAATAAAGATCAACTAGATAAGTGGCTGGTCGTTAGGTTGAAAATCTTTAGGTTTTAGTTTTGTTTCCGGTTTGGTATCAACTTTCTTTGCTGGAATATCATTATTTACCATTACTGTAATATAGTTCAATTCTAAATGAAAATTAGACCCATTGTAGTTCGACATGAAATGATGTATTTTAGGTAAGACTGACTGACGAACGCACAGACAAAATCGCTTTTTTGTAATGTTTTGCTTTCTATTTAGAATTAATTGAATTTGTGCAGAATTTGAACGGAACGTAAAGTCGCGTCGGCTCGACTGTGCCCAGAGACCGAGATCAACCGTCCGAGTTGTAATCTAACGTAACACGCCGATCAGCCAATCCCAATGTGCGTTAACGAGCAGGCGACTTCTAGATAAATATAGAGAGATAATTGTTAAGTGCTGAGATATTGTTAAACAAAGATGGCGGCAGTAAAGCAAATCAGCGAAGAATCAATGCAGTAAAGAGTTCGAGTGTTAAATAATTCCTAGTAACAAAGATGGCGGCGAAGAATCAATGCGGTCACCGTTCAGTCGTTTCGAGATAGAAGCCGACGCCGAACGGATTGAATCCAAAATTCAACATTTTCAATAACTATTGAAGCTTATGATTGGTTGATTTTTATAACTGGGGTTATAAAAACGATGGTCGAAATTATTGGCGTCATACCCCCCATTATACTCTTTGCCATTTTGATAAGGTATTCTCTTGCACTTCGCACACTGCTTCCTGTTTCTATTTTTGTTATTTTGTTAGTGTTATTGTTGTTACCCATTCGAATTATATCGAATTATTTTGACACGCTATCTTTTTTTTACTGTTATTTCTTACAGTATGTGGAGCTTTTAAATCATTTTATTAAAGGTTTAGCTATGGCTGGCTTTGAAAGCCAGATGCCTGCAACCAATACCAGTATGGAGTCCGGCTACACCGTGAAACACCTGTATATGACCCTCAAAGGTCGATATTAGCGTCAACGACTTCATAGAAAAAGCTAAAAGCTTCCAACACCTAATAACTGACAAAGGAATCAGTGTGGATTTACCAAGACTGCAGGAAATCCAGAAAACATGTTTGATACTCTTCGTGGTTGACGGGAAAACCAAAAAAGTCATCCGTGCTAACACGGAATTATTCACCGATTTTCTAACAGCAACAGAGGAATACGTCCGCTACGCCCCATAAAGTGTAAGGGCTACAATACGTGGAACACCCTTGTCAATAATCCGCAAGACTTCCTCTTTCTCTCCCAAAAAGAATACAGGGGAAAGAGACGTACAACGGAATCCGTTTTCAACGTTCCTCACCACGTCGACGGCGAACATATTAGAGCTTTTATGCTCAAATACGGGGAAATTGTCGCCGTCCAATGCGATGATTTCCACGGGGTATTGTCTTTGACCTTCTTCTCGATAGGGAGACTTTTACGAATATTCCTTTCTTTCTAGAGGTGGGCAACGACAAATTACCCATAATTGTGGCAGGCAGAAGCCCTACATGTTGGAACTGTGGAGAGATGGGTCACCATACAACAGACTGCTCTAAAAAGAAACCAGTTCCAAACGCCAAGTCAAGAATGGGGCAACACCTAGAAATCGAACTAATAGTTAAAGATCCCCGTTCCTCCCCTGAAGAGACTACCCACATCGAAGTCGAAAAAGGACAACCATGGGATATAGCCATCGGAAAGAAAACCCCTGGCTGCCTCTCTTTGGAAAAATCAAGAGAGGAGGCCATGCTGGCGGAAGACTCTGGAACGGCCAAATACATCGAAATCGTGAATCTAAAGAAGGCATTAGATGCACAAAAAGAATGTATTCCCAAATCTCTTCCTGAATCCCAACTTTCTTCTCCAAAACTAAGTCCCAAACTACAGAGACAATTACACCCCATCACTAACTCATCTTGCAAAACTAAAGCTCAAATCCCTAGTAAAATGCCTCCTCCTGTTTCATCTCCCGTCCTCCCTAAATTACCCAAATTAATGCCACTTATCCATATTAAAAACCCTCTCCTGTTCCATCTACCTCTGCCACAATATAATACTTCTTCCTCATCCCCCGTAAAGACCCCCACCAACCAACCCAATTGACACTGAAAAAAGTTCCCCCCCCCCCTGGAAAAAGAAGAAACGCCAGCAATACCTCCCCGGCAAAGATATCTGCAAGCTAAGTGGCCCCCAAATCAAAAAACTCTGTTTATTTTAGAGGGGCTGTCGACCTAGGGAAACTAAGGGATTTCAGGGAGGTGGCTCGCAAGCCTATATACGACCCCATCAACTACCCAAACACCAAAAGTTTTAACAGTTATAAGAAAAAATGAGGAAGCAAATGACTATGGGCACTGCTAGAGGAAGCCAAAAAATCGTTTGATCAAGCAGTGCCCATAGTCATTTAAAAAGATACAGACATTAGAAATTTACGGAAATGTTGTTAGGAGGGTTCCGACTAAAATGCGGCCCTTCCTCTATAGGATAGTAAAACTAACCTATCTAACGCATGTCGGCGGTATCTATCCTGATGGACTCATCGACACTACGATGGGTTCTTATTCGCTCACGAGAGGCATCGGCACGCTTATGTCCGATGTTCGTTTCTGGTTCTCAACACTAATGCACAATCATGGATCTCAAGCTTGTTAGTTTGAATGTCCGAGGGCCAAGGGGCGACTCGCAAAAATGGCGCTTGAGTTTAGACAGGCAGCACCTCTTAGTGGATATTTATTACGTGCAGGAAACCCACCTCTTGACCATTTACGTGCACTGTCTAAAACCTTAAGGGCTTACTCAGCGTACTTTAATTCTTACTCGAGAGGTGTTTTCTGGCTAGTGTAAAGGTCTCTAGATGCGTTGTGTGACCAATTTTACATGGATACGGAGGGGAGACTGTGTGTTTTGGATGTTACCCTAAAGGGAAGGGCTGTTCGTTTTATTAAGGTTTATACTCCAATAGCCACGTTTAGCTGGCTGCTTTTTTTTTTCGGCGAATAGAGCAGTTCATGGATACTTCTCGAACAGTTATCTTAGCGAGAGACTGGAACGTGGTCCTGGATATCGATTTGGGTTAACAGCTAGGGGAACTAACAGAGATCGGGATGCGGTTTTATTTCGTGAATTTGTGGATAAGTTCGATCTTATCGACACATTCCGAAATGATAAACCCCGTGACTTAGTGTGGACTTGGACAGGTAGACTACGCCCAAGCTGGTACAACTCTCGGTTATATCGACTGGTTCTTAGGCGGGCCGACGTAGGGGATTCTAAATTGCCCAAGTTTCCACAATATAGTTTACTCGGATCACAGGCATGTTCGGGTAAACTTAGATAGGCCTAAGCCTAAATTAGCCGGTTATTGGAAGCTCAACATGTCGTTGTTCGATGTGGAGGGCTTCTGTGACGGGCTATTACTAACCCTACAACGGGAATTAACGGGGGCTATCATAGGGAATAAGTGGTGGGTAAATATTAAGGAACCCATTAGGTCCTTTTCTCCCCAACTTTAGCAAAAGACTCAACATAGATTCTAGGGCAGTTAAAGCGACACTAGAGTCTAGATTAAATCGGGCGGTGCAGGAGGGGATAGTGCTAGAGTTATTCTAATTAACACTCAGCTTGCCTCCCTGACTGAAAAGGAGCACCAAGCTTTAGTGATTTGGACTAGGTTAAGAAGAATGCCACTAGAAGACGCAAACATGGCCTCTGAACTGCGTGCAGAGAACTTTCGGCAAGCTGCCGATAGGAACATCGCTCGTATCACATTGCTGGATGGGTGTACCTTGACCACAAACCCGGGTGTGTTGGAGGCGTTTAGATCTCATTTCCAGGAGCTTTTTTCCGTGGAACCCGGTCTGTCATTAGAACAGTTCGACACCTATTTGGCTGACTTTTCTCGTCTCGGAGCGGCTTGGTGCGAGGCTGATATAACGCAGGATATATAACGGGTCAGCCTTCATAAGTCATCGCGGATCGATAGTCTGCCCTACGAAGTGTATTTGAGGTTATCGCACGTCTTTGTCCTCTTGCTTACGCTTTTATTCAACTCATGATTTAGGAAGGGCTGAATCACCAAGTACTTTACCATAGGTGTGAGAAAACTTGTTCGCAAAAACAAAGATGGTGGGGGTGGGTTAGGTAATTACCACCCCTTAACGATGCTTAACATTGTGTTAAAGATTTGGGCCAAGATTTTCGCAAATCGTCTGCAGCTTGTCGTGGCTCGTCTTATTAGTCGCGAGCAAACATGTGCCGTGAAGGGCAGGACAATCCAGGACAACTTACACGCGATACGCTTGTTGATAGAAAAAGTCGACACTGAGGCCGCTCTGATCAATTCAGATCAGTCCAAAGCCTTTGATAAGGTTGATCATCGGTACTTAGAGGCTGTTTTGTCGGCGGCCGATTTTGGCCCGCAATTTCGCTCGTGGGTTTATCTTCCCTATGCTAACCCTGCGGTGATGGTAGAAGTGAATGGGAAGAGGTCTTGACCCTTCAGATTGTCACGTTTAATTCGTCAGGGGTGCCCGTTATCACCCATGTTATATGTGCGCGCGATCGAGATTTTTTGCGCAGGCTAAGAGTGAATCCAGTCCTACGCGGAATTGTTTTACCAGGTGCGAATGTCCAGATAAAGTACTCGGCCTACGCCGATGACGTAACTGTGCTTGTAAGGAGCAATGCGGAGGTTAGTGTCGTCGGCGTATGAATCAGATTGTATGAAACGGTAACGGGGGCCAAAATTAACTGTGACAAGTCTTCGGATTCGCGCATCGGTGCCTGGAGGGGTATGACCTTTCCGGGACCCATAGGTGGAGCGACGGGCCTTGCAAGATACTCGGCGTGTGGTTTGGTCCTGACCTCCAGCTGGAGAAAATTGGTCGGAGGTTCTGAAAGCTGTACGGTCCGCAGTCGCGCTGTTGATCAGTAGAAACCTTTCATTAAAGGGGAGAGCGGAGGTGTGTAATACACACATCCATCCAATCTTTATTCATCGTCTATCAGTGCTTCAATCCCGTCAGATACTCTGCTATATCTGCAGAGGGCTCTTTTCAACTTTTATGGTTTAGAAAGAACCTATGGTATGTCGTGATGTCTTTTATATCCATCCTTCTGAAGGCGGTCTATGTATGCAAAACGTGACGATTCGGTTCCACACGCTAAGACTACGTAGACTGAATGTGCACAGAAAGTAGGGAAAACGGATGGAGGACACTAAGAAAGCCTTTCCGGCTTTAAGAGGGGTGCACAAGTCCGGGGGGAGCCACACAGGTTGCACCGAGGTGAATGCACCTTCTATCGTGAGTACCCGTGCGCGCTGAAGTTTCTCTTAAGAGTGAAGGAAAGCCTCTCTAACGCTCTGCTATTGTCCCGAAAGGTATTATATCTGGTTATGATGGGATCCATAAGGGATGCTATCGGTGAGGTGCTCCCTTTGACGAAGGGGCAGCTCCGCTCAATCTGGCCTTGGGCGCCTTGGTCGGTATGCTTCACTATGCTTCGGTAATTCAGGATGCTCTCTGGATCGGTAAGAGACTTCACTCAGCTGGCTGGGCGGTTTCGCCGATTTGTAAACGATGCGGCGATGAGGCCGAGACTTTATGTCACGCCTTCGTTTATAGTCGCATCATGCTGCCGCTGATTGAGTTTGTTGCATGTCTCAAGCCCGCATACTGAACACATCGTCACTTTGGTTCCTATCAATGTCTCTAGCAATTGGGCACTGACAACGGATAGGCGCAGAAAAGAATTGTTGACCTTGCTAGCGGTTACAAAATGTGTGATCTTGAACACACGCATGAGAGTGGTCTACGGATCTGAGAACTTTGCTCCCATCGACCTTATACGAATATTCCGTTATCAGTTGAAGGTTCGTATCAAGGCAAAGAGAGTTAGACTCTCTTCGTCAAAATTTGTTGAAAGGTGGGTGTATGTTGCGCGTGTCCTCTGTGCAAGAGAGGCAAGCATTGACTGGTACTTGGATGTGCCTTAAGCAAAGAATTTTGGGACCCAAAAACGAAGTCAGGCTTGACACGTTTTTAAGTCCAGAGCAGGTCACGCCTTAGACTAGAGTAGGACACGTTTTGTAGGGCCTTCTGTTCATAACCTAGTTAATGTATGATAGGGATCATTAGGCCCTATTTTTAGTTTGCCTCGTTTATTTTTATTAGCCCCATACCCCTCCCGAATTAGGTAACAGATCGCTTGACTCGACAGAGATGTGGGTTCCCTTTCGAAGTTTGGACCCGGGTAACACTTTCGACTGGCGATCGGCGTATTTCCAGAGTTTAGTAACGGGGGATCTTTTGTTACTAACATTGTAAATATTTTATTTCTCTTTTGTATATACAATGTTTATTTTCACACACCTTCTTTTTTTTCTTATCGGTTTTAATAAGGTTATCATGGTATGATGTTCTTATAATGATGGACGAAGGATTAATACGCTGATGGATGTATGGTATGAATGTGGTGTTGTGGTGAAAGTAGAGTGAATGTAGGAACTATTTAGGTTAGATTACTTAGCATTAGACAGCAAAGACCGTCCCTCTCCACCCCTCCATGTTCAGCCTTGTGCTAAATTTTTCTTTAAAATTGTATATATTTAAATGAAAATAAATATTTACTCCCATTATAATTGGAGATGGTCTCCTAGCGGCTTTGCCTGAAGGGAGACAGGGTAGCGTGCTCGTTAAGAGTCCGGTCTTTGCATTCAGCCCGACAGATGTTGCACAAAAAGCATGTTAGACAATCAACTGCGGATGCATGAAGTATTCTTTGTCAAAATAACCAATTTTTTTTTAAATTACATTTTCCCCCCAAACAAGGCAAATTGCCACTTTGGTGTAGGGGGCTAATATCAGGGGCAACAACTACCGGGGTACTCTGTAGGGATTTGGGCAGCAAGATGTCGGTTCAGGTTACACTTGAACTTCAGCATGTCAGTACAGTTGGGGAAGCAGGGACCCAGAATGGAATTCCAAAGTCTGGCGGTTCGGAGGAAGAAACTATTGGAGTAAAAAGATATTTTACATCTAGGGATCTGTACAGTGTGGGGGTGGGATTTAGCAGCCCGTCGGGTTTGTCGAGGATGCTCACGCCGTGGGGGCACAAGTGCTTGCAGTTCATCAGAACATTCACTACTAAAATACTTATAGAACAGACAGGTGGATGCAACATTTCGTCGATGGGACAGAGGCTGAAGCTTAAATGCCAGTTCAGGGCCTATCAGGGTTGCGACTCTTCGGATCTCGAAAAAAATTGCATTACGTGGCGTTAGATACATCATTGAAAAGAGAGGCCCCGTAAGTGACGGATGGGGCGAGAAGTGCCCAAACCGGGTGTAAACATTTCCTTTGACAGAAAAGAAAAAAAATACTTGAAAAAAAAAATGCTTTGCACAATTATTAAAAAATAACCTTTCAAAAGCAGATAACACAATTTTTGATAAACAACTGTTATCTAAACAGTATTTCACAAAGGCGAAAACAACAAATACAAACAAAACTGGTTAGTAAACGCCTTCCGCTGCGTGGCAGGAAACATGAGTTGGAACAATTACATTGAGAGCATTGCCAGGCCCGCTGCGAAGGTTCTCTCTACCGTGCTAGAAAGCTACTAACACCCGAAAGCATCCTGTAAACCAATAAGGCCACCAGTCGCCCATGTATGGAGTATTGTCATATTAGGGCTGGTGCATCTGCTACTAGTCTATCGCTGCTAGACAAGGTTCAAAAGATAGTCGCCAATCTGATAGGTCCTGATCTTTCATCTAAGATTCAACCTCTGTCCCATCGACGAAATGTTTCATCCCTTTGCCTGTTCTACAAGTACTTTAACCGTGAATGCTCTGACGAACTGCAAACACTTGTACCCCCTCGACGTAAATACCGCCGACGATCCCGACAAGCAGCTAAATCCCACCCCTTCACGATAGAGACCCCTAGATGTAAGAAACCTATTACTCCAGCAGCTTCTTCCCCAGAACCGCTAGACTTTGGAATTCCCTTCCGGATCCCTGATTCCCCAACTGTACTGACATGCAGAAGTTCAAGTGTAATGTGAACCGACATCTTGCTTCCCGACTCCCCGCATAGTATCCCTGATGATTATGTCGCTGATAGTACCCCCTACATCAGATAGTACCCCCTACATTAAAGTTGCAATGTTCCTTGTTTGGGGTAAAAATGTCATAAAATAAAATAAAATGAAATTACATATATTTATATTATTTATTATTTGAGGGTAAACAGTTACATATGGTCGCTACAACTAGCCATCTGTTTCAGTCAAAGAGACTTCATCAGGCGACCTGGAACCTCTCGACGCCAAAAAGGTGCAGAACTAAAATTTACATATGTTAAGGACTAAAACTGCACTGTTTGTTCATTTCATCCGGATTTGACGTCCCCTAGAGATTTTTGGGGCTAAATGGGGGGGATGCTGAACTTAGTCATTTTTTTATGCCTCTTGCATTGTGCACTCAGTATCATGCATGCTTCACTTGTTGCATTAGTATTCATAAATGTGGCTACATGAAAGGGAGGTAACTCATATTCTTGTCTAAGATTGTTCAAAATATGTTACTCGGAAAACAATGCTTTTTATTGTGGTATACATCAAGTTATGTACAATAATTATATATAGATTTTTGATAAGCAAGGTCTCCTCATCAGCAAATTTTGAAGGGTTTTTATTGAATTTAATATATATATTTTTATTGAATATATATATATATATATATATATATATATATATATATATATAAGGCTGGGTAGGTTTATCCATTAGAAGCGTAGAGTTAAATTTGAAAATCAAATAAGAGACGTGTTACATTTAACACTTTAAAGCCAAATAACAACGCGATCTTTTTTTTAAACTTTATAAAAAATCATGGCGAAGTAGAAGAAAAAATATATATACATATATATGTGTATATATATATATATATATATATATATATATATATATACAGATTGAAAAAGGAGTGTATATCTCCGAAATATATCTCTCTCTTCAAAAATAAACATCTGTTTATTTCATAAAGTTTTAAAAAGAAATCGCGTTGTTATTTGGCTTTAAAGTGTTAAATGTAACACGTCTGTTATTTGATTTTCAAATTTCATTTAACTCTTTAATAGAAAACTCTACCCAGACTTTCTAATCACGTGCGACCACACGCAATTATCTGGTTACAGAAAAACCACAACTAACATCAGGTGGGCTTCACTTAAAATTCTTCAATTCAACATCATGACGAAGAATAAAAGTAGAGAGAGAGATTGAAAAACGACTCGTATTTATTAATGGTTTGTTTTACAAAAATTAAACCTTCATTATTTATCTATGTATTTATTCAGTGACCATTTTTTTAAGTTTATTTTTTCTTATTTTACTGCTATTCTATTTAGTGTAGCTATTCCGAAAAAAAAATGGAAATTATGGAACATGTGTTAGCATTTTATATTATTTATAATTTTTCTTTTTTATTTTAATATTTAATTATTTACTAGCAATGGGTGCCCGGCGTTGCCCAGATGTTTTTAGGTGTATGCTGAGCAAAACATAAAAAAAACGGTCAATTTTTTAAACTTTAGCCCCTATTATGACCTCTAAACATTTATTGTTTAGGGATAAAGTAAAGTTATTAAGTTAGATCCATGTCCAAGGAATCTATATCTAAAATATCACGTGTTTAGACCCAAAATTGTAGGAGGAGTTTGGTAGAGTTCTCAAATGTCAAATCGTTGAATATTGACCACTTAATCGCCAAATTTCTGTCGAAACCCTAATCACATCGATTTTCCCAAATCTCAGTACCCTGTATATCAGTTTCGAATCTGTAGGCTTAAAATTGACAGTTATAGCGTAGGGAAATGTACACAGACGCACAGATATACACATACACTTTCACTTATATATATATATATATATATATATATATATATATATATATATATATATTTATATATATATATATATATATATATATATATATAAGGATAATAGTACGCCATATATATAACAAAAGACCATATATTTTGTGTGCTGTTCTATAAGGCCAAGTTATTTCGCAGAAACTGGAAATTTATTTGTTTTTTTTTCTGTGTGTTGGCGCTTAATATTAATTATAGTTTTTTAATATATACTTATTTACTTTGTCTTTGTAATAATTTGTATCCATTTACTTATATTTTATTAGCCGAGGTTCTTCTGCAACTCCTGTTTTATTTTTATCAATTGCTACATTAAAGGGGAAGTAATTTGATTATTGTTAAAGAGGTTAGCTCTAATTTTGTATTTTGTTCTTCTAGAACCCTATTAAGGTTAATTAAACTTATTACAGTTTGTTATCTGTTATCGTATGCGGAATAATCACGTCGACACACCAGTTCGAGCGAGATCATAGAAGTTAAGCAACGTTGAGCCTAGCTAGTATCAGAAGGGTGACCATTTGGGAATTCTAGGCGCCGCATGTGCCCTCCGCTCATCTCTGCATTGTTTCCAGTCGTCCTGAACCTTCAATTGCCACTTGTATGCAAGAATGTTGATCCAGGAGAAATGTTACATTGTGCTATTATTATTATTATTATTATTAGTAAGGATAAAAGTCTTTAGAGTGTTCATGGAAGTAAGAGATCTTTGAGGTTCATATTGTAAGAGATGGGGCCATTAACAGGTGTATATAAAGAGAGTGAGTTCATAAATGAGAGAGATTGCATATAAATACATCTTGAGAAGGTGTTTTCATATCTAGAACGACAGACCGATAGGTTGGCATTTATGCCGATGAATTGACATGTTGGCATTTATGCTGTGACAGTTCGTATGAACGGGAGTGTTTATATAACATAAATAGACACATATACTTTCTAACACATATATTTTTTAGATGTGAATTTCAAATGGTTTTTACACATAAATAGACAATACCTTTTTCATGTAATGATGGACACAGGAGACGGCAGTTATAAAAACATGATGAGCATTTATTCTTCCACTGACCGGTTGGTGGCTTTGCGTTCAGGAATTCAACCGTTCACATTCTAATGTTTCAAAAGTGACAGTCTCGCTTCTAGACGTTCGACTCCCATGTCTGGACCCAGACTATCGTCTGTCTCTGACTCTCTGCCTCCCTTCTTCTGACTCCTCCTAACTAACTAACTAACTCTCACTTCCTATATTGAGAAATCCATGCATGTCCGGCCAACGTGACTACAATTCACGTGCCATCAACATGCGCGACCTGCACGTTTTTGAACATTCTGATTTCCCAATAACCTATTTTTCCAATATGTTAAAAACATGTTTATTAAATTATCTTGTATAGCTGCATTCCTCAATTGAATTTTTCATAACATGATTAACAACGCACATTTTTTTCTTGAAACTATTTTATCTCTAAGCTAAACAATGGTTTGTTTTACATTCCACTTTCTAATTCTCTCTCGTAATCTATTTCTAAACCTAATTTACGAGGTTCGAATTTCACTAAATCTCTCTATTTTTATACTTACATGAACAGGGGACAGCCCTTATCATGCAAAAGGAACGGGGCTGGTGACTGCGCAACTCTTGCCACAAAAATGTACCACGCAGGAACCCTCACAGTGGGTATCTATAGTCTGTAAAACTGAAGGAAACTACTCATCTCTTATCATCTTTTATATTATAATTTTTCTGTTTTTTGCTTTTCAGATTTCTTTTAATTATATTGACAAATAAATTTACTGTATTTTACCTGTTTTCAGGTTTATTTTTTGTAATCAACCTATTTGTATAAGTTTTGTGTCTATCTGTGGTTGTTAAGTGTTTCCGTATGCATTTTATTTAAGTGTTTATTTTTGTTTGTTAGTCTATTATTCATATTTGTCTTATACATATTTAAGATTATTTTTATTTTTCTATCCATTGACTGTGTTCTTGCGGTCTTTTGTCGGCATGTATTATTTCCTTAACGAGTCTCGGTATGTTAGGTGAGTGCTTACTTTTTTCCGATTTAAAATTTCAACTAGAAAAGGAAAAAAAAATGAAAAAAAAACTGTTTTCGAAAATCCTCATTAATAACAATAACATCATTTCCTTTCTAACTTAATCCTAACTTTCAACGAGCTTATAAGTGCTTCTGTTGTTAAAATCCTCCAGGTTTACATGCGCAATATAAATATATATCGAATTCAATTTCCTTTCATTTTTCCACATAATTTTAACGAAACCAAACCGACATTTTCGAAGTAAACCTAAATAAATGTGGTAATAATTAAGCTAAGGTGTGGCTACGTACAAAGAATATAAACATTTGTTATCATGTAGGCATACTGAATTTTTTGTTTGTCTTACACAGTGATCACCACTTATCAAGGCCCGGAAGCCACTCAGGGATAAGGGTTATTGCAAGTACATTACGTTAGTGTGGAGATTTGATGAAGTGTTTAATTAAGGGGGCGGTTCATTAGGAATTTAACATTGGACTTGAAGACATCCAAGTTGTAGTCCGGAGGGAAGCAGACAGACTGAACAGAGTTCCACAGGCGTGCAGTTCTAAGAAAGAAGCTTTGTTCATGGAATCAGCGTTTTGATTTAGGCCCAGATATAGAGTGGGGGAAATTTTTCACAGTGGATTCAGCTAGACGGGTGTTTTTCGTGAAAGATTGGCGAGGGGGACCAGAGATTGGAGTTCAGACGAGCACCTGCCATGATAATAACGATAAAACAAGGATAGGCTCGCAACGTCTCTTCTGTTGGAGAGAGGTTGCAGAGTAGAGAAAAGGGCACCCCCCACTAAGCCACGAAGTCTATTTTGTACTCTGTCAAGGCAGGATAGGCTGTTTTGGGCCGTTCCTGCCCAAATATGGCAACAGTATTCCATCCCTTCGTGATAAAAGCACGTGTGATACCTCGCCCAACAGCAACTATCGACCACATCGTTGTAAAGATCAGGTTTCTCCTGCGTGTTATCTTCTGGTCGTATCGTCTACTCTCACATTGTTTGCTTTTGCTCCGAGGAAAAAGAAAACATTCTGAAGATGTCAGTTGGTCTCTAAGTGCATCCGCGACATAATAGCGCGTAAAGTATGCTTTATCGTCGATTAATCTATTCTCTTCCCCATCTGATCCAAGCAATGACATGTGTTCTTCTGTATCTAACTCGTAATTATCCTTAATTAATCAACACCCTGACCACCATGCTCATTTTAGTTTATTTTATATTCACCTCTAAGAAGTTTCAGTAGCTTTTACAATAAACCATATCTCTATCTCTGCTATTATATAAAAAAATGAGTGAGTTTCAAATAGACTCGAACACGGCTGGGTCGGTTTAATGAATTATTACACAAATATACTTTATATGCCTTGCAATGTTTTTATGTAGTATGTTTTAGCAGAATGGTTTCGATATATTATCGATGATCAATAATCGTAAAATCCCCGATTAAAGTAAGAACAGGGGATTTTCACTAAAGAAAACGCCTTGTACAGCTTAAAACCAAAAGTGCATTCGAGAATTTTTATTACCATACAAGCAAAAAATGCCCGACATATAAAATGAAAAGTAGTTTCTTTGATATACTAGGGGCGTGTTCGAAATGAATGCTTCTACTTAAAACGAAATAAAACCACCATATTTGACTTTTGCATTTTAAATATGTCAAGCTATAATCACCGCACAAGTAGAAAGACCCAGCATATAAAATCCAGAGTAGATTCGTTGATGTGACAAGAACGCGTCCGAAATGAATGTTTCGGTTTGGACTACAATTGAAATATACTTGATATTTTCATTTTAAGTTTAATTGGCGTCTTAATAAAAAAAAAAAATTGAAATCAATAACAGTTTCTCGGCAGTGCAATACAGACTACAAATGAATTGAGGGCAAAGTAACTGTGTAGTATTGAAAACAATGCGCATTTTTCCGATTTCTATGATTATAAAATATTGGAGAGTTAAATATTCGTACAGCCTCATTCATTCCCGGGTAACGTCAACTCTCACTGCAGGGTTAAGTTTTTTTTTTCTAATAAACATATTTTCTATTTTTTTGTAAATACTATTTCATGTTTCTTTTTATTACTACGAGGGGCGTGCAATAAGTAATGTCTCTGACCCACTTTCAGTTGTCTGATCCATATAAAATTTTGTAAGTGCAATGATTTATATCTCTACGGGTTATGTGGCAAATTACAGCTATGAACTAATTGTGGTTTCTGTTTTACAGGTGTTTAAACTGTCAGGTGTGAAATGGAGCCTGTTGAATGTCGAGCAGTGATCCGGTTTTTGTATTTGAAAGGACGCAAACCACAGGAGACTTTTGATGAAATGAAAGAAACTTATGGTGATAATGCCCCATCATATGACCTTGTAAAACGCTGGCATCGTGAATTCAAACCTGACCGGAAGTCTGGAAACAGCTTCTAGACCTGGTCGTCCCCTTCTGCCATTGATGAGGAATCTGTCCGTCAAGTTGAGGTTGCCATTTTGGAAGATCGGCGCATTACTATTCGCCAAATAGCCTAAGATGTCAAGATTACTACAGGATCTGTGACCTCTATCATTCATGACTATTTACATATGCATAAGGTGTTTGCCGGATGGATTCCCAGGTTGTAAACACCATTCCAAAAGAGAGAACGCGTCGAGTGCTCAAGAATAAATTTGGAGATGTGCCAAGAAGATGAGTCAAAGTTTTTCAAAAGACTGATTACACGGGATGAGACCTTGATCCATCACAAGAATCCAGAGACTAAAGCCCAGTCAATGCAGTGGAGGCATTTGGACTAACCGCCTCCAAAGAAGGCAATGGTGCAGCCCTCCGCTGGCAAGGTCATGCTCACAGTCTTCTGGGACCAGGGCGGAGTAGTGATGACAGATTTCCTGGCAAAGGGTACCACACTTACAGGAGCCTATTATGCTTCCCTTTTGAGGAAACTAAGGGCAACTATTAACATCAAGAGGCGGGGCAAGATCAGCAAAGGTACCCTCCTCCTGCAGGACAACGCTCTGGTTCACAACTCGCATGTCGCCAGACCAGAAGCACGGGCCTGTTGTTATGAATTCCTTTCCCATCCTCCCTACTCTCCTGACCTTGCAACCTCTGACTTTAACCTCTTCCCAGCCATGAAGTTGTTTTTGAAAGGAAAGCGTTTCCTAGATGATGCAGCCTATATTTCTGAAGTCACGTCGTGGTTGGAGGACCAACCTGGGGTGTTCTACTAAAACGGTCTCCAGAGCTGCATCAAACGATGGGAGAAATGCATGAGTCTGGTTGTTTCCTATGTCGAGAAAGTCTAATAACTGTGCCAATTTTCGTTGCTCTTCTGCTATGAGAAGTGGATCAGAGGCATTATTTATTGCACACCCCTCGTAACTAATATTTTGGATGGACTTCGATAGTATCGCATGCGCCTTTTTATTACTAAATGTAAATCTGATGCTTTCTTTCAGGTTCAGTTACGGGGCCGAATCGAGGACAACTATAACTTAGCTCAGATGACCGTTGGAAGATGTCTAGCGTACAACGAGAAACGGTCTTATGAAATTTTAAAAGACGGCTGTGGAGACGGCGTCGTCATTCCTCGGGAGATCGGTTTCACTTCCTCCAATAAATGGTTTTACAGTCCAATCTTTGAGGCCTTCCACCTACGAGACTCGATGACCATCCAGTTTGAATGCATCCTGTATACTTGCAATTCTCGATGCCCAGCGTCCTCCTGCCCGAACTCTGCTGTACAAGCGACCGCATCCGTTCCGCAAGGGAGAATACGAAAGTTAAATTAACTGCAAAAACAATTGTTGAAAAAAAAAAAAAAAAAAAAAAAAAAAAAAACGCGATCTAAAATTTGAGTAATTTGTGGAATGTGGCACGTTTAGAAGGAAATTAAAAAAAATTATAGAATAATTATTGCTGACTAAACTATTTGTGTGTGTAATATATATAGGGAGCCCATACAACCGTGTGCACAGTGAAATATTATTTGGAAGCATTTAAACAGTTCTCCCGGCCCAAAATATAATTGGATATACATATTTTTTAAACTTCTTTGCAATATCAGATGTCTCTCCTCCCGCTTTAGATCTCCTCTTCCCATTTCTATATTCCTCCTTGTCTCTTACTTGCTCTCTCTCTTTCCTTTTCTTTTTTCTATCTTATTATTTTCCTTTTCTTTCTACTTTTTCTCTTCGTTTTTTTTTATCCTCTCTTTGCATCGTATTTACTCTTTGTTCCTCTCTTACTTTCTAAATCTCTCATTCTCTTTTTTACTCTTTTTCTCACTCGTTCTCTCCTTCTCTTTCATTCTCTCTCTACTTTATCGTCCCTTTTTATGTCCCCCTTTCCCCTTTCTCTCTCTTTCCCTTGTCTCTCTCCTTTCTTCTCCCTTTTCTCTTTTTTCTCCCTTTTCTTTTTTCTCCCTTTTCTCTTTTTTCTCCCTTTTCTGTTTCCCCTTCTTTTTTCTCTTTCCCCTCCCTTTTCTCTTTCCCCTCCCTTTTCTCTTTCCCCTCCCTTTTCTCTTTCCCCTCCCTTTTCTCTTTCCCCTCCCTTTTCTCTTTCCCCTCCCTTTTCTCTTTCCCCTCCCTTTTCTCTTTCCACTCCCTTTTTTCTTTCCCCTTTCTTTCTCTTTTTCTTTCCCCTTTCTTTCTCTTTTTCTTTCCCCTTTCTTTCTCTTTTTCTTTCCCCTTTATTTTTCTTTCCCCTTTATTTTTCTTTCTCTTTCCCCTTTATTTCCCTTTCTCTTTCCCCTTTATTTCTCTTTCTCTTTCCCCTTTATTTCTCTTTCTCTTTCCCCTTTATTTCTCTTTCTCTTTCCCCTTTATTTCTCTTTCTCTTTCCCCTTTATTTCTTTCTCTTTCCCCTTTATTTCTCTTTCTCTTTCCCCTTTATTTCTCTTTCTCTTTTCCCTTTATTTCTCCTCTTTCCTTTCCTCTTTTCTTATTTCATATTTTTCTGTCTTTCTCTTCATTCTTTTTCTTTTTTCTTTCTTTCCTCCTTTTTTTCTTTCTTTCCTCCTTTTTTTCTTTCTTTCCTCCTTTTTTTCTTTCTTTCCTCCTTTTTTCTTTCTTTCCTCCTTTTTTTCTTTCCTCGTTTTTCTTTCTTTCCTCGTTTTTCTTTCTTTCCTCGTTTTTCTTTCTTTCCTCGTTTTTCTTTCTTTCCTCGTTTTTCTTTCTTTCCTCGTTTTTCTTTCTTTCCTCGTTTTTCCTTTTTCTTTCTTTCCTCCTTTTTCTTTCTTTCCTCCTTTTTCTTTCTTTCCTCCTTTTTCTTTCTTTCCTCCTTTTTCTTTCTTTCCTCCTTTTTCTTTCTTTCCTCCTTTTTCCTTTTTCTTTCTTTCCTCCTTTTTCCTTTTTCTTTCTTTCCTCCTTTTTCCTTTTTCTTTCTTTCCTCCTTTTTCCTTTTTCTTTCTTTCCTCCTTTTTCCTTTTTCTTTCTTTCCTCCTTTTTCCTTCTTTCCTCCTTTTTCCTTCTTTCCTCCTTTTTCCTTCTTTCCTCCTTTTTCCTTCTTTCCTCCTTTTTCCTTCTTTCCTCCTTTTTCCTTCTTTCCTCCTTTTTCTTTCTTTCCTCCTTTTTCTTTCTTTCCTCCTTTTTCTTTCTTTCCTCCTTTTTCTTTCTTTCCTCCTTTTTCTTTCTTTCCTCCTTTTTCTTTCTTTCCTCCTTTTTCTTTCTTTCCTCCTTTTTCTTTCTTTCCTCCTTTTTCCTTCTTTCCTCCTTTTTCCTTTTTCTTTCTTTCCTCCTTTTTTTTTTTCTTTCCTCCTTTTTCTTTTTTCTTTCTTTCTATCTTTTCTCTACTCTGTTCCTCCTCATTTGTCTCCTTTTTTTCTTTCTTTATTTTTTCTCTCTCACTTTTTCTTAAATTTTACTTTAAAATGATTATAGATGCAGAACTGTAAAAATATTAAACCACAAGTAAAAAAAAAAAAATGATAATATTCAGAAGTTTTTTTTCCCGATTTAAAATTTCATCTTGAAAATGAAAACAAAAAACTTGTTTAGAAAATCTTTAATCATAAAAATAATAGCCTTTTCTCGCTCATTCGATTCCATCTTTCAAGGAGCTTATAAATGCAGCACATTTAAAAGATATTGGGTTTTATATTAAATATGGGTATATATTAATCTCAATCCCCTACCTTTCACATAATTATAATGAAACCAATCTCAACCAATTTTTCGAAGTAAATATAATAAATGTGTTTATAATTCAGTTAAGGTTGGGTTAGCTTCAAAAATGAACAGTTGCAATTCTATAGAAATACTGAATTGTGGGTGTGATAAAGTACGTGTTTTTTTTTTTTTTCGATCGACAACAAATACCGATCCCAGCATTGTAAACATAATATTCCTATCCTTCGTGTTTTCTTCTGGCTCTGATGACGTCCATGGCAATGGCTGCTATTCAGTGGGCACGCATGAGTTCACAAGTTTTAAAATATTAGAACTGGAAAATCTAGTATTCAGAATGATCATGTTAGCAAGGTTTTATTCTGTTAATAATCGCAAAATTGGAAAAAAATAAAACATCACTTTAGACGCTCATCTAAAACACATAAATAATGCAATTTTCAAATTGCGATAGTCAACATTTCAGAACGATTATATTGTCTACAAAAATACTTAGGATAATTGCAAAACGTATTTATCACAGCCATGTATGAAACCGTTTTTTGTAGGAATATAGACATGTGCTAAATTATAAAAACGTTCATATGTTAATCGTGTTTCATCGCTTCCTTTGTTGAAACACTTTGCGCTTTCAACTTTTATTCGTTATAAAAATTAACTGTTATTCCTTCGTTAAATTACCCAGTTTTATTTGCAAATCTCGAAATAATTGTTCTCTTTTACCTGTTAATCACTTGATTTTTTTCCGTCTGTTTGCAGATTTTTCTTGGAAGTTTTTATTTATTAGGCAGTTTTATATACAGGTAGTTTTTTTTTGTACATTCGACAGTTTTTACTTACCGGCATTTTTTTTTACATTCGGCAGTTTTTTTTTAAATTCGGCAGTTTTTTTTTTACATTCGGCAGTTTTTTTTTTACATTCGGCAGTTTTTTTTTTTACATTCGGCAGTTTTTTTTTTTTACATGCGGCAGTTTTTTTTTTACATTCGGCAGTTTTTTCGTACGGTCGGCCGTTTTTTCGTACAGTCGGCCGTTTTTTCGTACAGTTGGCCGTTTTTTCGTACACTGCCGTTATTTTCCTATCCACTCGGCCTTTTTTTTGTATGCACTCGACCGTTTCATGCATACACTCTATTACACTTTATTAAATTGGCAGTTTAGTTATAAACTCAGCGACATTATTTAAAGACTTGGAAACATTGTTTAAAGACTCGGAAACGTTAATTAAAGACTGGGCACCTTTATTTATAGACTGTGTAGCTATTTTTTTAAAAAATATTTGTCGACGTTTTTTTATATTTTTCGCGGTTAAATTTTCTTCGCAGTTTTTAAAATCCCTTTCGCAGTTTTTTAAATGCTTTTCGCAGTTTTTTTTAAATGCTTCGTTTTCTTGCAGTTTCTACTTCGTTTTCTTGCAGTTATGCCTTTTTCGCAGTTGTTATTCTTTTACTTATTCTCCGTTTATACTTTACTTTTTTCAGTTTATTCATTTCTTTTTTCAGTTTTACACTGTTTTTTGTTATACTGGTTTAGGTCTATTTTTTTTCGTTTAAATTTATTCAGTTTTTAAAATTTCTTTTTTTAATTACTTTCACAGTGTTTTTAAATACTTTTGTATGTTTTTAACTAAACTAAATTCGTTTAATTGTGAGTTCTTTGTTTTTTATTCGGTGCTTTTTCCCTTTGTCTTTTATTTCTTTTAGTTTTTTATTCTCTTTAATTTTTGATTCCATTCACAGCTAGTTTTTTTTTTAAATTCTTTACAGCTTATTTAAAACATTTTCACTCTTTCTCTCTTTTTACAATGTAGTCTCCTTAGCATTTTAATCTTTCTCAGTCATTTCCTAAAAAAAATGCTCGTCTTTTTTTTTTTTTAATCCATTTCGCTAAATTTTTCGTAATTATTTTCTCTCTAAATATTTCATCTTCTAAAATATTTACACTGTTTTAGATATTTTTGTTATATTTAAAATTAAATGTTTCCTTCTTTTTCAATACAAATATTTCGTAAGTTTTATAAACATTTTCCACCTGACTTTTAGATATATTGTGTCCCGTACTATATTCCACGTTAATTACATACTATATTCCACGTTAATTACATACTATATTCCACGTTAATACGCTTCCGCCCTGTTTTCTCCTGTTCAACACAATTTTTGTACTTTTCGACATCATCTTACTGTTTTACTTTTCTAACCCAATTTTAAAAAAAAATTTATACGGTGTGTCTTTTTGTTTATATATTTATCTGTGTTTAAGTCGATTAAAAAATTATAGTCCTATAGTAAAAAAGTGCCTTATAATAAACAAAGTATGTCCGTTGATTTTATTTCTTTTTAATATACCCGATTATTATAGAGATATGGGATAAGTTTCATCGAAAATCTGTTTACTTTTCAGTTTAATCTGCTTTGTTTGTTCGATTAATGAACTAACGTGTTTTTAATTTATTCTTTATCTGCATTTTCGAGCAAATTTATTATCATTTGTTCTCAATATTATTAGTGAATTAAGAAATCAAACCATAAATAAATTTGCTGTATTCTCCTGAAATTAAATGTTCTCAGATGTATGTTATTTACTTCGGGTGTCACGTCGGTAAAAATATATTCCTACAGTTCAAAAAAATTATCTATCTCTTTTCTTAAAACTTTTCCTTGATCACCCCCTTTTACCTATTCATTAAACGCCTTCTCTTCTGTTTTATTGCGTTTCTCGTCTTTTCTATACCTCATTTCCATCATTCCTCTTATGTTTAATGCCATATTTCTCTCTTATACCATACCTCACTTCTCTCCTTTATTATACCTCATTTAATCCAGTATTATGCCTTACTTCTCTCCAGTACTATTCCTTATTTTTCAACTGTTCCATTCTTCATTCATCTCCTGTACTATGCGTCCTTTTCCTCCTGTACTATGCGTCCTTTTCCTCCTGTACTATGCGTCCTTTTCCTCCTGTACTATGCGTCCTTTTCCTCCTGTTCTGTGCGTCCTTTTCCTCCTGTTCTGTGCGTCCTTTTCCTCCTGGACGACGCGTCCTTTCTCTCCTGGACGACGCGTCCTTTCTCTCCTGGACGACGCGTCCTTTCTCTCCTGGACGACGCGTCCTTTCTCTCCTGGACGACGCGTCCTTTCTCTCCTGGACGACGCGTCCTTTCTCTCCTGAACGACGCGTCCTTTCTCTCCTGAACGACGCGTCCTTTCTCTCCTGAACGACGCGTCCTTTCTCTCCTGAACGACGCGTCCTTTCTCTCCTGAACGATGGGCCCTTTTTGCGCCTTATGTCTCCTTTTCTCTAAGTTTAATGCTTCCATTGTTTTCATTTTAATGCGTCGTTTTTCTTTTTTTTATTCTTTCCTTTTTCCTCTTTTTAATGCGCCTTCCTTTTTCCTCCTTTTTTCTCTCGTCATTTCTCTTATTTTATTGCCCTAATGTCGTTTAAGATGACAACATTGTTATTTTAATAAATATGATTCATTAATAATAAATATCGTTATTTAATAAATGTGTTTGAACTTGATAATAAATTGATTTTAGTGGAGACAAAATATTGTAATGGAGGTTTCATTCATGTCGATGGGTCAACATCCGATCTGGCTGCTAAAACGATTGGGAAATTTTTTTAAATCTCTTTATTATAGGAATATTTGTGTTTTATTACATATTGGAACAATGACTGTATTTCTTGGCCTTCGGGACAAGATCAAAGTGTAGTATCTGTTCCGACAGATGTTGGAACAACACGATAAAAGGTTTTATTACGTGACGATCACTTGATACTAGCTGCGCTGGAGCACAGACACCTTAAGGTAGACATTGGTACGGAATTATGACGCCATGTTTTAGGTACAAGCAAGCAGGATACGATGAATAGTCAAAATGTCGACAATAAATAAGATCTATGTACAAGAAAAGAATGATAAAATTTTAAAATTGCATTGAAGAAGCTTAAAAAATAAGGAATACTTTTATACTGAAACGGAACTTATTCAATATTATTTAAAATAAAACGGGATTTAATAGAAATGTTGGTTTAGGCCTTAAAAGCAAATAAGGATTTCAGTTGTTTCATGGACGTCAAAGATTATAAGTAGTTCATTGGTTATTTAAAACTAGCCTGTATGCCCGGCGTAGCCTGGGTGTTTGGAGGGGCGTGTTGATAAAAAAAAAGTGGGAGTAGGCAGACAAGCCTGAACGCGAACTGCGAATGGGGGGAAAGAACGTGAAAAAAGTGACTTTTTTTTTCTGTTCAGCTCTTCGCCGAAGCGAAAGTGGCGAATGTTTAAATAATTTTCAAACATGAAATCAGAACAAGGCATGATTAAAAAAAAAAATTAAATCGAACGATAAATAAATTTGAATATCAATACTTATTATAAAAGAAAAACATTCTGACGGACATCGTAACCACTTCTATGCAGAAACACAATTTGATAAATTTTAACATACATGAATTCAAATCTCTCCTAGTAATGTAAAAGGATCTTGCATATGACCTTAAACTCTATCTGATGATGAGGCCCCAGCTTGCGGCGTTGGGGAGTGTAGAGACACCCTTTAACTGCCATTGCTCCCAGGTCCACTCTGATCCGGACTGGTAGTACATGTTAGGATCCCAATTATGGGTTAAATAGAAACGGACTTGAACACAAATATACTTTATTCAAACATCGTTCTTCAAAATCATTAGATTCAGCATTAAATTACCTGAAAATAGTTGATATGCCGTAAAACAAACAAACCAACGGATTCTAATAAAAAAATAATATATAAGGAAAAATAAAATTTAAACTTTCTGACAAAAATTTCATTTTCAAAAAAAACTAGTACGAAGTTAAATAATTGGTAATTTTGCACTTTGTGAGCCGGGTTTTGGGATGTTGGCTCGGGCTCGATCAGCAGCTGACGTAAACCGCCAAAATATTGCGAGCGCTGATTAAAAATTATTTTTAGGAAATAAATCATTACAAATCTCTGATACTAAAATACAATTGAAAAAAAAAAAATGAAAAAAACAAAACAATATATTACTTACCTCATTTTAACTAATATATTTTTTTTGTTTTAAATAAGATTAAATTATACTTTTATTGATCAAAAGGGCTGACAACAGCATATTCTTTTCATTGATTTAACTCTCGAGTATATATCCGGCACGGTTACAGACAAGTAATCAACCGAGAATCACATCACTATTCATAAAACCATATAAGATATAAATGGATATATACCTGAGAACCAAAACAAGGAAAAGAATCTGCTGTTGTCATAGCTCTAATCATAGTAATCAATTACTGGCATTTCATCATAATAATCGACGATTTTATACCTTCCGGTGTTTTCCGGTAAACTAACCGCATATCCGTTGAATCTATTAAATTTATGCATGGTTATAAACTAATTGTTTTTAGGATTTCGTTTACGGACTGATTATATTCGCGCGTGATTAAAACTATTTTTCTGTCCATTTATTAACAGTAGTCTACTTTGATGTTCATAAGCTAGGTGCGTTTGTTATCGCTTTTTCAACTTGATCAGTGCTCGGCATATTTCGGTGGTTTACGTCAACTGCGAAAAGCAGTTTTTTTGGGGAAAAAAGGTTTGTTCATGGAATCTGCGTTTTTATTAAGGCACAGATAGAGGGTGAGGGAACTCGTATATAATGATTGCAGGTTGGGTGTTTTTTTGTTTTTTGTGAAAGTTTGGCAAGGAATTTAAATATAATATGATAACGGCAATTGAGATTTGTTTGAAAAATAAAAAATGAAAACCGTTTTAACTGGCGTGTATATTCGTCGGACTAGACTTGCATGTAATCTGTTAGGCGTGGCGGCGTTTCTTCATCTTCAATTGACCGTTTACAGATGTAGATGACGTTAATAATAAACGCCATTTGTATGCTGCATAAAATTGTTGGCTATCTGTACCGTGCTAGAACGTTCTTTATACCTGAGAGTATCCTGCGCCTCTACAAAGCCACGATACGCAATATATGGAGTATTGCTGCCAGATTTTGGTTGTATAATCTGCTACTAATCTCTTCTAACACAGGGTTCAAAAGCGAGTCGCCAACCTGAGAGATGCCACACTATCAGCTAGGCTTCAACCTTCATCGTATCGACGAAATGTTGCATCCCTCTGCCTGTTTTACAAGTATTTTAATGGTAGGTGCCCGACGAAATACAATCCCTTGTACCCTCTCGACCTATATGCTTTCGACAAACCCAAAAAGCAGCTAAATCTCATCTCTTCACAGTAGAGACCAGTAATACATTTACTCCCCTAGTTTCTTACCTAAGACTACTAACTTTGGTATTCCTTTCTGATTTCCTGCTTCCTCAATTTTACAGTGGAACTTCTGCATGTCAGTAATGTAAAAAGAGATTTTACTGCTGAATTCCGTGCATAGTATCTCCGGAAATTATGTCCCACATAGTAGTCCCTTGCATCAGTGGCATTGTGTCTTGTTTGGTGAGAAAATGCAATAAAAACCCGTTGGATATTTACGGAAGCGACTGCGAAAAGTTTACAAATCTCCTCAGTGAAATGATTTCTGTTGAAGGAGCGGGATTGAGCTTAGCACACTTAGTTTGTCAGACCCTGTCATTGACCACTTAGTAAAATGCCGAGGTCGCGAAACCTAGACAGTAATTATGAACAACTATATCAGACCTAACATTTTTACTAACTAAACACGTTTTTTTGTTTTTGTTTTTGTTTCGCTAAGAATAACACAAATCTTAACAATTTTTGCTTCGATTAAATACATCAGGTTTAGCACTATATTTTGCTTTTTTATCTTTCGTTACTGGAGTAAATGGAAATCCCATCATCTTCGGTAAGGGAAAGCAATTAAATAATAGATGGTTAAATATTAATTTTACCCATGGTCACTCCAAACAAGAAAAGTGTTATTTCGACGTAAGGGCAGCTATGTAAAAACTTATTTATAGAAGACTAGCGTGGGTGGGCGGCGATGCCCGGGTGTTTGTAGCTGTGTGAAAACATGGGGAAAAAAGTGTTCGAACCCGTGACGCTAAGGCGGAGGTATTAAAAAAAGTGTTAGCGGCGATGGGGCGGTGTGCAAAATCCAAACAACAGTTGGCAGCTCATGTGAAGAGAGGTACTAAAATGGTAGTATCAGGGCCGCGGGCCAAGTTGGAGGGAAATGTTAAAAAGTGGTTGTAGGCAGGCAGGTTCGAACCCCTGACTCGAAGGCGGAAAAGAAAGTGAAAGATTATCTGACAGGTTACCAATGCTCCACAGTCCGACCGAAAGTGCGCAACGTTGAAATTAAGCAGTTAATAAAAATTTGAATCCATCAAGCCGATACGATGATTTGCAAAAAAAAAAATGGTGACGCAGAAAACCCCCGACCCTTTCTTTAGAAAACCGCCCAAATTGAGGGTGACAAAATGAGTGCTTTTCGCTAATTGTTCGATATTTTTTGTCCGAAAGCGTCGGGGTTTGAAATGGTAGGTGTTAGGTCAGGTACAATCGCCTATGTCGATTGCGAGACGTAGAAGCACACATATACACACACAAATACACAATTTATATATATATATATATATATATATATATATGAGCGTGGTCAGTTCACCTAACAATTAAACTTCTGCAATCAGGGAAGTACGTAACTGAGTTCATTCCAAACTCTAGCAATTCGATAGAAGTAGAAGGCTTTTCGGCATCTAACGAATTCTACATTGAAGTGGGGTTGTTGTTGTTGTTGTTTAACTATTTTTTAAAAAGATGTTTAAATCGAAGATGCACAAGCATGAGGTCAGCATAGCACAGCCCATTAAAATTCACGTAAAACAAACACTGCTGCAAAATTACGGTGATGTGACAGGACTTGGATCGTAGTTGATAATGAAGTATTTATTACATCGGAAACCCTATTTGAAGACCTAGAGTGAGAGATGAGTGATAGAGACTGCAATAATGCTCGATCCATGGAGGAGTAACGGCTTTGTATTTGTAGAGGATGCGAGTCACTTTCCAGCACTTTACAAGAAACCAAACTACTTTGCAGCAGCCTTTGCAATGCCCGCAATATAGTTCTCAGAATTATCCTTTTAGGAATAAGTATCCACAGATTTACAGTCGTGGCGTGGATTGCTTTGATTATAAACACATCTGCATCAGTTCGAGCGTTATTTTCTGAGAGAAATCACATCTAAAAGTGTCTGAAGGCCACTCGAGTATAAAGTGGTAATTAGTGTAAAGTGGTAATTAGTGTAAAGTGGTCAGTGAAACAACAATGTACTAATCGGTATTTGTGGAAAGTGGGTAGAACTTAAACCATAAAAATGTGGCTTCACAAGTATTTGTTTACAATGGACTTGAAGACTATCATGTTTTAGTTAGTTGGAAAGCAAATCCGCGGTAGAGAATTTTACGGTTGGACGGTTCTAGGAATTGTTGTTCCTGGAGTATGAGATAAGTTAGGGCGGAATAAAAATGAGATATTACTTTTGAACCGTATTTTGTGAATAAAATAATTTTTGTATAGATCTGATTTTCATTCTTTTCCTTGTCGCTTTCCAAGTGTGCAGCAGTTAATTCGTATAAGGCATCGCATAGCGGTCGTTTATCTTCGATTAACTCAAGACTAAAAAATCTCATGCAGGAAAATACGAGACATGCTGGCGATTTTAAAGTTTTATCAAGGGAAGCGCTTCATTTACACGATAGACCAAATATATTTCTTTTGAAATGATATGCTAATATTAGTTCATTCTTACTAAATAGATTTAGTTAGCCTTCGAGGGCATGATCAACCGAGCTTTCGTGATTTTTGTACCCCCCCCCCGAAGGTATCGACCGAAAAATTTCCCCATTTCATAGGCGCCAGTAAGGCAGCCAGAGATAGGCAGAAATGTTCCTTGTAAATAATTTGACTACTAATGGAAGAATTATTTACTTCTGTCGAATAGATATTGCCTTTTTATCAAAATAACCCCCCTAAATTTATCTGATTATAGAAGCATTTTGTAGGGTTGGATTCTTTCATTTCCTTCCGGTTTGTTCTATATATTTACTAATTAATTTTACTTTTTTGAACGAAACGAAAGGAATCTTTTCGTATCGTGTCGTTATTTTTTTTCGTTTTGCTTCGTTCGTCTATAAGTATTTAATTACAACCAAAATGTGACAAACGGTACCAAAGCTTAAAATAACTATGACACATGGGAAGTTATGATTACGTCAACCTAAAATACATTTATTAATCAGATATAGTAACTGGATAAAATAATTACATAATAATCTTCATAAATCATCAAATATTCAAATTGCACGTTCAATAAGCATTAAATGCAATTTTTAACAATAATAAAACAGCGAAACGTTACGGAAACGAAACGAACGAAATATATCTAGTAACTCTTTTGCAAAAGAAGTTTGGATTACCACGCATTTGGTTCTCCATGACTACGTCTTTGTTAGTCTTAAACAAATAGTCGGCGAACAGACAGTTTTACGAAATAGTATTCAATTAGATCTCTACATTTTCAGGTAATTATGGACATATTGATTTAAAAAAAATGTGATGTAATTTCTATCTAACACTCTACCCTTCCCACTTTTTAGCGTATTCAGTCTACGTGTGGCGTGACCGCCTTAGGGAGCGATACACCTGCTTATTGGGGGAGATTAAGACTCCCTAAACACTAAGACCGGGTAATTATGCTGATATTGTCTGTTACCTAGCTAAAAGGATGAATTTATTGTGTTTTGTAAAGCAGACATATAATTTTATTGGTTGAGAAAAAAAATGAAGAGATGTCATTTGGAAAGCTATAACGAAATATAAATTCGTTCTTGGTCTTACGAACTCCAGCTAAAGAATGCCTGGCTTTTTGAGTACGAGAGGTTAAAGTGTCAACCTTTCTGGGTGTGTGAATGAATTGTAGTTGTTGTCCCAGATTTGCGGGCCTATGAATGTTTGTACGGTTGCACACATGAAAGGAACCGGGAATTCCCCGGATTGACGTATCCAGCGGTTATTCGTCTGGGGAACAGCCAACCCCAACCAATCACCTTCCAATATGACCAAATGCCTGGGTCAGAAAGGAGCAGAATGGAGTTGAATCTCGAGACAAGAGCACTAACCCCAGAAAGCCGCCACACCCCCTGTCCGTCCATCGTCGCTATCGTGAAGAACGTAGAATAAAATTTCGAACTGGTTACTGGTGTAACCGGACTGAACAAATGTATATGTAAAACACCTGTGAATTAACTTTTAGTAGACTAGAACACTCTGTATTTTTCTTTTGACCTGCATGAGAAGCTAATTAATTTTCACCGGACGCCGGCATCCGGAACCGATGAGGAGGCCTGCTACGCGGAAATACGATGTAAAGAGCACGACCATTGCATTTTCGACGGGGCCAGAGGCCACATCTGGTGACCTGCGACCAGGCGGATCTTTATATACGGAGCTGATATCTGAAACTTATCCCCTTGCTTCCTGCGTACACTTCTTATATGCTTGTTTATCGTCTGGTCGTTACAATATGTACCTAATGACACACTCATACTAGTTAACATAATCTCTTTCAACCAACGTAGGTTCCCAAAGTACGAAGATTATGCATTATCATATGAAAATATAACCTTTGTTCATAAATGTTTTTATAAGTCCATGTGCGAAATGTAATATACTGTGAAATAATTTAGAATATTAGATTATTTTTACAGTTTCCAAAAATACAGAGGGAAAAATTATATTCTAAAATATTTCCGAAAAGTCTAAGAAAACTAATAAGCATTTTCCTTAGAGAAACGCGCACCTGTTTTTGCTTTTTTAATCAATATGTCGTCGACGTATTTGCTATTATAATAATTGTTTAGCCGCCGGCATTTTGCGTTTCGCAGAGGCATTATTACCAAATAGTCGGACAATTTTACGCAAGTTACGCAAATTATGTTTTATTGTTAAAGCACCATTTTAATACCGAGTTTTCTTAAACATGTTTTTATTAATAATGTATGAATTTTATTTAGCTAAAATTCAATGTGAAGGTGGGAGGGGCCATCAGATTAAATACAATAATTAATTTGCAGATTGTATTTCCATAAATTTCCTCTCTCCTCTATTAGAGAAACCTACAGTAGCGACCATCATATACAGAAGGGAAACGGCATAGGCATAACGGTGAACATTACTTAATGATAAGCAACGAAATTTTCATCAATTAAAGCTTACAGCGTAAGGAATTAATTTGCAGACCTACAGCGATTATGTTTTTCTTTCTTTAGCACTGATATTCAGCATACTTTTCTCATATTATTTAATTAATTGGAATGCTTATTAAGATGAGTATTATTATTACTATTTTTATTGCAAACTATTATCCTCATATTTTAGTTGTTTCACGACGTCGCAGTTACCACGTGACGAAGACCAGAGGAACAGTTGTAGGAAACGTCGTGAAACAACAACAAGATGAAAGTAATAGTCTGCAATAAAAATAAATCTAACTTTTCTATTTAAAAACTATTAAAACGAACTTCTTAATATACTCAGTCATGGATATGTCAGCAACTACATGAAAATTAACTAACTGGCATATTCTTTTACACACCCATCATACATTATGTTTGTTTGGTTTCTTACTAGATTGGTTTCATTTACATATTGCGCTCACTTTTATTGTGCATAATTGCGTCGAATTTAGGAGTTACGCGCTCAAGCACTCTGGTTTGAAGCGCTAAATAACGACATACACTGAAGCGCTGATTGTTTTGGGTTCGATCCCAGCTGACGGCACCAAAGGCATTACAACAAAAACTTTTAAACCATTACTATTGCGTACAATATAATAATCAATAGAGAATAATCCCTATAATAATATATATGAAATTTGTATGAATTAAAATATCAAATTTAAGCCAATTTAACAATCGGGCAACGCCGGGAAGTCAGCTAATAGCATGCAAAGTTACAGAATTTTTCCTAATTTTCTTAAAAATGAAAAAAAATGACGTATGAACAACAGTTTAGGAGCGATCTTGTATTTGCGAATGCAATATCCGAAAAAAATCTTATAGTCCATATGGCATTTTGTTGGCTAATTAACATTGTTAAAAGTTAATTAGTTGTTATCGATCTGGTTATTTATTCAACGATATGCTTAAAATAGTTTATATTGGAACTTATTGTTTATAGAATATAGCAATAGATTTTAACTTCAATGTTTATATAATTTAGCTAGGTTAAATATAAACAAAACAAGCTTGAGCAGGCGTACGTGACGGAATTTTATTAGTGAAGTAACGAAACTGAAGTCAGAAGTCGGAAACTTTAGAGTCGACAGTTTAAGTTTGACAAAAAGAGTGGACAGACGGCCACGTTGACGTGGTAAGCGACGTCACTTCGGACAGCCCAGATGTTAGAACGTGTAATTTCTTAAAATTCTGGTCAGATCATGACAATAAATGTTCATAAATAATTCAGGTATGTATCGTGTTATTTACATCTGTTAAAAGAATTGCGGTCTACAACTGTTCAATACGTCCACATCATTCGGTTCATGTTGGAAGTGTTGCGTAAATGTTAAAATATACAGCCTAGACGATCACAAGCAGACATATATTCACATACAACATATGGCACGTTTTATAATATAATATCCTCTTATGCAACAATTTCTTGTCTTTGAGCTTATTATCTTTTTTTCAGCAAGATATTTCACGAGGGCTGTTTTCATGTAAACATTGATCCAAAGAATGAAACAACATATATATATATATATATATATATATATATATTTACAAGTACATCCACAATAACATCTCCTCTGTTGCTTTAAAGTCCTACCGTATTCACGCGTGCTTAAAAAGCGTTGTCGTGTCAACCACGTAATACGCCATGCCTGTTTAGCACGCGTCTTTTCCTGTCGCTGTGTGACCACGCGTGTCACATATCTACTGCTTACCGTATCTCTTCTAACCTCAGGAGTCTATGTTTTTTATATAATATCTTCTTTTTCCTTTTTTTCTCGCCGGGACACACGGCTCTGTATTTTGATACACTTGTTGCTACTGCTGTTGCCGTTGTCATACGCGCAACGCACTAGGTTAATTAATATATCGTTGGACATGCGAAGCATTTAATACGCCTTAAAATTTAATTTTCATTTGTATTAGTGTAGCTATCACGCATTTCTTTTACGAAATGAATATTCCGAAAGATACTATGACTCATCTGGTAACGATCCTTATACTCTACGAGATTCTAGAATTTTTTCGTGATATTCCTTTTTTTCGATCAGTGATACCAACCAATTTCCGTTATGTTCAATTCCTAGAAACGCTTTTACATAACAAGTTTTTTTTTAAAAAAAAAAACAACATTCTTATTTTGTATTATTTTAGGATTTGTAAGGAATGGAACCCGCTGTCAACGATTTTCAAAATTCAATTATTCCGCCATACTTTTGAAAAGTAGATATTATATAAGGAAACACTGAAACATTAAAAAAAAAAAACGCACTTGTCAAACGTGATAGTTAGACAACTCAAACGCGCACATTCTCATTTTAGAAAAAGCGAACATGTTTTTAATCGTCGGTGACGGTTTATGTTCTTATTTCTTTGTTTCTTTCCGTTCAGGTTTTTATTTGATTTTAACTCATTCTCGTTGCCTTAAATCTGTTATTTTCCAGTAAATTCCTTCCGACCGCTAAAATGGTTGACTGTGATTACACACGCCGCATAAAATCCCGCCTATTTTTACAATTAATGCGCGTGTTTGACGAGATTGTATTTCTTTCCTACCGAACAAGTAGGCTTTATTTTAGAGATATTGCATAGCACGGAAATATCTGCCCGGAGTTTTACACACAGTGTTTGTTGTTTCTTTTAATATAAAAAAGCAATGAAAATTTTTTTTTTAAAGTGAACAAATAATGCGTAAGATTTATATTGAAATCCTTAACGTTGTCTTCGATTCAGTCTATTATCTATTTGGATTGAGTGTTTTTTGTATGTGTACCTTTGTAGAAAATATCCCAAAATATCCAGATGCTTAATGTAAAGCTGTATTTGTTTAACATTAAATAAATATTTATAGGCAGATAGGATGAGGAAAATATTTTAAAAAGCAATTTTAAAACGACGAATATATATATATATATATATATATATATATATATACGTGTGAAAAATATGTGTGTCTCCCTGCGTTTAATATATATACATACAGATATATATATATATATATATATATATATATATATATATATATATTAAACGCAGGAAGACACACATATCTTTCACAAACATACACATATATTACACACGTGTATGTATATATATATATGTATATATATATATATATATATATATAAACTAATTCATTACTCACATAAAATTAATATACGAAAGTATAGATTTATGCGTAAACTAAAAAAAAAAGTATTTACTTCAAAAGTGCTCAATACGTAGGTAGAGCTATTCAGTAATTTATAAAATATATATGGCGATCAAGCTACACTGAATATTCGGCGTTTCATCAATTCTAGGATTCGTCAGGCTTATGCGCGAATTCTTTGGTTGTTTCTCGTTTTTATATGCCCTTCTTCTGTTGAGGATTTTAGTTAGCCAATCAGCCTTCTAGTATCCACCGCGCCCCTTCTTATCAGCCAATGGGCATGCACTTTATCGAGCAAAGGATCTGTTTTAGAACTAGGTTAGTGGTTTAAGGCATACCTTTTCCTCCTTTTTTGTATATATATATATAAATATACATGTGTACACACATGTATGCATATATATATATGCATATGTGTGATCGCTTATGTATATTCATATTTATTCAATACTAAATAATACTAAAGCACCCGATACTATGACCACAAAAGTATATTCAACAATAAATACACCGCATAAAAACAACACCAGCGAATAAATACTGGGAACTCAAAGAAAGCGGACACTCACAGGTAGTCGAATGGAAAATTATAAGACAAGCTACCATGTGTAGGCATTTAGACGACCCATGAAAATTTTGCGATCCTGTACTTTAAAGAACCCCAAAATCTATTACACTGTAGAAGAGAAATAGCAAATAACTGTGTTAACAAAATAAAACTTACTCTAGGATAGCGATACAAAATAGCTTAAAAACTAAAAAAATTAATAGAAAACAAACAAATAAATGAACTAAATAAACATGAATATACATAAAGGATCAGGCATGTATGTATATATATATATGTATATATATGTGCATATATGTGTGTACACATATGTATATTTATATATATATATAAAAAAGGAGGAAAAGGTGTGCATTAAACCACTAACCTAGTTCTAAAACAGATCCTTTGCTCGATAAAATGCATGCCCATTGGCTGATAGGAAGGAACGGGGTAGATACTAGAAAGCGGATTGGCTAATAAAAATCCTCAACACAAGAGCGCCATATAAAAATTAGAACCAACCACAGAATTCGCGCATAATCCTGACGAATCCTAGAGTGGATAAACCGCCGAATATTCAGTGTAGCTTGATCGCCATATATATTTTATAAATTACTATACATATATGTGTACATGTATCGCGTGTATTTATATACGTAACTACTTCATTTACTCACATAAATTTAATATCCGAAAGTATAGATTTTTGCGTAAACTTTAAGTATTTACTTCAAAAGTGCTCAATACGTAGGTAGAGCTAGTTAGTAATTTATGAAATATATATGGCGATCAAGCTACACTGAATATTCTGCGTTTCATCCGGTATAGAATTTGTCAGGCTTATGCGCGAATTTTGAGGTTGCTTCTTGTTTTTATATATGTTGAGGATTTCTAGTTAGCCAATCACCTTTCTAGTATCCACCCCGCCCCCCTCCTATCAGCCAATGGGCATGCATTTTATCGGGTAAAGGATCTGTTTTAGAACTAGGTTAGTGGTTTAACGTCGATCTTTTTCTTCCTTTATATATATATATATATATATATATATATATATATATACACACACACACACACACACACCCATGTGTACACACATATATGCACATATATATACATATATATATATATACATATATGTGTGATAGTTTAAGTATATTCCTGTTTATTTAATTTATTTATTTGTTTGTTTCCTATTGTTAGTTTTAAAGCTATTTTGTATCGCTATCCTAGAGTAAGTTTTATTTTGTGAACACAGTTGTTTGCTATTTCTCGTCTACAGTTTAATAGATTTTGAGATTCTTGAAAGTACAGGATAGCAATTTTTTCATGGAGGCATTATATACATGGGTCGTCTAAATGTCTCCACGTCGTAGCTTGTCTCATTATTTTCCATTCGACTACCGGCGAATGCCCGCTTTCTTTGAGTTCCCAGTATTTATTCGCTAGTGTTGTTTTTATACGGTGTTTTTTTTATTTTTGAATGTACTTTTGTGGTCATAGTATCGGGTTTGGAAATATAAGGAAGTCATGCCTATGTAATATTTCTTGTTATTCGGGGTTTCTTTCGTAAATATTGTTGCTTGATAAACTACACTTTTTGGTAGACATTTATTTTGGACTGGGACAAAGTGTGCGGTGTCTACCATCGTTGTTAGTATTTTTATTTATGGTATGGTTGTTCTTGTCCGGGGTTGGTTTGTTATTATTATTATTATTATTATCATTATTGTTATTATCATTAATATTATTATTATTATTATTATTATTATTTCTGCTAGTGTTGGTTTTATTGATGACAAAGTAAATATTAATAAGTACCTTTAATGGGGAGAATACAATGCATTATTGGTAGCCCCCATTACCCTCGTTTCACCTTATTTGCCTCTCAGTCCTCCTTTATTTCAATGAGTGATGTTTCTGACAAAAAAAGCTGTATTTAAGGTTAGAAGTATTTTGTGTAAACAGTCGCCAGAGATACTGTAAAATCTGTTTTGTTGTCTATCCTTGTAGCGATGTCACTAGTAAGGGTGCTGAAGGTAAACGTTTTCACTGATCTGACGTTATCTGCCTGATAATCAGGGACCCGAACCTCCGTTTAACCAATAAGCAGACTGTGCTATCAGCAAGTGAAAAGTACGCGGGCTGCTGTATTGCCATTTGGTGAACGGATTCTGGACCATGCACTAGCTTCTGGTGAGGTCTTTCCATCTCATATCAGTGGGTAATTGTTACGGCTTTACCTTATCATGTGCTACAAAAATATTCGTTTCTTTCTCTCTTACTTTCCCTCTCTGCTCTAATCAAGTCAACCTATTCCATTAATCCCAAATCTCAAACATGAAAGGTTTCCAGAAAAAATAAAATAGTCGATTAAACCCATATCCTTTAATTTCAACTTACCCCCCCTCAATAACGATGTCTCCTTCTCCAACATCAGGAGTCTACGTTCCAACCTTCAAGAGATTACAACTATATTACAGGCGACTAAACCAAATGTATTATTCATAAGCGAAACTGGCCTTAGATCAGCTAATTTCCTTGATTACTTCGTAATTAAAAATAATATAACCAACTTCTAAATCTGACCCCCAAGATGGGCATAGAGTATGTGCCTACATTAATGACGGCTTTCTATGTTGTAGGGACATCTCCAAGGAAGATTCTAACTTACCCCATAGATGCTTCCGTGCTGCACTTGCTCATAATACTTTGTTTCGATTTGCACTTTATCGCCCCCACAACAGTGGAGTTAATACGTTTAAAACCATATCTAAGAAAATTGACCACGTCTTGTCTCTATATCACTCAACAAACCTTCACGACTGTGGAGACATCAATGGTCACAATGTGAAATGATTAACCCACTAAAACAAGACCGATGACGAGGGAAGGTTCTGTCACGGTTTCTCCATTGCTAATGACCTCACTCAGATTGTTCACGAACCCACCCGTGTGATCGACACTAACGACCAGTATGCAAGTCTCCAATAACTTTTTCTCACAACTTGCTCTGAACTGTGTTCAGTTTCCATTCTGTCTCTACTGGGACCTTCCGACCACTCTGTTGTATCAGTTAAGATAAAAAGGAAATGTAATAGGTTATCATACGTAACTCTACATCGTACAGTATATCGATACTCTATGGCTGACTGGGATAGCTTCTATATATTTATATCAGATCTGCCTCTGCATTTCATGTTTAAAAAGGATGTATCCTCTATAGTAACAGACCTGACGGAATGGTTAATTGTAGGTATAGACCGATTCATACTCTAAAACCTAACAGCCAGCCGTGGTTCTCCCCAGAATGCGCTGCGGCTATTGCGAACAAAAATCACTTTTTCCATTGCTTCCAAAGTAATAAATGTACTGAGAATAAAGCCGCTTTCAGAACCGCCAGCAACTACAGTAAAAGTATAATAAATAACGCGAAAGAGCTGTATGCTCAGTCCGTCAAATCCAATGTAGCCGAGCAGCGGGTTGGTTCGCATCAGTTTTGGCAAATAGCAAACCAATCCTGAAGAGAAGCCTGTGCTCTATCACAACTATCATCAATGGACCTGAGCTTATCTCGTCAGCATCAAACAAAGCTAATTTTTTTTCCAATAAATTTGCAGCTAATTCTGTTAGAGAATGGATTGAGAGAGAGAGAAAGAGAGAGAGAGAAAGGGGGTGTAAAGTATATTGTATACACGTTGACCGGAAGTCAGGATAAACTGATCGAATTGCGTGTGAGTCACGTGATCAGGTTAACTGAATCGTTGAAATTTGGTTTGGATTTTAAAGGCGACGGGCGGCTTCATAGACGTCTCCTCACCTTCAGTGGGAGGGGACGCTGACGGGTGTAGAAATGAGAGCAAGAGAAACCACGCAAGTCAAAGATTAATTTTCATCGATCTGCGAGACATCTGGAAAGTGAAATAAGCTATAAAACCAATTCATCGTTTTGAAGTGATTGAATCTTCCTCCAAACTGGTACCAGTCTCCCTCCAAGACATGAGATGAATCCAGATAGACCAACATCCACGACGGAGAAGGTATGTCGAAAAGTACATGTAACACACACGCACACATCGTCATATAAAAGTAACATTTAGTAGACTGACCACTAGACGATCACACACGATCCCTTTTATAATACAACACAACAAATACAAATTTTGGTGTTCGTTGAAAAATATATAGACACAACAGGAAAAAGAAGAAAAATAGACACATTAAAATAATATATAGATAGATTTATATGCTAAATTAGAAGAATTGAAAAAAACAGATAGCTCGATCGACATACAGATAACGAATTGTTGATTTCGAATATGAAAATTGAAAACACAGAAAGAAAAAAATATTAATACAGCCATTGTGTAAAACAGAAAGAAAAAAAATAATCGAAGAGAATAGAACATATGAAATTTAGATACAGTGTGTGGATGAATAAGCCTGTCACACTAAGAGAAACACGTCAATCAACATGTTTGTTAAGAATTAGAGTATTACATTAGTGTTGCAAATTTTAACTGTAAAACTCGGTATAATTTGTGAAAAAAGAAACAAATGACAGGTTCTGCCAATGTGAATTTATTTTTCTCTCATCATACGGGTTTTGGGGGGATTTTTCTGGTGGGGGAAAATGTTATTCATTGTATGTAAATCGATGTAAACTGTTTTATGAAATGCTAAAATGTATTTTTTTAGATGAGAAAACAAAAAGAAAAAAATAATCACAAGAATTGTCCTTGTGTGATGGGATTCCGTTGATTTCGAGTAGGATCAACATCGAAAAATTCATGTGTGGAAATCCCGATATTTTCCGCTTACTATATGCCTTGAAAAGTAGTCGCGGTTACCGACCTGGAAAATTTTTTTCCAATATAGCAGAGAGGAGGATATTTCTGTCCAGCGACATGGCGCAAATGGCAGAAAAGGAAATGGCAGGAGAGGCCATAATAATAATCACTCGGATAAGTAAAATGTATTTTTTCTTTAAAAAATAACTCAGGGTTGGGTGACGCAGAGATTTTAGTTGCCATCGATTTGTTATTTTGTTTTGTGAAGGATTGTCTGGAAGTTTATAAGTGCGTCGTTTTTTTTTGTTTGTTTTTGAAAACAACTATTTATTTTAATTGTAAATGTCTATGTATTTTTTGAAAACGCCAGTGATGTTTGTATTTTTGATATTCTGTGAAATGGTAAAAGAATTTCCTGTGTTATATATATATATCATTCAATGGTATGAATATATTCTAGATATAATTGACACTAAATTATATAAGCCACCAGGGAACGATATAAAAAAGAAACCTAAAAATGTTTGTATAGTTTTGTATGAAAATAAAGGTTTTGATGATGTAAATTTACCTAAAATATTTAATAAACAAAAAAATATTCAATTACTACCAAATGAGTTCCAGAAAAAAGATCAAAAACCAATAGTTACATATAAACTAGGGCCAACAATACGCAATAAGATTTTTAATTATAAGAAAACGGTAGAACATATAAATATAAAAGAAAATAATATAAATATTCCAGAATGTGATTGTAATTCCTCTCCGTTCTGTAATAATGAGATAAAACATGTAATTACAGGAGATTTAAATATAGTAAATAATTCGAAATTAAGAAAACTACTTAGTAAGGGTCCAAATTATAGAGAACCTAAATGCCTAAATTACACTAAATGCGTTAAAGAAGTTACTAAAGCACTAGAAGGTTTTATTATGTCTATGGTAAAGAAATATAAATTAGCACAGTCTACGTTTGATGCATGGAAAATAGTATAATTGAATGCGTAAATAAAAAGGTTAAACATATAAAACAATTTAAACGCCCTAGAAAAACCAATCCTCTTTTAAAAAATTCAGAAATACGGGAGGAACTTAAAATACTTCAAGAAAAGTTCGTAATAGTTCCGATTGATAAAGCGGCAAACAATATAGCCTTTATATGTAAAAAATATTATATACAACGGTTATTGATAGAAGTAGGACTTATAGGAAACGATTCGGATACTTATAAAGTAAGTAATAGTAATTTAGATAGTATTATTTTGAATAATAGTATTATTAATGAAAAAGTAGGATTAAAGTTAGAAGATAAACACAAAAATCTTCCATGTATGTATTGGATACCTAAAATGCATAAAAATCCAGTTGGGGCTAGATTTATTGTAGGTTCAAAGACGTGCATCACTAAACCTCTAAGTAAAGCTATATCTAAAATATTTAAATTAATTATAAATCAAATAAATAATTTTCACCTGAAAAGTAAATTCTATAGTAATATAAATCTATTTTGGGTAGTAAATAATTCCAAACCAGTGAAAGAAAAATTAGATAAAATAAATTCCAGAATAAAAGCAAAATCTATAGCTACTTATGATTTTAGTACGCTATATACTAAAATTCCGCACGAAAAACTTATAAAAGAGTTAAATGATACTGTAGATTTTCAAGGTGGAAAAGGTAAATATATAGACTTTTCAAACTCTAATGCTTTCTGGTGTAAAAATAAAAATAGCAAAACTAGTATTTCTAAAGGTATTTTAAAAATGCTTGTAAGTCATCTTATTAAAGAATGCTATTTTCAAATAGGAAATAAAATATTACTCCAAACGATAGGTATCCCAATGGGATTGGATCCGGCACCATTTTGGGCAAATTTGTATTTACATAGACTCGAGTATATATATATGTCATCATTATTAAAAACAGATATATCTAAAACATATAACTTTCATGGGTGTAGGAGATTTATAGATGACCTTATATGCATAAACGATAATGATGAATTCGAAAAAAATAAACATCTCATATATCCAAACGAACTAAAATTAAATTGTGAACATAGAGGACAACAGGCTACATTTCTGGATTTAGATATAAAAATTGAGGATGGAATTTTTCTTTATAAAATATTTGATAAAAGAAACGCTTTCCCCTTTAAAATAGTACGTATGCCCCATAAGGATAGCACCTGCCCCGTTTTTGTGTTTTATGGAACCATTATGTCAGAGTTTTTGAGAATAGCTCGCGTTACTCTAAAATTAACAGATTTTATACCACCAGTTTCTAGCTTAGTAATAAGGATGATAAAACAAGGTGGAGATAAAAATAAAATATTTAAACAGTTAAATAAAGCATTTGTTCGTTATCCTGATGCTTTTGAATCGTTTAAGATAAACCAGATTATATTGATAAAGGAAATCCAAAACTATATTAGCAATGTATAAATGTATTTATAATTACATATAATAAATTTATATAGTTAAAAAAAAAAAAAAAAAAAAAAAAAAAATGTATATATGTAAAAATAAAATATTTTTAACCTTTATATATCTAATTTTAAATAAATAAGAATGTAAATATACAAACTACTAACTATAGTGGGGGTGATAAGTAGTTAAATGGATTAATCCAAATCTTATAAATACAAGACTGATAAATTAAAAAATTAAAAAATGTATCCATTTTAAATGTGGAAATTGATGAATCGCACAGGTAAGAAATTCATTTTTATACTATGAAAAGGTTAGTAATTACAATTAAGAATAGGAAATTGGGAAAAAAAAAAAAAAAAAGTTTTTGTAACTTGTCTTCTTCCTAAGATTAAGGGTGGTGGTGTTTGATCAACACTGCTGGGGAGCCATGATGTAATACACTGTTTTGTTTTTAAATCCCCGAAACAGTGTTTCATGGTAAACAACTGATGATCCCTTAAAAAATATAAAAATTGGTATTATAGTAAATTTGAGAGTTGATGCAGTGATTGCAGGTGATTAAATGACTTACTGACTAGATGTTTTTTTTATGAATGATAAAAAATAATTTTTTGTGTGGTTTCAAATGTTAAAAACTTCAAAGACTATATATTGAGTATTTGAATATGTATGGCTAGGTTTCCTTCCTCTTATTTGGATACTTTTCTGGTACCAAAGGTACTAAAGTTTTTTTTCTGATAAAATACAAAAATAATTATCAAATAACTTTTTTAATATGGTCACTAAAACTAGATTGCAAGCTAGGTCTGGGCAGTCCTCAGAACTAGTGAGTTCCCCTAGGGCTTACCACCCAAGGAGGTCGGAGATGTCTCGACAGGGTCAAGCCGTTGTCATTAGTAATATAGAAGTAGGAACTCCTTCTTTCGAAGTGGCAAATGGGACTTGTTCGGCCGAAAATAATTTTAAGGTTGCTCCTTGTGGAGCACCCTTATGTAAAACTTGTAATATTCTCATAACATCTAAAGAATATAAGTCAAATGTGACTAATAAAATTTACTATGTTGTAAATCATTCTAAAGAAGATTTGTCATGTAGGTCCCAAAATTTGGTCTACCTGTTGTCCTGTAAAAACTGTAATTTACAATACGTAGGAGAAACTGTAATGCCTCTAAATAAACGCATGAATTTGCATAGGACTAGCACTAAGGGATGTATTCATGTTGTTAAACATTTTAAAGAAACCTGTAGTCAGTCGTCTTTTTCCGTGCAAATAATTGAAAAATTTAAATGTAATGGATATAATAGTCTAGGTAATGTAGATAACGATATCCTAAGGATGCGTCAGGATAAGGAAGACAATATAATTAAAAAAATGCGAGTAATTTACCCATATGGGTTGAATAGTAAAGTTAAAAAAAATAACCTACAAGATTCTGAAATTATAGGTAGATTATATCCAGCTTTGCCTCGCTACGGTATTAGAGATAGAACTCATGTTAATAGAAATAATAGGAAATCAGTTATTTCATGTGAGGATTTTTTTAGTAAAATTAAAGATATAATTATTAATAAAATTTATGAGTCGTTCAATTATATAAGAAAATTACTTAATCAAACAAAAAAGAAAGTTTTGAAGGAAATAGCATCTAAAATATTATTACAACCTGATATGATATATAAGAAGGACTATTTCATTCAATGGTATGAATATATTCTAGATATAATTGACACTAAATTATATAAGCCACCAGGGAACGATATAAAAAAGAAACCTAAAAATGTTTGTATAGTTTTGTATGAAAATAAAGGTTTTGATGATGTAAATTTACCTAAAATATTTAATAAACAAAAAAATATTCAATTACTACCAAATGAGTTCCAGAAAAAAGATCAAAAACCAATAGTTACATATAAACTAGGGCCAACAATACGCAATAAGATTTTTAATTATAAGAAAACGGTAGAACATATAAATATAAAAGAAAATAATATAAATATTCCAGAATGTGATTGTAATTCCTCTCCGTTCTGTAATAATGAGATAAAACATGTAATTACAGGAGATTTAAATATAGTAAATAATTCGAAATTAAGAAAACTACTTAGTAAGGGTCCAAATTATAGAGAACCTAAATGCCTAAATTACACTAAATGCGTTAAAGAAGTTACTAAAGCACTAGAAGGTTTTATTATGTCTATGGTAAAGAAATATAAATTAGCACAGTCTACGTTTGATGCATGGAAAAATAGTATAATTGAATGCGTAAATAAAAAGGTTAAACATATAAAACAATTTAAACGCCCTAGAAAAACCAATCCTCTTTTAAAAAATTCAGAAATACGGGAGGAACTTAAAATACTTCAAGAAAAGTTCGTAATAGTTCCGATTGATAAAGCGGCAAACAATATAGCCTTTATATGTAAAAAATATTATATACAACGGTTATTGATAGAAGTAGGACTTATAGGAAACGATTCGGATACTTATAAAGTAAGTAATAGTAATTTAGATAGTATTATTTTGAATAATAGTATTATTAATGAAAAAGTAGGATTAAAGTTAGAAGATAAACACAAAAATCTTCCATGTATGTATTGGATACCTAAAATGCATAAAAATCCAGTTGGGGCTAGATTTATTGTAGGTTCAAAGACGTGCATCACTAAACCTCTAAGTAAAGCTATATCTAAAATATTTAAATTAATTATAAATCAAATAAATAATTTTCACCTGAAAAGTAAATTCTATAGTAATATAAATCTATTTTGGGTAGTAAATAATTCCAAACCAGTGAAAGAAAAATTAGATAAAATAAATTCCAGAATAAAAGCAAAATCTATAGCTACTTATGATTTTAGTACGCTATATACTAAAATTCCGCACGAAAAACTTATAAAAGAGTTAAATGATACTGTAGATTTGGCTTTTCAAGGTGGAAAAGGTAAATATATAGACTTTTCAAACTCTAATGCTTTCTGGTGTAAAAATAAAAATAGCAAAACTAGTATTTCTAAAGGTATTTTAAAAATGCTTGTAAGTCATCTTATTAAAGAATGCTATTTTCAAATAGGAAATAAAATATTACTCCAAACGATAGGTATCCCAATGGGATTGGATCCGGCACCATTTTGGGCAAATTTGTATTTACATAGACTCGAGTATATATATATGTCATCATTATTAAAAACAGATATATCTAAAACATATAACTTTCATGGGTGTAGGAGATTTATAGATGACCTTATATGCATAAACGATAATGATGAATTCGAAAAAAATAAACATCTCATATATCCAAACGAACTAAAATTAAATTGTGAACATAGAGGACAACAGGCTACATTTCTGGATTTAGATATAAAAATTGAGGATGGAATTTTTCTTTATAAAATATTTGATAAAAGAAACGCTTTCCCCTTTAAAATAGTACGTATGCCCCATAAGGATAGCACCTGCCCCGTTTTTGTGTTTTATGGAACCATTATGTCAGAGTTTTTGAGAATAGCTCGCGTTACTCTAAAATTAACAGATTTTATACCACCAGTTTCTAGCTTAGTAATAAGGATGATAAAACAAGGTGGAGATAAAAATAAAATATTTAAACAGTTAAATAAAGCATTTGTTCGTTATCCTGATGCTTTTGAATCGTTTAAGATAAACCAGATTATATTGATAAAGGAAATCCAAAACTATATTAGCAATGTATAAATGTATTTATAATTACATATAATAAATTTATATAGTTAAAAAAAAAAAAAAAAAAAAAAAAAAATGTATATATGTAAAAATAAAATATTTTTAACCTTTATATATCTAATTTTAAATAAATAAGAATGTAAATATACAAACTACTAACTATAGTGGGGGTGATAAGTAGTTAAATGGATTAATCCAAATCTTATAAATACAAGACTGATAAATTAAAAAATTAAAAAATGTATCCATTTTAAATGGATAGTACCAGTCAAGGATCCGTCACTTGACACTCAGCCCAACAGGTGAGGGGCCGGAGACGGGCCAGCACCTGTTTGACTGAGGAACACCGCCTGGGTAATACCTAGGAGGTCCACCCTCCCAGGCCTTGCCACCGGGCTTTCCGGTGGGGCAAGTTTATTGCTTGTTGCCTGAGGCGCCCCGACCGGGGAATGCCGACGGGGTTACTCAGGCAATTTTTAAAATTGCAGGAGTGCCCCTCCTTTAGGGGAGCCTGCTGGGTAACCACTTTCCGGCCTTGTGCCACATTTTGCTGAGTGGACAGCAAATAAATATAATCCATTTTAAATGTGGAAATTGATGAATCGCACAGGTAAGAAATTCATTTTTATACTATGAAAAGGTTAGTAATTACAATTAAGAATAGGAAATTGGGAAAAAAAAAAAAAAAAAAAAAAAAGTTTTTGTAACTTGTCTTCTTCCTAAGATTAAGGGTGGTGGTGTTTGATCAACACTGCTGGGGAGCCATGATGTAATACACTGTTTTGTTTTTAAATCCCCGAAACAGTGTTTCATGGTAAACAACTGATGATCCCTTAAAAAATATAAAAATTGGTATTATAGTAAATTTGAGAGTTGATGCAGTGATTGCAGGTGATTAAATGACTTACTGACTAGATGTTTTTTTTATGAATGATAAAAAATAATTTTTTGTGTGGTTTCAAATGTTAAAAACTTCAAAGACTATATATATATATATATATATATATAAATGAACGTGATATGTAGATATATATAGATATGTAGATGTAGATATAAATATGTAGATATAGATATGTAGATATATATATGTAGATATATATAAATATATGTAGATATATATATATGTAGATATATATAAATATATGTAGATATATATATATGTAGATATATATATAAATATATGTAGATATATATATATAGAGAGAGTTAAACAGATATGTAGATATATATATAGAGAGAGATATGTATATATATATATATATATGTAGATATATATATATAGATATGTATATGTAGATATATATATATATATTTAGATTATATATAGATATGTAGATATATAGATATGTAGATAATATATAGATATGTAAATGTTGAAATATATATATAGATATAGATATGTAGATGTAGATATATATATGTAGATAATATATATGTAAATATATATATATGTATATATATATATACATATATATATATACTTAATTTACCCACAATAAGTTAATATACGAAAGTATAGATTTATGCGTAAACTTTAAGTATTTACTTCAAGAATGCTCAATACGTAGGTAGAGCTAGTTAGTAAGTTATAATATGTATATGGCAATAAAGCCACACTCAATATTCCGCGTTTCATCCACTCTAGGACTCTTCAGGCTCATAATAATAAAACGCGGAATATTCAGATTAGCTTAATCGCGATAAACATTTTATAACTTATATATATATATATATATATATATATATATAGTATATATATATATAGTATATATATATATAGTATATATATATATATATAGTATATATATATATATATATAGTATATATATATATATATAGTATATATATATATATATATAGTATATATATATATATATAGTATATATATATATAGTATATATATATATATATATATATAGTATATATATATATATATAGTATATATATATATATATAGTATATATATATATATATATATATATAGTATATATATATATAGTATATATATATATATATATAGTATATATATATATAGTATATATATATATATATATATTTGTGCAGCCAGCCATTATTCAAGCACGTCTGATTAAAAACAATAGGCTCATTTTCCCCCTGATTTTTATGGATATTTTTCCATTCGCCGAGCAGTATTTTTTTTTTATTTCAGCTAGCATGTTGCATTAAATGGCGCACAAACGTCGTTGTTTAGCCATATTTTTCTCAATTGCTTTCTATTGGTTTCTCTGATTGTTGTTAGAGTTTTCATTTTCTTCTTCTTTGGGGGGGGTGATTGTCTATTTATATTATTCTTTTGTTATTGGTATTACATCGAAGGAAACTTACTGCTGGTTTTATTTACTTTTTTATATATAATTGTTTGTATTTAAGTTTAAAATGCAAAATTCAAGTATCATGTTTCAATAGTGATTGAAAAAGAAACATCCATTTCGGACGCCATGCTGGAATATCAAAGACCTTACTGTTGATGCCTTACCTTACTCTTTGTGCGTTGATATTCTCGAATTTAAGTTTAAAATTACAAAGTCAATTATCATGGTGCAATTGTGCTTTAAACAGAAACATTCATCATGAACGCACCCGTGCCATATCAAAGAACGCACTATTGATTTTATATGTCCAACTGTTCGGCGTGTGTGATAAAAGTACTCCTCAAGTGTATTTTTTTGTCACGTTCCAAATCATACCGCGCTTTCTTACATTGGAGTATTTGGTTTATGGATTATCGATACAAAACCATCTATGAACACTGCAAAGAATATAATAGACCTTCGTGTGAATTTTCATAAAATCGACCCAGTCGTTTTTGAGTACCTAGGGAATGACCTCACGCCGACACACACACATACATACAAAGTACCTTTTTTGGCCTTTTGGTGTCAAGATCAAAGTGTAGTATCTGTTCTTCAGATGCTGCACTTCGTTTTCTTGTTCTCTTTCGGTGGAGGAGAGATCCTTCACGACTGAGACAATTTTTATTTTTGTACCTTTTCTCCACGTTAAAAAACGACCCTGGTGTCTAACTCTGTCCCGTGGGGAGGCATAGTAAATAGGTACAACAGTACAGAGTAAAATATATATATTAATACATGTGTGTATATGTTTGTTTGTAAAGTTTGTGAAAGAGAATCCTGGCAAACTGCTCGATTATAATGCAAATCATTATATGAACGCAATAGTTAGTTATCTATCTGCTATACAAAATCAGATAAAAAAAAACATCGATCCTGACAGTGTTTAATCCAACATAACAAAGAACAGTTTTTAGCCACTTATGCTCACTTCTCTTCAGCCTCTTTTTATGTATATCTCACTAAAAAATTAGAACCGCACGCTGCGTTGGATTCTGCATGATTACAATTCTCGATGTTATTTTTTATTTATGTTTTTTTTTAATCTTTAGTTTATTTACACATAGGAGTCACAACTTATCAAGCATGGACGCCACTCGAGGATAAGGGTTATTGAGTGTACAGTAATCAATGGGATAATATCGCAGTAATCGTTAGTAATGGAAATTTAGTAAATTTGATTACTTAAAGGGGGCGGTTTAACACGAATTTGTTTATGTTGGACTTGAAGACAACCAAGTTGTAGTCAGCCGCGAAACAGACAACGGAAGAGAGTTCAACAGGCGTGCAGTTCTAATAAAGAAGCTTTGTTCATGGAATCTGCATTTCGATTAAGGCAAATTAAAGAGCGGGTGAAATTATTATCATTGGTTTAAGCTAGACGGGTGGTTTTTGTGAAAGATTGGCCAGAGATTGGAGCTCAGACGAGCACTTGCTATATAAATATATGTATTAATTAAATAAAAATCTGAAATATAACCAATATATGTGTTATTGAATAGAATGTGTTTATGTTTTTTATTACCCAATCCATGTATACTCTTTTTACAATAAACCTTTTCCTAGAAACTATGTAAAAATTTATTTGGAAAAAAAAGAAGAGTACTATCTAAAGATAAAAGTAAAAAAAATTAAATAATTAAAAAAGAAAAACCAATATATATTTAAATTATACGTCTTCTCCCTCAAAGGAATATCTTTGATTTGTTGATCTGGTCCATCCTGCCGACATTTAAATGAAAAAAACGCAGAGCTCGTAAAATATATGCTCAAAGGGGAGCAACTCTTTAAATGCAAACAATTTATTCAAATTAATGGTGTGTAAGTTTTTAGTCATTGATCTAGTTTATGTTATGAGTTTTTATTATTATAGTTTATGCTATGATTCGATATTGGATGTTTACTAATAACAACTTAGAAACAAAAATGGCATGTCATTTGCGCGACTGATCCGAAGGCGAAGGCCGTACTTATTTGCATAAGCGTAGGCCGCTGAGGCATAAAAGACGCTGTATTTCTAAGTATTAAAAATCTTGGCTTCCGAGTAACGCAGATCATAGCGACCCGTTCGTTTCGGTATTTACTGCTGTTGTAAGAAGATACAAAAGCGACGAA
>NC_136520.1:11262155-11264655 GCF_053919585.1 Euprymna scolopes
ATTATATATATATGTTATGTATATTATATATATATATGTTATTTATATTATATATATATGTTATATATATTATATATATATATTATATATATATATTATAAATATTTTATATATATATATTATATATATATTATATATATATTATATATATATTATATATATATTATATATATATTATATATATATATGGTTTATACATTATATATATATATGTTATATATATATTATATATATACATATTATATATATATTTTATGTATATTATAAATATGTTATATATATTATATATATGTTATATATATATTATATATACATATTATATATATATTATATATATGTTAAATATATATTATATATACATATTATATATATATTATATATATGTTATATTTATATTATATATATATTTTATATATATATATGTTATATATATTATATATATACATATTATATATATATATTTTATATATATATATGTTATATATATTATATATATACATATTATATATATATTGTATATATGTTATATATATTATATATACATATTATATATATATATTATATATATCTTATATATATTATACGTTATATATATACGTATTATATATATATTATATGTATATATTATATACATATATTATATATATATATTAGATATATTACAAATATATATATATATATTAGATATATTATAAATATATATATATATTATATATATATTATATATATATATTAAATATATTATATATATATATATTATATATATATTTAATATATTATATATATATTGTATATATATTATATATATGTATATATATATATTATATATATTATATATATATTATATATACTATATATACATATTATATATATTATATACATATTATATATATATATTATATATATAAATATTATATATGTTATATATATTATATATATATATTATATATATATTATATATATTATATATTTTATGTATTATATATATATTATATGTATTAAATATATATTATATATATTATATGTATTATATATATATTATATATATTATATATTATATATATATTATATGTATTAAATATATATTATATATATATTTTATATTATATATATTCTATATATTATATGTATATTATATAGTATATATATATATTATATATATTATATATATATTATATATATATTATGTATATTATATATATTATATATATATTTTATATTATATATATTCTATATATTATATGTATATTATATAGTATATATATATATATTATATATATTATATATATTATATATATATTATGTATATTATATATATTATATATATATTATAAATATTATATATTATATATATATTATATATTATATATATATTATATATATTATATATATATTATATATTAAAATTATATATAATATATATATATATATATATAACATATATACATATTATATATACATATATTAAATATATTCATATTATATATATATTATATATATATTATATATATGTGCTATATATATTATATATATATATTTTATTTATATATATTTTATATATATAGTATATATATTTTATATATATTATATATATATGATATATATATTATATATATATGTTTTATATATATTATATATATTATATATATGTTATATATATTTATTGTATATATATATATTATATATATATTATATATATGTTATATATATATATATTATATATATCGCGAACGTGAAAATATAATGTGAATTGTCCAGCACGCTAACCACTACGCCACAGAGCACTGCAGCTTAGTTTAGTGATTTTAAAAAACTTCACATGAAAGATCTACGAAGCCAAACCGGTGTTCTCTTCTCAACTGTTCCTTGTGAACGATCCCCAAACGGTGTTAAGTGGTGGCAGGGGGAGGAGGAATTTATTCGAGTGAAAAATATTTTACCACTTCCATTGATCTTAACCGATTTTGGCCGTGACTTCTCAGCAGAAAAAGTATTGAAATCTAAGATTATAGAGGAATTTGAGAAATAATAAGCCTATAACACACCTCAGATATTTTTCTGCCGTTTGTGCATATTATATTTGCATGAAATATCTTGATTTTTTTTATCCTATTAAGGTCAAAATCCGCGGGAAAAAATTAGTTCATTTTATTTATATAGAGATTATATATATATATATTTTATATATTATATATATATATATTATATATATTATATATATAATATATATCTCTATATAAATAAAATGAACTCATTTTTTCCCGTCTGATTTAAATATATATAATATATGTGTTATATATATATTATATATTCATATAATATATATATATTATATATATATATTATATATATATTATATATATATATTGTATATATTATATATACATATTATATATATATTATATTATATATGTATATATATATTGTATATATAGTGTATATATATATTGTCTATATTATATATATTATATATATTATATATTTATATATTATATATATA
>NC_136520.1:11267155-11279655 GCF_053919585.1 Euprymna scolopes
TTGGAGTGTTGCTAAAGATGGTAGCATTTTCTGCATAGATGTTGAAAGATGATCGAAGAATATGATTTGTAAGATAAGGAAGAGAGTTGAGACCCAATGTGGATCCTTGTGCAATGCCAGCATTAACACTGTGACCTACGTATTTCTGCCCATTAACGCCCACTTTAATAGACATGTCAGAGAGAAAAGATTAAATGCTTGAGAGGAGATTTCCAGCTATTCTGTTGCTAGAGATTTCACGGAATAAAACTTTGTGACAGACCCCATCAAATGCCATGAGCTACCGCACTAGGAATAAAAATTCCGTCAATAAATTCACTGATTCTGTATGATTCAAAATTAGCACATCAGCTGTTGATCTCTCAGAGCGGAAAGCATATTGCATGTCGCTGAAAATGTTATTTTTGTTGAGATGACTTACAAGTACTCATTTATTATAGTTGCATTCTTTCCTTTTATGTTATGAATTAAGCAGCAATATTTCAACATCTAAAACTGATTTTTCTGTTATAGATGAAAATATAACAAACAAACAAATAAGGAAAAGACGAAACATTATTTTGATAGAGCTTAATATATAGTCAAATTGCTCCGTATAAGAGCCTTTAGACAAAAATGACGGTCTCAATTTCTGACTCAAAACTTTGGCTGTGATGTGTCAATGTCTTGATTGAAAACAATATACAGTTTGTGATGTTTCTGTTGTTAACTTGACTGCCCGTCCCAAGCTTGAGAATGTGAGGGCAAATCTGGCAAGTGAAGCTTGTTCCCATTAAATAATGATTCTCGGAGTTAAGAATCAGAAACTACGATCATTGGTGGTTCAAAAATGTCAAATCTATTAATTGTATCCAATGAGTCGCTTTAAAATTAATATTTGGTTTCTCTTCAATCGTTTCTTGGTTGACCCCCCCCACTCCTGAAAGAATATAAAAAGTAATTGAATATTAAAAATTTCAATGTGTTATGCTTTAATAACTATGGTGAAATTAGATAAAATCTTAAAAATGTTTGTATAAATTGGAATAAATAATCGAGCCATTGATATATGAATGATGTTTACTTACCTAAAAATTCTTCCTCAGATTTGACCATTCAATATAGAAAGTTTTCAGGCAAATGCATTAAAAATGCATTACCTTGTAAGATTTTTAATGCAATCTGCTAGATATCACGGGGCTGCTCCTTAATTCTCTGGATCATATTAAAAATATGCAATTTCTGATTGTGGAATTTATTATTTTTTTATAATTTCAAACCAACAAATGGCATACACATTTACAATAAGTTATTAACCTGTGGAGTTTTATTGTGAGCCACGGTTTATAAACACATGAGCCTGATGGCTAAAGTTAGCCATATTGGCTTGTTTAAAAGACAAATTTTCAACGAAGCATATCTAGAGTCAACCTTACTTCTAGAAATACCTACTGTGTATCCATACACTAATCTTTGGTCACAACAGAGGTAATTTATTTCATCAATTTTCCAAATTGAATCCAAAGGACTGCTAATAGTAGAAAATGATATTTGGGGTATATCATGATAATCATTTGAGCATAATTTCCCCAGGGGCCGCTGAATGTTGTAGAGCCTTTCGCGAAACCTTCCATATTTTTAAAAAGAACGCTGAAAGGTAGTTCGTTATGGTGCAAAGAACAACCAATTTTATGAAGATTTTTTTTTCTAAAATTGCAACCATTCCATCTTCACAACCTGTGTTCACATTAGTGCTCTCAACGAAAATAGCTTTGGTAGTCTTTTCACTGTTGAATTCATGCATCACTTGCTCTGCACGAAGAGCACCTATTGCACCACTGTTAGAAAGAACTCTGTGTGTCAGATATTTACTTTCATATGTTGTCTCTATTGTAAAAGTTAAATGGTGTTCTTGTCAATTATAGTTTTCTGTCCATTTTCCTCCACAATTTTTTTATAAAACAAAGTACTTATCGATTCTCCCATCAACTCCAATGCATATCAGATTGTCCACACTTTCATTATGTTTTTTTTGGGCAGTTGTTTTCACTTTAGTTTTTGCCCTGCCCACTTTAAATTTAAAATCAATAAGATTATTCCTTATATTAGTATAAGGTATAAAAAGGCATATAGTCTTCAAATACAAGAACAAGGCATTGGCAACGCTGACTCAAAGATTAGAAGATATGCCCCCCCTGACTAACTCAAGAGCATATCTGGGAAATTTGATATGGCTAAAAGGCCCGTTTGGATGACTTTTGGCTGCAAATATTCTTCTTCTAGTTTTTCACTTTGAAAAGATAGGTGAGAGAGGGATGAAATATTACTGTGGATAGCTGAAGTTGAAGGTGTTGGTGACGAATGTACATTTTTTTATTACCCGCTCCGTTCCTTTTTACTATTTTTAAAGCACTTTTATCAACTGGACCAAGCTGAGAAGTATTTGTGACTTGAAAGCTTTTAAACTTACTCAAACGTTTAATTTTCACGTCCTTTACAAATAGATATAGAAATCATTCTTTTTTTGTTTAAATACAACTAAAATTATTTTTCTACGTTCTTCTTCTTATTATTATTTTTTCTTTTTCCTTCCTTTTCTTTCTCATTATTTTCCGTCTTTTTCTTATTCTCGTAATTTTCCTTCTTTTTCTTTTTCTTCTTCTCATAATTTTTTCTTTTCCTTCCTTTTATTTCCCATTTTCCGTCTTCTTTTTCTTCTTCTCAGTATTTTTCTTCTTATTATTATTTTCCTACTTCTCATTATTTCTTCTTCTTCTACTTCTTCTTCTTCTACAATCCTAGTTCCATACCTACTTCTGCTTGTCAAAAGTAAAATTGTAAAATAGCAGCAACAAAAAATAAATAAAACAAATAAATAGATAAAAATAAAAAAAACAGTAAGCGTTATTCGATTAATGCAGTCGAAAACTGATTTTCGTGTGCTTTTGCAACCTACACACTGCTTGCGTTCTTTTTAACTTTAATATTATTGAAAATAACGATGCAGTATGGAGCTATACAATGATTACATGTTTTTGGTTGTATAATTTAATTTAAAAAAATGAGCATTTATAATGAAATGGTGGTTACTTTTAAAATAGGTAAACTTATGTTTACATTAAGCGAGTCACTTTAAGTTAACACATATTTCGAGAATATTTAAGCACAATTTTCAAAAATATTAAACAATTAACATGAACTGTTGGTTAAATTTTGAAGTAGAAAAATTAATGTCTACATTCAGCGATTTATCGATTTCAACCGGAACAGTAAAGAAACAGACATGGTAGCACGATCTTGCAAGTTTCAACGACCAGCAAGCAAGATAACAAGGAAGCGTAGATATGCGGAGATATATACATGTTTATATACATAGAGAGGAAGGGACATGGAGAGAAGGAGAGAAATGATATGGGATAGGGGGACAGCTAGAGATAAAGAGATAGAGAAAGTGGAAGGGAGAGAGTGATATCAGCCATGTTACATTTTCTTTTTCTGTATTCATATTATTTGTGTCACTAATTCATTCACGCCTACCGATACGTTTTATAGGCGTTATTTCGAAACCAAGTAACGTGGCACCTTCACGGTGGCCAAAACGGCAAAAGTGTTTAGTTTTTCTTCACCTACTTTTCCACTTAACGTTTCACGTTCGAGCCTTGGGACTGCTGGTAACTTCCCCCCCTTCCTTTTAGCTCGACACTGTACTAGATGCTATTTGCCTTTTATATAAAGTGTTGCTTAATTTGTAACTACTCTTTCCGGTGAGCTCACAGGGGTTATATTTAATATTAAAAGTGTCGCTTCTATTTATAACTCCACGTTGGTCCCAAACCAAAATACAATTATACTTTAGTTTTATGTATATATGAAAAATACCTGAGTGCAATTTAGATACTTTTATTTATGTTTAAACGCAAATACGTCACACACCTATTTAACTTGTTGGGAAAAACACTTCTTTCAAAAATACATGAAAATTCATGTTTCTGTCGTATAATATTACTTTTTTGCAATTTATAAATTGTTCTATTTGTATTGTTTATACTATACACACAATTATGTACATATTGTGTAAATTAATTTATCTTTATTCATTATTTTAATAAAACCCCCTGTATATAATGTTCTTATTTTCAATATAGTTTACATGCTTACATACACGTGACTACAGAAATTCAGTTCGTTTGGAGTGTGAGAGATTCGAGAGTAATTTGCCAACCAAACTCTATTCGTGCCAACATAAATGTCATAGTTTAGTACGTTCTGCTGACTGACATTCCAACCACCAGATTTGTTGGTCCGTTCATAGTATTTGCGCGTGGCAAACCTGACAGCGATTAACAAAGTTACATTTTGGGCGAATTTTTCAACAACTACATCTCCACTCATAAAATGGGGGGTGGAGGTTACTCCGAAAGCCTTGCTTAACACACGGAGGTTGGTGGTGTCCATTTTGAAAGCATTGGTTGTTGGGCTAAAACAACAAAAAAAAAAACTAAAACAAAAAATACAGAAGTATTTTATTTTTTTTAAACGGGGGGCATGCTAACACCGGGTTACGCCGGTCAAAGGATCCCCCTAGTTGGTTATTAAGTGAGACTCGCCGTTCGTTTGTAAATAAACAAGCAGCTCGACCGCTGCAAACACGCTGGATGAGTACTTATTTAAATTGATATTTGATAAGGGCATGTGTGAGCACAGATCCCATGCGTCGGAGGTTAGAACTGCCGACTATCAACGCGATGGTAGTAGGTTCAATTATTGGCTAAAGAAAGTTGCTGATCTTTCCGCATTGAGGAATTGTGATACAAGGAAACAGTTCTGTATGTGGATGGCATATATATGTATATGCATACGCAATGTATACATGTATATGTATACGCAATGTATTTATGTATATGTATACGCAGATTTTAAGTATATAATTTTGGACAATGCGTGAGTGGCTTTCCTTCTATTTCGACGCGTCGCGCACGGTTTATAACGTACCGCCTGCTTTCACTTCTAACCACGTTCTCAGCCGATAGGCACGTGGCGACGTTGCCAATTTAAATTCAATTTGTCCCCTTTTCATCTCGGAACCAATAAATAGAGCCGGCATTAAATGTGTTCGGCGAAAGTTTCCATGCTTTTCACTCTAGGCTTTCTGCAATTTTGCAAGTTGTTTATTGATTATTTGAATTTTAGCACCTTTCCTAATAGACCTATCAATAAGTCAATCGATCTGGCTCTCATTCGATTTTACTTGTGTTAAATTTTCACGAACAAAACCTTAGATAATTGTTACACGAAGAGCGTACATGTTTAGCGCATGCGTTTTACAATAAACACGTACTTGCGTACCCGAGAGTTGTTTCATCCAGAAACACAATTTAATTTCAATGATAAGAATAAACGTTCTAAGGTAAACAGAATTTCGGAAAATTTGACGCTGCTGCAAGGAAGGTTAGCTCCCTCTACCTTGCTAGAAAACTACTTACGCCTGACAGTATCCTGTACCTCTATAAGGCCACCATTCGCCCATGTATGGAGTACTGTTGTCACATCTGGGCTGGTGTATCTGCTGCTTGTCTCTCGCTCCTGGACAGGATTCAAAAGAGAGTCGCCAACTTGATAGGTCATGAACTGTCATCTAGGCTTCAGCCTCTGTCCCATCGACGAGATGTTGCATCCCTCTGCCTGTTCTACAAATACTTTAATGGTGAATGCTCTGACAAACTTCAAACACTTGTACCTCCTCGACGTAACTACCGCCGACAAACCCGACAAGCTACTAAGTCTCATCCCTTTACAGTAGAGATCCCTAGGTACAAGAAATACTTTTACTCCAATAGTTTCTTCCCCAGAACTGCAGGTCTTTGGAACTCCCTTCCGGGATTCTGCTTTCCCAACTGTACTGATATGCAGAAGTTCAATTGTAATGTGAACAAACATCTTTCTACTCATCTCTCTTCATAATGCCCCTGCTAATTACGTTCCTGATAGTAGCCCCCTGCTTCAAAGTGGCACTGTGCCTTGTTTGGGGTGAAAATTGAATTAAAAAAACATGAAGAATATAGAAAATGTTGGGTATTTATGCAGTAACTCACCCGTTTTACACGGAATGATGACTCGGCACATAACAGCAGCTTACGTAAAACGTTGGAATATGGCGAAACGTTCAACCAATGAAAATCGCTTGACCATACGACAATAAAAGCATGCAATTGGAATCAATATTACTTTTAATTGTTTAAATATGTAAATCATTTAAAATAAAATAGGACTTTTTCGCCAAACTCCGTGTTGAAATTGAAAAAAAAAATCAAGATGAAATACATGTAATCTCAATGTACAAAATTTAAAGCGAGAGCGTGCTATTCGTACTCAACACACAGTGACCGATTAAAAATAATCTTACGAAAGATTTACCAGAAATATTTCTTTACGTATCGCAGGCAGACTGAAGGCGATACCTTAACATTCCTATCTATAATATAAATCTCACTAGTCTGTTTAAATGTATACATGTATGTATGTATGTATGTATGTATGTATGTGGGGCAAGCTTCTTTTAACCAAAGTCAAAGAGTGACGTAACCCTGACAGAGGAGCTTAGGCCCTGTAAGCTGCGGCATACATGATCCACCGGCATGTGGAATATGCTCTGGCGCCCAGCAATCTAAGTCCCAGTCATGAATCAAATGGCATGATGGGTGGAGAGGGCTCCGTAAGCCGTGGTGAAGGTAACGTCCCTAGGAGAAGGAAAAATCTGATATAAAACCTGCGGCAGCTGCTGCATCCTATGATGTCGACTTGCTTTTCTTTTTGGTTCAATGTGGCAGTTGTTCAGAACGTGGGATTGTCTCGGTGCAAAGTCTTTCCTCACTACAAAAAGCTTCAACCACAGGCATTACTTGATAGGTAATGGAATACACATTTTACCAGCAGTGTATATCTCGATAATAAAAAAGGTTGGCTGTAGCCTAAAGCGGCAAACGGACACCCAATGAGGACTGATGTGGATATGGGTGTCAATGGGAATAAAGGCTCTGGAGCATCCAGGGTCTGGTCCGGCAGGTGTTCGGAGCACCACAGCCTGGACCCGGTCATCAGCGGATGTGCAGTACTGTGTATGTTTATAAGTATATATATATATATACATATATATATATATATATATATATATATATATATATATATATGTGTGTGTGTGTGTGTGTGTGTGTGTGTGTGTGTGTGTCTATGTGTCTATATATGCATTGTAGGTCACCGTCCGGCACGTGCTGGTAGTAGCGCTCATGTCTGCCTCTTTGTAACCAGAGATGTATTAAGTAATGGCAATACTCGAGGACGAGTTTGCTGCTATCATGTATGTATGTATGTGTGTCTGCCGTAAACTTTCGACAGAGGCGACGGATTTTCAGGTGATCCATATCGTTCTGAGGTCGACCCTTCGGACAAAAAATATCGAAAAATTTGCTAAAAACATTAATTTCTTTACACGCAATTGTCCAGTTTCTACGAGGAGGGGTCTTGTTTTTCGGCGATATTTGCGAAAGCCATCCCCTCTTTTCGATTGATTAACCTTTATGTAAACCTTCACTCCTTCAGATTTGGCGATGCATGCAACAGCAAAGACGTCACTTTAAAAAAAAAATTATTTCCTCCTTCGCGATTCGGGTTCGAGCTTGGCTGTTTACTACCACTTTTTTTACTCAAAACATACCTCCAAGCACTCGGTCAAGGCTTGTAATAAGCACATTCTGTTCATGACAATTGTCGTATCGGACGTTTGGAAAGTACAGCCTACTGATAATTCTTAACAAAATTAAAGCGAAGTCGACCTAAGACAAAACATGCTTATATTTTTAAGAAAGCATTAGTTTTAGGTAACACTGCCAGCCTATTTTAAACTGTTCTTAAAATATATACAGTTCTTAGGAAAATGAAAAATATGATTGAGGAAAAATTTACAAGTACAAACAATGTTAATGATGAGTAAAAACAATTTTAAAAAATTATTTAATTATTTGGACTATTACCCTTAGCTTCTAGTTGTTTTTTTAACGAGGTTTCGGCTAATTATTCCTCTGGCCTTCGTCAAGTTAACCGTTAGGCTAACTACATCCACAGCATTTTCTATCTTCAATAGCTGTTGTTATCTCACCACGGTTTGGTCAACTAATCTCCTGACCGGCTTTAGGTGGGATCGAAACCGCTACCTCTAGACACTGCTCACCTGGAATCATAGATATTACATATCTCTATCCACTGCACCACGGGCTCCGAAGGGGCAATCAAGGTAGGATTTTTGGGTCTTATAAATCCAATTGTTCTTCTAATTATCGGGTCCATATTGATTGTTATATTATTGGTTGGTTGCTTGTTTTTGTTTAGGGCATATCAACCCTTTTCAGGTTATTTAATGCCGAATCTAGTGATTTTGAAGAACATTTTTTTAAGAGAGTATTTTTTTAAAGTCCCTTCCTATTTACCCATAGTTGGACCCTAACAGGTACCACAAGTCAGAGTCAGAGTGGACCTTAGAGCAATGGCGATTAAAGGGTGGCTATACATTCCCAAAAGCCGGCAATCTGGGAACTCAGCATCGGATATATTTTAAGGACCTTTATATTATTGAACAAGTTTGGAATTATTTTGGAGATAAGTAAATTGTATAATTGTTTATATAATTATTTGGAATATTATCCTCCTCCGGTTTTACAAAGAATATGCAAATTTATAAACATCTTCTAATTGTTGATTTCACGACAATTCGGCCAATATTTCCTCTGGCCTTCGTCAAGTTAATTGCGACGGGATAGGAATATCGAATCCTCCAACTACATCCACGGCAATTACTGATTCAATAGCTGTTGTCCTCTCACACTGTGGAGGAAAATTTGGCCGAAACGTCGTGAAATCAACAACTAGAAGATGTTTATAAATTTGCATATTCTTTGTAAAACTGGCGTTGGTCATTTTTATGGATTCCTATTATATGATTGGTTCCATTCCACTATTAAGCTGAATTCTATTTGTGCATAGTTTTATACATTCTGCATAATTGTGTAAAATTTAATAGGAATACATTCTAGCAAATCTATTAGTCCTTGCGCAAAGAACAGGACATAAAATGTTTTAAATAATACTAATAATAATAATAATAATAATAATAATAATAGAATAACAATAACAAAGACTTTCGATGGCGAGGACTACTATTGACCGTAACCTGTTATACAGGCCTTTTGAGATTTTCATCTCTATTTTTCTCGTTATGTACTGAATATTTGTTAATGAAACCTATATGAAATATATTCCTTATTAAATTTTAAAGATTTTCTATTCTGAAAGAAGTTTAAAAAATTAAATCTAATTTTTAAAAAAGAAATTGTTAAAAAAAATCAGATTTTATCATTATTCAGACCTGTATTACAAAGAGGGGGTTGCAAAAAATGAGTTGTGGTGTGAGGAAAATACAAACTGAAACAGAGAATATCAGACCTGTAATAATACAAAGAGGGGTTTCAAAGATGAGTTGTGGTGTGAGGAGAAATACAAACTACAATAGAGAGAAGGAGAGTTTTAAAATATAATCGTAAAAAGATAAGATACAAGTTAGAAAAGCATTTCATCCAATGCATGAAAATTGTAAAACAAAATGTTTTTTACTATAGGTTTTAAAAATAAAGGTACAGGATTCAATTTGAAATGTATTTATCTTCGAAGTGCGCTTTTATAAATTTTACAAAGTAAGGTATAAAAATTTAATGTAAATTGAATCAAAAAGTTACCTCTGATTTATTTTATGTAATGTACATTTTGTTGCAATTTAAAAACATTATCTTTCATCTAGCAATTAATAATATAGATACAAAATTTTCAATGATTTTTTTTGTTTCTTTGTGTTTTCATTTTGTTCTAGTGGATCAAAGCTCGGTGTATTCTAGCAGTTTACATAGTTGCAGGAATATGCTGGTGAAAGATATGGAAAACCGTTTCTTTAGTGGATCAATACCAATTTTTGAGAGAAAAATGCGTAAGCATGTTTTTGAAAGACACTGCACACAAGTTGTGCTCATTTGAATAAACTAATTATTAAACATAAGATTAAGTAAATTAATAAATATCTGTTAATTATATGTGCACCTATTTAAAACGCAAATATTTAATTAGTATTAACTGATGTCCAGTGTATACGGTACAAGTATCGGAGTATTTGACTTGTAAAATGTTTATAAAAACGTAATGTTTGCATGAAAAAATAAAATTGCACTATTTGTTTTACCAAATATTAGAGTTGGGACGATTTATCAGAATGGAAATCGGGAATCGAAAAAATCGGATTATTTGAGGGTATCGGAATCGGAAAAATGTGTGCCTATTTTCCGATGTCAAAAACGATTCTTTTAATTATCTTTCTTTTTTTAATTTTTGAAGGTAAATCTACCATTGCTGGTAATAATAATAAAATAATAAATATTTATTGATTTCAAAACACCAGTGAAGCTTAAATCGATAAGTCGTCTCCCACAAGTATATTTTTACGTTTACGAAAATATTTGCACATTAAACATGTGTATTTTTTTTACTGTAGTTGGAGAAAAGATACAACTATATATATATATATATATATATATATATATATATATATATATATATATATATATACATGTATATATATAGGTATATATTTTGAGATTTATAAAGAATCGAAATTGGTAATTGTATCGGAATTGGGGAAAATATTGGAATCGTCCCATCACTACAAAATATGTTTATTCACAATGGAATCTATTACTTATCCAATTCTGTTATTAATTCTAGTTTTACATTCACTGATAGACTCGTCAATAACTCGATCGATCTGGCCTTCGTTCTAAGATCACAGTGCGGTATCTGTTCTAGTGCTACATTTTGGTTTATTTGTCCTAAGTTAGTGTAGGAAACCCCTTTATATATTAAGGCCCTTTTTGCCTACTTTCAATGTTCCTCTGGTTTGTTCTAACATTAAAAACGACCTTGTGTCACATTTTGCTATCGTGGGAAGCAAATAAATACCGATCTGTCTGTTATTACATTTTTCTTGAAACTGCGAAATAAATATGATAATAATTTCATAACTACTGCTTATTTATTGACTCGCGGGTGCCCGGGTGTTTGAAGGTGTGCGATTTGGGGGGGGGGGGGTTAGATCAAAACAACACCATGCTTAAATATAAAAAAAACGGGCAAAAACAAATAAAAAAAAACAGCGAAAAAAGTTTTGGGAGGGAGGTAGGCTCGAACATGAATCCTAGAGGCTAATAGTCTGATGACATAGCATGCCGCCACAAAAAATAAGCGTTTAAAAAATTAGGTGGTGTTCTAAGTCAAATATAACGCCATAGCAGCAGCAGCAGTAGTAGTAGCAGTAGCAGTAAAAATTCACAGCGCGAATTTTTAAGATAAAAGTCGCTGAAATAAAAGACATTTACGATATCGTCTCGTAAATCTTAAATATTATCATCTCGCTAGCATATAAAAGGCAGTGAGAATGAACGACCGACCAGAGAACAACCTCGAAAACAAACCTTTGCCGGACATACACAAAAAATACACAAACTAACACACATTTTGCCTTTTATATATATAGATGGTGTTCTTTCTGAATTCATAATGCAACTTCCGGGACACCTTTTTAAAAATGTAAACCTCTTATTTATTGAATAATAATGACATTCTATATGGGTATCCATGTTAAGTGTTACGGCATTATGTTGAACAAAGATGTCGGCGAAGTACCAATGCAGTCTCGATCTTGAGTGTGAAAAAACAAAGATAGGGGCGAAGAATTAATGCAGATCTTGAGTGTAAAATAATTCTTAGTAACAATGATGGCGGCGAAGCATGAATGCAGTCCCGATCTTGAGTTTTAAGTAATTCCTAATAAACAGGATGGCAGCGAAGAACCAATTCAATCCTGATCTTGAGTGTTAAGTAATTCCCAATAACAAAGATGGCGGCGAAGCATCAATGTAGTCCCGATCTTGAGTCATTTCGAGACAGAGGTCGACATCGAATTAATTGAATCCAAAATTCGACATTTTTTATACTAACTTTTAAAGATTCTGATCAGTTAATTATTATGACTGGTTATAAAAACAATCGTCGAAATCATTGAGGTCATGTCACCATCACAAGTCAAAAACATTTACTAATGTTGACATCGAAGCTTTATAAACTAATTGATGATAGACTATGCTACACCCTCTCCGAGATCCATAACACAATAGGAAAACTTATATTTGAAAACATCTTGCCATGATGGACTCAGTTCAGGAGTTGGTGGCGACACGTTCACCATAGAATTTTATCACATGATTTTTTGATATGTGAATGTAACCTTTGTACCTCCCGACCGGATTCCCTTTAAACTTGGATTTTGCTATATAGATTATGAAGAAGTTCGATCAACTTGTGGCAATTATTGAAGTCGTATTCTCAACGCTTTTGCTTAAATTGTTCACTATATTGGTTGCCCCTGCTTTAGG
>NC_136520.1:11299655-11319655 GCF_053919585.1 Euprymna scolopes
GTATACATAGATATATATGTATATATATATGTATATATAAATATATATGTGTATATACATATGTATGTATATATGTACGTATACAGATATATGTAAATATATACATATATTTTATTTTTTTAATAATAGATAATATAAAACAACTACTTTAACGGTTGTTTTTATATTTTGGCATAACATTTAAATCGCATGCATGCTGATTTGTCTCTATTTAATAAAATGTATTTCAATATTAAAAACCTCTTGTTCTATGCCGCTGTTTTTTTAACACGATAATAATTTTAGAAAAATTATAATTTTCATTGTAGAAAACGATTAATTGTAATAAAAGAAAAAAAGCGACTAATTTATTTTCGCAACACGTTCTTCAGCTCCTCTTTTTACTGCAGCAAAGTTATAACATTTTTGCCAAACACTTTAAACTTTAAAACTCTAAAAAAGAAATGCAGATAAATTAAATAAATATGTGTTTGTTAATTAAATATTTTCTACTTTTATGCACGTATTTTGACGTAAATTTTTTTAAAATACTTTTATTTACGGACTCATTTTCACAATTATAAATGAATGCAGAATATCCGTAAACTGTTTTTTTTGTAATATATAGGTTTACTTGATTTTATGAATGTATCGCACATAATTCTTTTTTTAATCATCAGTATTTTCTCTTGGTCAAATATTACGTTTCAATATATATATCCACAGGGTTCATCTTCAGCACAGTCTAATGGTCTGAAAACATTTTATATCCCGAAAAGTCGTATTTTGGGCCATTTTCCCACCTTCTGACCCCCTAATTTTCTATAAAAAAATCAAAGAATGTTAAATTACCTCCCCTGCTTAATTGTAATTTTAAGCAAAATTTCAGAAAAAGTAATAATCATTTAGGATTATTGAAAGGAACGGACGAACAGATAAGGGTGAATTTTAATGTCGGAATCGGTGGACCAATATGTTCAGTTCGGTATGTTTATTTGGAAAACTTAAGTTATAGGACGAAAAATTATTTGATATATATCATACGTATTCATTTGATAGAACAAGATTGCAGATATTCTGATTTATTATATTTAGAAGCAATATTTTTTGCAACAAATGGGGAGAAATTCGCATAGTCATTTGTATCATTCATAATTGCACTTATTAAAAAAAAACTGAGGTAGCGAACAATCTTTACAGGACGAAATTTTATATTAAAAAATATTCAAATTGATCAACTAGTTTTCATTACCTTAGAAAATTTTTAAAAAAATACAATTTTAAAAATTTTTTCTTCTCCGCCTTATTTATTTGATTGAATTCTATCATGGCGGAGAACTGCACTGTAAATCAGTTATCCGTAAAATTTTATTTGTTAGGATTAAAAAATACTTGATCAAATTACGTGATTTTTACGGCACGTACATTCTAAAGATGTTTCTGTGTTTGCTTTACTGATAATAAGTGGTAAGCGCAATAATGAACGTGCACAAAAACAGTTTGTCGAACTATTCTCTTTTTAGAACTTGTAACATTTTTCATCCGTTCTATTTTTTTTAATAGAATCATTATCTATCTTCCACTTTATATTGTTAGTTTCCTAAATATTTCTATCATTCCGATTTTAACAAACTGACAACTGCTTCCTGTGACTCCAGCTCTGTAGACTGAGTCAGAGTTAACAACGAACGTTATTTGATTAGTTTTCTAGCTTTTTTCATTGGATTTATCTATTATATAAATCTCACCTATATTTTAGTGTGCATGCATGCATGTATGTATGTATGTATGTTTGTATATCTGCCAAAAACGTCGGATCCTGGCGATATCGGCATCGTTTTGAAGCGCGTCGTCTCGGACGTCTAATATCGAAAAATGGCTGAAAGATATTAATTCCTTCACCTTCAACTTAACCTTTAAACCTTTAATTCCCTTTTTTCATTCGCTTATTCGTTTATGCCCCCTTTTATTATTTTTTGGATCCCCCCCACATCTCACCACACCCGGGCAGCGCCAGGTAACAAACAAGAGCGTCACCGTTGGATTGACTTAGTTTTAACCCTCTTGACTTCCGGTCGCGCGATGGAGACATCAGCAAAGACAGCTCGTTTTTTTCTTTTCCGCTTTCTCGTTACGGGTTCGAGACTGCCTGCCTACTACGACTTTTTTCTCTCTCCACCCAAACTGCCTACTCTTATTCTGATCTCCCTTCCGCTACTACAACTCTTTTAACACCTCTCCCCCTCGGTGTTCCTTACTCGACCCAGGCAACACCGGGGAATCCCCCTTCTATAACAATTTTTAACACCTTGTAATTCACCCCCATAGATTCCTTACAACATCATCTTGACACACACCGGGCAACGCCGGGTACCCCCGCTAGTCTCATGTATTAAAACGCAAATAGAATTTTTTTTTCAATAATCTGTTCTTGATATATGCAGATGATGCAGACCTTGTTTCACATTCAGAAACAGACACCCATATGCGTGTGGACAATTTATCAGAGGTTTGTAAAGCTTTTGGATTTACCATCAACCTCAAGAAAACATGTTATGTATTCTTGTTTTTTTACGAGTGCCATATGTTAAACCAAACATCTCGGTTGATGGTAAAAAGTTAAGTGTAACGGACAATTTTGTATATCTAGGTAGTACGCTTATTAGGGACTTTACGCTTGATGCTGATATAAATCACAGAAGAGCCAAATTCAGTTCTGCTTTTGACAATCTGGAGAAATATGTATGGTCAGATCGGGGTATCACATCTAAAACAAAGGTGAGTGTTCACGAAGCATGTATTATTACTCTGCTGTTATATGGGTCAGAGACTTGGACAACATAAGGAAGCCATCTCAAGTTATTAAAAGTTGTATTTGGAAAATGCTTAATATTAACTGGGGCACTCTAACGTCTGGCATTGTTGTTCTTGACTGAACAAATTGTACTAGTATAGAAATGAAAATCATGCAAAATAAGATGCGCTGAACACTTGGTTAGAATGGAGGAAAAAAAGACTTCTTAAACAATTGTTTTATAGGGTGAGATAGGTGTAAAAGACCACATCATAAACCAAGGAAAAGTTAAAGGATTCTGTAAAAAACAACTTGAAAATAATCATGATGGATATACATAAATGGGAAGCCCAAGCGAAAAATCGATCACTGTGGATAAAAACCACTAGAGAAAGATGTAAGATTTTTGAAGAGCAGCATGTAAATCTTGCTGTCTTAAAATATGTTTTAAGAAAGCAGGACAAATATATAATGTCAGGGAAATTACAACAGGAAGTGAAGTACACCGTATGTGGCTGATAACTTTTGTCATATGTTGATTTTGTTAATCATCTGAAATCATACAATTAAGGACAGGAACGACAGTCTTATAGAAAGTCTTTTATAGCACATCCGGCAACGCTAAGTTGTCATATTTGCGATCTAATCTGCACATCGAAAAGTCGCAGGACACGACGTTCGGGGATCCGCAATATCATTATGCGATCACCTTTACAAGAAGGAAGCTTTTTATGTCACATGGGTAATTAATGTAGCTGAGTTAAATAGTTACCTATGCGCACACAAATTTTGCTATTTAGAAAATAGTTTTAAAAGTACTGAAAATAAAATGCTGATTTTTAGAGACGGTGATAATGTAATAATCGTTTAATTTCTTTGAAATAATAAAAAAAAACTATTATCGTGTTATTCGACGAACACTTGAGTCCTATTTGATTACCTTTACAGAAAGTGTTTGATATTGAGTTAGTATAAACTTGTTAGTTGAAAATAAAAAAAGTAATCGGATTCACTTGAGCTCAGTTTAGAAAAGTCAAAATGAGTTCGATCGTCTGTGCGCTTGAAACGGATGTGATGTCATATAGCAGAAACAGGGGAGTTAAGGAGAAGTAGGACGCAGACTGGAAATTTAGAAGATTGTCAATAAACTAAAGGATAAATTAGTTTAAAATATCCTGTGGAACTGTTTCCGTTCGCCTGCTTTCCAGATGCCTATAATATGGTTGTCCTCAAGTCCAACGTAAACAAGTTCTTAATAAGCCCTTCCAATTAAGTTAACATCCAAGAAAATGGCAGAAACACTAGAGGATGACCTCCAATCCGTAGTGGAATGGGGACAAAAATGGTTGGTCTCATTCAATGCTGCTAAGACTAAGCTTGTTTCCTTCAATAACTACAAGAAACCTTCTCTACCACCAATAGCAATGGCCAAGAACACATTGCCTGAAAGTACTTCTTTTAAACTCCTCGGCCTAACGTTTACAGGGAATATGAACTGGAATAGATACATTGAGAGCATTGCCAAGGCTGCTGCAAGGAAGGTTGGCTCCCTCTACCGTGCTAGAAAACTACTTACGCCTGCCAGTATCCTATACCTCTATAAGGCAACCATTCGCCCATGTATGGAGTACTGTTGTCACATCTGGGCTGGTGCATCTGCTGCTTGTCTCTCGCTCCTAGATAGGGTTCAAAAAAGAGTCGCAAACCTGATAGGTCCTGAACTGTCATCTAGGCTTCAACCTCTGTCCCATCGACGAGATGTTGCATCCCTCTGCCTGTTCTACAAATACTTTAATGGTGAATGCTCTGACGAACTGCAAACACTTGTACCTCCCCGACGTAACTACCCCCGACAAACCCGACAAGCTACTAAGTCTCATCCCTTTACAGTGGAGATCCCTAGGTGCAAGAAAGCCTTTTACTCCAATAGTTTCTTCCCCAGAACTGCGGGTCTTTGGAACTCCCTTCCGGGATTCTGCTTTCCCAACTGCAATGATATGCAGAAGTTCAAGTGTAATGTTAACAAACATCTTTCTACTAATCTCCCTTCATAATGACCCCGCTAATTAAGTCCATAATAGTAGCCCCCTGCTTCAAAGTGGCACTGTGCCTTGTTTGGGGTGAAAATTGAATAAAAAAAACAAAAAAAACAAACACATTTACCGAATTTCCATTAATAACGATTACTATATTGTCCAATTAACTACTGTACACTCTTTAACCCTTATCCTCGAGTGACCTCTGGGCCTTGACAGGGAGTGATGCTTAAGTACAAAAATACATTGATCCGACGTTGACAGAAGAGAAGACAAGATAAACTTCTTAATAAATTAGCTATTATGTATTTTATTTTTTGTAATCCTTTTTAGATGAGGTTTCATAAGTTATGTATTGTTTTTTTTTTGTGGACTGTTATGCTCATTTATATAGTTGTTATTGTTTCACGACGTTTCGACCAACTATTAACCTTGCCTTATTCACAACGATTGGATATAAATGCTGAGTCTTGTAAATGTATCTCTAGTAATAACTGCCTTCCATAAGTGTTGTCTCATCACGTTTCTGCCAACTAATTCTCTAGCCTTCTTTGGTTTCAATCCTACTAAAAATTTTCTCACTGTTTCAGCAGATTGTCTACACGACAACATGCTGTCCTGGCCGTTAGCGGGGGGGGGCAACTCTCAACGTTGTTTCAATGATTCTTTTTGTCTTCTGTTCTGGTCGGGTCGCCATTTTTCATATTGACGACTGCCACGAAAGACGCGCACTAGTTCACAAGTATACACAATAAAACAAAAACAAACACACAAGCCCCGACACATTCTTCAAATTTTACTTGCTTTCTGAGTGCGTGTGCAACCCCATCGACTGTATATACGATGTATATTATGGTCCAAAACTAAGGGACAACATTTTAAAACGTTATATTTGTAAGAAATAACAAGTGCGAAAAGCTGTAATTTTGAGAACTAGTAGTCGTTATCATCCATAATAAGATACTAAAATTTGAATAATTTGCAAAGGATAGAAAAAGAATTCTAACAATTATTGATTTACTTATTTAAAAAATAGGAAAGACCAAAGGTAAGGGACAAAATTGAGAAAAAAACAATGTAAGCAGCATTCTATATTTAAATTTTTGGATTCCCTGTTTGATTTGATACGGTTTTCTTGGATAACAATACCATTCTGCAGCAAAATGGCTTCAAACTGAGGATTATGAAACTTTTTTTCGTTTTATATTTAAATTATTTGCAAATCGTATTAAACTGTAAAAAAATCTTTATCATCAGATTTAATTTCTTTAATTAAATAGATGACATTAATTCTGATGCATTTTGTTGTCTTCTTAAAGACTACAATTATTACGGAATAATTAATTCGTTCTGATGATCTCCGAAAACAATTAACCGAGTTTTTCCAAATCAACGCGAGATTTTAACGATAGTAAACGTTAAAATAACACGCATAATTGCAGGAATACTTCCTAAAAATCGACGGAAATAAATCTAGTAGTAATTAATATCATTGAAGAGATTCTATATTTTCTGCCATCAAGCACAAAAATGCATGGGACGTGAAACATGGTGATTCTTATTCTCTGACTCTTTTATGTATGTATATTTGGGCGGTCGGGTTTCGATTCTCGCTTTTTTTTACACAGTGATCACTACTTATAAGGGCTCGGAAGCCACTCAGGGATAAGGGTTATTGCAAGTACATTATGTTGGTGTGGAGATTTGATGAAGTGTTTACTTATGGGGCGGTTCATTAGGAATTTGGTAACATTGGACTTGAAGACATCCAAATTGTAGTCCGATGGGAAGCAGGAAAACGAAACAGAGTTCCACAGGCGTGCAGTTCTAAGAAAGAAGTTTATTAATGGAATCCGCGTTTTGATTTAGGCACAGATAAAGAGTGGGGGAAATTTTTCACAGTGGATTCAGCTAGACGGGTGTTTTTCGTGAAAGATTGGCGAGGGGGACCAGGGGGATTGCTTAAGGCAATTGCCTGTCTAGTCGCACTGATGAGCTGTGAAAAAGCGAAACAGTATTGTATGTGGATGACTCACACACATATATATATGATAAATAAGATAAGTCACAGATTAGAAATCAAGTGAATTATCATGTCAGATATTACATTGAGGTAATACTTTAAACATGCTCCTAACCTAAATGGTAAAGCTCAATATATAAAAATAGAGCAATATATAAGTTTAATGATTAAAGTCAAATTCTGTAGATTTAATATATATATATATATAGATATATATATATATATATATATATATAAACTTAAGAATTTATTGTTTGAAACAAAAATATGGAGAAAAATTATATTTATTTCCTTAATCAATGGATTTTAAATAATGGCTCATATCATCAAAGGAAATAAAATGCAAATAGAAAAAATCTTCAGCTATAAATAAAATAAATAGTTTGCTTTTCAGCAAATATATTTAAAGTCGACATTTAAATTTATTTAGATGGTGCTTAAAAGTCATAGAAAAAGGATATCATACAACCTGGGCAATCCAATATCAGAACGAGTTCACTAGTTTCTGGGATATTACTGCCAGGTCGGACGAGTAGTTATCCAAGGGGAAAAGCAGGTGTGATCGAGTAATCCGATATATCCAGAATATTTGGTTGTCAGATACCGTGATTTCGAAGGGCATATGAGATGGTCGTCCTCTTCGGCTCTATACAGCTCCGTTGATATTAATATCGCCTTCTGGGCTTGACAATTACTCTTGATCTTAAATGGAACACGTACATCAAATCTGTTGCCAGGGCCGCTCGAAAAAATGGTAGGATCTTTCTATCGATCCAGTAGATATCTCACTGCTGGTGCAATTCTCTATCTATATAAGTGCCAGGTACGTCCAAGGATGGAATACTGTTGCCACATCTGGGCAGGAGCTGCTAGAAAGGACTTGTCCTGCCTTGATAGAGTTCAAAATAGACTTCGTAGCCTTGTAGGAGATATCCTTTTCTCTTCCCTGCAACCTCTCACAGAAGAGATGTTGCGAGCTTGTCTCTGATGTATCGTTATTTTCATGGAAAGTGTTCGACTGAGCTTCACTCTATGGTCCCTCTCGTCAAACTTTCACAAGAAACACTCGTCTAGCTGAAAACACTATCAATAATTCCCCCCACTCTTTATCTGTGCCTTAACCTAAACGTAGATTCCATGAAAAAATCTTCTTTCTTAAAACTGCACGCCTGTGGAATTGTCTTCCGTTTTCCTGCTTTCCGGCTGACTACAATATGTCTGTCTTCAAGTCTAACGTAAACAAGTTCTTGATGAGCCGTTCCATATAAGTTAACAAATTTACCGACTTTTCATTACTAATGATTACTATATTTTCCAATTTCTACTGTAAAGTCCTGAACCCTTATCATTAGGTGTCCTCTTTTCCATGATAATGTGGTGAGGCCTGTGTAATAAAATATATACGTATTAAGAGATAGAGAAAGAACTATCGATATATATCTATAATATAAAGCTCAATGTCTGTGTGTGAGTATGTCTGGTCACGAATAGGCTCTATATGGTTGATTATTTTTAAAAAACTGATTGCATATAATGATAGAAGATGTATCGAGACACAGGAATGGGTATGTTTGATCTGGCAGAACGGTGGTTCATTAAAATTGTGGGGTCTGCGTTCACGCCTGGTCCACAAATTATGGACATAAAAAATAAAAAAAAAAAAAACCTTTACAAGTGTTTTTGATATAGATGTACTGTATAATACTTTGATAAGTATGTTTTTAACTTAAATAGGGATGGTATAATAAAATTGTGGGGTCTGCATTCGCGCCTGGCCTCCATGGAATGAAAATAGGCGCAAACTTTAATAAAGCCTTTTCATATCTATCTGCGTAAGTATACTTTGATAATTATGTTTCAGTTTGAAGAAATATGGTATAATAAAATTATGGGGTATTCGTTCGCGCCTGACCTCGCTAGAATGGAAATATGTCACAAAGTTTAACAAGGTTTTTCAATATAGATCAACAGAATATTGTGATAAGCGTTTCAGTGTCAACAGGTGTGGTATAATAAATTATGGGGTTTATCTATTTTATTTTTCCTTTCATAATATTTTTCTTTGGTTCTGATACCCCCGAATTCAAAGCTATTTCTTTACAACCCTTCCTTGTCATACTTTCATTAATCTGAGTCCATTTTTCTGTAGGCTGTTTTTGAACCCTTTCAACGACGGGTACTTTTTCTAGTATATATATATATATATATATATATATATATATATATATATATATATAAAGAAAGAACTGCCGATATATATATATATATATATATATATATATATATATATATATATATATATATAACATTAAAATTAAGTTTACAAGAAATACGCTTCTGTAATCTTTAAGAGAATATTAATAATTAGATAATAATAGCCAACAAAAAATCTCAATAGTACAATAATAGGAAATAGAGCTTGTCATAAAAGAAGACAATAAAAAAACTAAATCATTATTTACAAGAATTTCTTGGTAGTCAAACAAAAAAATAACAAGAATTCCTGAATTCGCCGAGTGTCAAATATGCGTTCGGAATAATCACCAGAACGCATTTTTTGAAACTCCGCGGATAATGGAAACCCTAATATTTTTATAAATGTATATATTTCTCATGAATAGAGATGTCTATTTAAAGAAATAGTCGTTTCAACTAATGATACAGTGGGATTCTTTCATCCCAATAATTTAATCCTCAAAATTATCAATATCGTAAGCACAAAATTAATATGAAAATATTTAAAGACGATAAAAAATATATTCCACTAGCAACGTTGCTATAATTTGGGAACTACAGACGATCCTAATACTTCAATTTATTTCCCGCTGATGTGTATGATAATTACATAGAACGTAAAAATATGTGGAGACATAATATGTTTATTCCAAGTTCAAAGTTTCTGGGGAAAACCGTAACTTGCCTGAATAGCACGAATTTAATGTTTTTTTCCTCTAAATAAAAAAAAAAGTTAAAATGCCGACGTCGCATTTGTATGTATGACGGTCATGCAAATTTACGTGTGAGATATGCAAATTAGAGGCACGCGAGTTTGTTGAGCGGGTATAAAAGAGGAGGTGAAAGGAACCACCGGCGTGTGGGAAGACAGAGTGTTGGGAGAACGTGTGTCGAAACGAAACAATTGAAGTTAATCAGAAAAGACGGAACAACACATTTGATTCGGTTCAAATACTGTAGAGTTTCTGGATTGAAAATTCAATGCTCGCCAGGCTCTATCGAAATTAGCGATAAAATCATGTCTTGTGTAGGAATGAATAATAGATATATTGCAATGATCCTTGAGAAAATTCTTTGTTAAAATCTGATCGCCGCATAATTGCGGCACTGAAGAGGGAAATGGCTAAGTTTTTTCGTCGGATTTTACAAGGAAAAATAACACACAGAACGAAATAATAAAAGTGTCGCTCTAAAGAAAACAACCCTACGGCTTTGTTTTTAATATCTTATTGAAAAAAAAGAATTCAGGAAACTTGTTAATATAGCAGAGCTGGCATCTTTTCTTTGTAGCCGCCTTCAGCCTCAATCACTTTCTCGATACGGGCATGGAATTGAAAGCATGCTTTTTCCACAAACGTTGGCAGAAACTTAACGAATACTCGACAGATATCAGGGGTAAGGCTGTAGTTAGTGTTGTGCGAGGGCATGATAGTGATCTCGGCATATGACCATGACCAGCGGGTTCATGTTGGGGAAGGTGGGGACCAGAGAGAAGGGACTTTAAAGTTTTAGCTTTCTTTCTGTAGCTAAGCCTGGGTCTCTTTGGACTTATGGACAGGCGCCGAATCTTGCTACAATGTCCAGGCTCTGTCTTCGGTCACCTGATTGCACCAACGGATCACCCCACCCTTTCAGCACATCCAGGTATACTTTGGTGTTGTTTGAAACCTACTTCAATGACGTGAGGTGGCATAGCATAGCCCTCACCTAAAACTACACCAAAAACCATAACTCTGGGCAAAAACTTTGTTTTTGTCACGCTGGTAAGGTCCCTGTTATTCGTGGCAATATAACGATGAATTCTGAGGGTGTTAGCTATAGTACTATTGTCCTAACTTGGATCGGTAGAGAGCATGAGTTGTACAGCGGCTCATCTCCGATCTCGCTTGGTGAACAATTTGTAACTGTCAGACATGATAGAACGCCCTTATCGCTCTTAGGATTTGTTGACAACTTGTCAACTTGTAGATGGTCTACAAAAAAAAAAGTAATAAAAAAAAACGGTTTTCATCAGCCGAAAATGGAATCCTGGTTTCTGTGCTAGAGCGACACTTTTATTGTTCTACTCTGTATTTAAATTTTGCCTCAGAATACTGTAAGGAATGACGGTGAAGGTAGGGCCCACTTGTACATCATTGACTTATAGTTTCACGATTGCTACATCATGTTAGGGACAGCAAAGACCAGCGTACAACAAATCTTGATGTTGACCGTATTAGCTTTGTAGTTTTTATACGCTAAAGGTGTCAATGGCATTAATACAGTAAGAGAATTGTTGGATTTTAGGGAGCAGTCTTTTTTATTGGTGTTAAGCCTTCACAAAATATCGTTGATATTCGTAATCGATAATGTTTTGAAATAGTTATACTTTGTAGATTTATTTAAGGAAATTTTAGTTAAAATACATCTTGGCTCCTCAAATTGTCACTCATATAATATCTACCTGGTTTAACGTTGCTTACCTTCGGTGATCTTACAGAAGCGTTCTTTCTATGTTATTAGAAGCGTATATTATTTAATTATATACAAAATTGAGTATATCCAATTACCTTTGAAAAATGAACTTCAATTTCTATGAATTACACAATAAATATTAGCATTGTTTTTTTTTTACTGCATTTACAAAATAGTTTGAGAAGCTCATTATTTTGTCGAGATTAAATTCGAATTACCGAAACGAAACAGTTTTATAAAAAAAATATAGGAAGAAACATGTTCGTCAAAACAATTAAAACTATCAAATGTCTAATATTACAAAGAAAACAAAAGCAAAAATGTATAATATTTTTATTTTAAAAACAGCAATGTTTAGTTTTGTTTTAAGCTGTTTGTCGAAGATTTAATTTTTGAAAAATCAATTATCAGGTGTTCGTTTACACTTCCAGTTCAGTTGTTTCATATAGGAATTAATAAACATAAAACTGAAAAGTGCACAGCACAAACTATTTTTTAGATGAGGGTTCATTATTCATACTATTTGACTCGTTTAGCTACTGTTTTCACCTGAAGTGATTATAGTCCCCAAACAAAAGGAAGGTGAACATGTAATTTCACCTTTGTCCGTTCGTCTTTTTGTCCGTTCGTCTTTTTGTCCGTTCGTCTGTTCGCACTTTTCTCAAAAACTACGCCTTGGATTTTTTAAAGTTTTGCACAAACATTCAACATGATATGACGATTACAATATGGGGGCGCCCTGTCGGTGGGGCATTAGAATACGCCGACTGCCCCCCCCCCTGCAGAGGGTAAAAGTCCATCAATAGGAGTCCTGGGTATGACCTTAAACTATATCCAGTGGTGAGGCTCATCTTGTGAGCTTGGGGGAGTGCGGAGCCACCCTTTAATTACCATTGCCCAAGGTCTAATCTGACCCGGAGTGGTAGTACCTGTTAGGGTCCCAACTATGGGTTAAATAGAAACGGACTTGAAAACAACAAATATACTCTATTAACACATTTTTCTTCAAAATCTTTGGATTCGGCATTAAATAACCCGAAAAGGGTTGAGATGTCGTAAAACAAAAACAACCAACCAGCCAACAATCTAATGGCCTTAAAGTCCAATGTATACATGTCCTGAAAAACCGTTTCCTTATGTAATACAAATTCTACGTAATTGTCACCATAAGCGATTACTACAACATTACTTTGTATTCAGTAACCCCTATCCTCGAGTAGAGTGTTTGAAAAGAAGGGCGTTGAAAAGTGGTATCCCCATTTAAAAAAGTTTGTCATGTCTCAATAAAAATGAATTTTACACTATAAGCATTACACCATTTTCAAATAAGCACGCGATATATGGTTTAAGTGCATTTAATATAAGACATGATGCAATAAATTTTTGGTTGTCTATCTTTTTTTTTACTTATATTCTTGTTCTGCTACGCACTGAGCTATCCTACTGAAAGTCTCATCCGGAAGATACTCCGATATTTACTGACACAATCTTTATACTGCATTGTTCGAAAAAATATGTCCATTATTTCAGCTGCTTCGAAAACCTTCCAACCGGATTATTAACATCACACTGGATTTACTTTTGGACTTCATTCTCTCTCAAGAATAATTTTCCCCTTTCGAATTACCTTGAGAAAATATTTCTGCGAGCTGAAATATTATGCGCGGTTTGTTTTAATTTTTTAATTTTTTTTTTTTTACATATCCAACCTTTTTCACTTGATTTTCTTGCAATTGATGACTACAATAAATTCCGGTTTCGCTTAATACTATGACCACCAAATTCTAGCATTGCTACAAATATAATTTGCTGATTTTTTTCTGTCCTCTGATAAGAAGAAAAGCATAGAATGCTTTGAAACTCCATGGAATAAGGACTTTGTAATTTGGGGGAGGTATTGAGTCGCACAATATATTTTGATTGTAAATTTCAACTTGCAGTTTAAATTTTCTTTCTACCGCCCCTCTCTCTCTCTCTCTCTCTCTCTCTCTATATATATATATATATATATATATATATATATATATATATATATATAAAGTTTGTGGTTCCCCGACAAAAGGAGGGTGGACCTGTAAATTAACCTTCGTCCATTCATCTGTCCGCACTTACCTCAATAGCTACGCTTTGGAATTTTTGGAAATTATGCACACACATTAAACATGATATGAGTAAAAAAAAGTTATAGAATGGATTTTTCGGGAAAACTCCGGTCTCCCCACCCCCTAGAAATGCCTTTGTTGTAAACATGGCTTAACTTGACACTTTTGTGTTTATTAAAAAAATGATGCCTGGGATTTTTATAAAACTTTCTAAAATGTTGTAACTAACTGATTTCTGTATAATTGTGTTTGTCTATACTTCGCAACACCTTTTGGGTGTTCCCTTAAGGGCTCTCTTAAGGTTAATAAAACACCCCACTCGTGGGACTATTTTACCATATTTGTCCAAAGTTTTATGTGTATTTACCAGTTTTTGCATGTTGATGACCTCAAATGTAAAGGCCTTGAGGACTTTTGAGGCTAAATGGGGGGGGGCAATATGATGGTCATAGTAATTTGTTTTTTTACATGGTGCCGAACTCAAATTTACATATAAGATCTAAATCTGAACCGTTTAATTATTTTCACCAGGTTAAGACGTCAGGAATTGGATTGAAAAAAAAATCCTTATGTCTCAATATTTTAAATTTATTATATTTTTTTACTAGAATATATTGTCGTTTTCTTTTCTCGTTTTAACAACTAGTCCTTTACTTTTCCATGTTTAAGCTTAACTATATTACTTTTTATACTTGTATTTTTCTATTGTAATCCATGATTTTCCAGACTTCCAATAAATACACTTTTTCTTTGTCTAATTTCAGTTAAATGTTTGACCCATAAAAACCTATGTCATAACAATGTGCAAAACTCGTCGTTATTTTAATAAAATCCGCCAATTATTTCCCTTTCATTCTATCTGTTTCACGAGTTACTTCTCTTCTCCCGACAGCAGTGAATTAGTAGTCGCTGAAGCGACGTGGTAGCTATGGACACCAGCCATAAAAAAACGTCGCTCACCACCTTACATATTTTTACGATTTCGAACACCAGGAAATTCATTATAACTTTTGTTTTACTGAAAGAAAATGGGGGGGGGGGCTTCTCACGTATAGCTGAGAAACTGATCTATAAACTGTAACAATTATTTTCAATTTGAGTGAGCGGTGAAGCTTAAAAGCAGTTCTTTATGAATAAAACCGTCACTTAGCACTATATTCTAACACTACGGTGTTTCAATGATACGCCGCGCTATTCGGCATATTTGAAACACCAGGTCCCGTTTAATCACCCAAACCGAGAGACGTTGGGCTTGATTAAAACGATAGACTATTTGAAAATTCCAAGTTCTGTGTGTGCTCTCAGTTTATCTAAGCATTGTTTACAGTTATCTAGCCCTACACTGGACTCAAGCAATGCCAATTAAGGAGACGTGAGGTTGGAATTACGAAACACTTGCTCCACAATTACTCGATCAGCTATCCTTACAGGGGTTATGCTTTATCCCTTAGACATGAACGGAGACATCAATTTATTTATCAAAAGCTGTTTATACAATACACACACACACACACACACACACACACACACACACACATATATATATATATATATATATATATATATATACTAGCAAACGTACCGTAGTTGACTGGGTTCACAAACAGCCTACAGAAAATGGACTCTGATTTATGAAAGTATGATAGGTTATGAAAAGGAAGCGTTGTAAAGAGATAGATTCGACTTTGGGGGTAGCAAAATATGATGAAAATAAAAATAAAATATATAAACCACACAATTTATTATACCATACCTATTCACACTGAAACACTTATCACAATATTCTGTGGATCTATATTAAAAAAAATCTTGTTAAACTTTGTGACATATTTCCATTCTATGGAGGCCAGGCGCGAACGAACACCCCATCATTTTTTATACCATATTTCTTCAAAGCGAAACATAATTATCAAAGTATACTTACGGAGATAGATATGAAAAGTCTTTATTAAAGTGTGAGCCTATTTCCATTCTATGGAGGCCTGGCGCGAACCCAGACCCCACAACTTTATTATACCATCTCTATTTAAGTTAAAAACATACTTATCAAAGTATTATTATGTACATTTCTATCAAAATCTTGTAAACGTTTTTTTTTTTTCACGTTTTAAATTTTTTATGTCCATACTTTGTGGACCAGGCGCGTACGCAGACCCCACAATTTTAATGAATCATCATTATGTCAGATCAAACATACCCATTCATGTGTCTCAATACATCTTCTATAATTATATGTAATCAGTTTTCTATAATACTCAACCATATAGGAGCCTATTCGTGACCAGACACACACACGGGCGTTCAGCTTTATATTATAGATGTGTATATTTATCTATCTATCTATCTATAAAAGTTAACTGTGTCTGTGTGTGTGTTTTTGTACATTTCTCTACGCAATAACTCTTTCAATTTTTAGACTACAGACCCGAGTTTAATATACAGGTACTGAGATTTAGGAACATCGATGTTTTCGCCCAGAGATTCGGCTGTTAAGGGGTCAAAGTTCAACGATTTGAACTTTGAGACCTCTATTAAACTAGTCCGCCAATTTTTAGCATAGACACTTGACATTTTAGATATATTTTTTTTGACAGGGATCCAACTTAACTTGATTTGAGCCCAAAACAATAAACGGTAATGCGTCATTATAGGGGTCAAAACTAAAAAAAAGTGGCCGTTCTTTTTTTTTGCTCAGCGTACACCACCATACGCCCGGGCAACGCCGGGCCGAAATGCTAGTATATATATATATATATATATATATATATAATGCACGCTGGACTTATTTTGGAATACATTTTCTCTAAAGAACTATTTTGCATTTCGGATAAACTTGAGAAGATTTTCATGCAAGCTGAAATATTATGCGGTGTTTTATATATATATATATATATATATATATATATATATATATATATATATATATATATATATATATATATATATTACATATCCAACATTTTTCACTCTTTTATTTGGCAATTTATAACTACAATAAATAACGGTGTCACTTAATGATTTAACTAGAATATTCTAGCACTGCTGCACATATAATTTACTGATTTCTTTATATCATCTAATGTGAAGAGTAACAAGAATAGCATTCTTTTAAACTCTGCGGAATAAGGACTTTGTAAATTGTGTTTTGGAGTATTCACTCGAATAATGGATTTGGATTGTAAAGTTATAGAGTTTTAATTTTCTATCTCATATATATATATATATATATATATATATATATATATATATATATATATATATATAAAATGTGTGTGTGCATATATATGCATATATATGTGTGTATATATATGTCAGGTCATGTCATATGCTATTGGTACCATGTAACCCAGTACTACCTGCCTCATTGTCGGGTCACCGGCGACTAAAATGGTTCCCCCACCAGACTTGTTTGGTGAGGAGGGCGGCTAGTCTCCCTGAAGGATTAAAAACAAGACCTTCCAAAGGGCGAATGCACTCTTTTTCTGGGTCAACGGCCAACTAGCACCGTGTATATTTGTGTGTGTGTGTATTTGTATTGGGGTAGAGAGGGCTCCCGTTAGCCGTGGTGAAGGCAACCTTTCTAGGAGAAGCAAATCTCTGATTAAAAAAAACCTTAAAGCGAAAGACCAGTACCCGCATTAAGTTGGTCTGCAGTTTAATTTGTTGCTGGCTATCTTGCTCTTGCTGGATCTCAACATTTTGAACCGAGAGAGAGTCTTAGCTGTTGTACAAAGCTAAGACTCTGTAACATCATATTTGTATAGATACTCCCTCAGGCATTTGGGCACATGGATTTTAAATGTCTGAGGGAGTGGCACTCGTCTGACAAGACGTTGCAATCATCATATATATAAATATATGTGCATGTGTGTGTGTGAAAATTAATAACAACTAGTGTCTTTTCGCGTTGCTATAAATATAATATTACAACTTCTTACGCTGTAGCATAGACTAGATTAATAAGCCCAGAACGAAAATTAAGCCGCATATATTCATTTCGATTATGATTTTTACACACGATAAATTAGATTTTTTTTCTAAAAAAAGCAAAACATTTCTCAAAGATTACAAGATTAATAGAAAAAAAAAACAAGCAAAAAATCAATTTATTAAATATGGTGGACCATCTATTTGGTTTTGCTGATAATTTTCTTTCAAAATTAAATTACTATTCTGAGATCGGACAGAAATAAATTATTAGCAGTAGTTTCCACTGGCACAAAGCTTATAAGAGTTAAAACAAAAACCGTGGGCAGTAATTCCGAAAAAGATATCACCCGATTCGATAAACGCATATTTAAAAAAAAATATTTTCTAAAAACAAACAAATATCAGATAAGATTCCAATTAATTATTGAGGCTCGTGGAAAATCCATGGCTACTTTCTTCATCTGTATTACTTTTTAAAAATGATTTAGTTTTATTTATTTGCTTAACCACAAAAGCAAATTAGGCACAATTTCGTTTTTAATGTTGGGGCTCCCCCCCCCTCAAATATAAAGAAGCAGTCTGGCAGTATAAAAAATATTAATTGTCTCAGTTTGAAGGGTGTCCTCTGCATTGACAGAGGACCAATTAAGTTAAGTGAAGCGCAGCTTCAGCCCGGCTGGAAGGTTAACGTATTTGTGTTTGAAAGGGATGACGTGTCGTACATGATGCTAGACATTCCTATGCTATCTCAGATGTTACAGCCGGCATATATTTAAAGATTATAACCATCCCTTAACTTGCCTTTGTTTTTATCTCTCTTGCAATTGTTCCAAGTAGCTTTTGAAATTGTTTTGCATGAGTCCGGTTTCCTTGTAGTTATTGGAGTGATGGAAGTATTTTTAAGATATCAGTGTGTAGTGAAGTAGAACAAAAAAAAAGAAATAAAAAATATATATAAGCCACAGCTGTTCCTTCCAAAAGGTAGAGCTCTTCAACGTCCAAAAATAGTTCACCGCCATAAAAAGACTTCCCCCGTCGCTTCTTCCAACTGTCGTTTCACTCTCTGCGCTCTTCACGCCTGCTTAAAAAAAAAAAAAAAAAAGTACCGTTTATATGCTGCCCATTTCTCCACTTATGCAAATTGACTATCACCCAGAGCCATCTAGTTTTCCATTTCTCCAAACAGCCAATTTGCAAAGGGGGACAACTCAAACCACACACAGCCATCTAGTTTTCCATTTCTCCAAACAGCCAATTTGCAAAGGGGGACAACTCAAATCACACAGAGCCATCTAGTTTTCCATTTCTCCAAACAGCCAATTTGCAAAGGGGGACAACTCAAACCACACAGAGCCATCTAGTTTTCCATTTCTCCAAACAGCCAATTTGCAAAGGGGGGCAACTCAAACTACACAGAGCCATCTAGTTTTCCATTTCTCCAAACAGCCAATTTGCAAAGGGGGACAACTCAAACAACACAGTGCCATACATGAGACTTTATTTCATTCCCTTCTTATTGTCAGCTCTATTTAACGCATCATTATTGAGATAAAAATAAAATTATGTCGTCCTTCATCCTTTTCCTGCCGTATCACTTTCAGTGTTAACAGGCCCGTTTTTAGGTACATATATGTATAAAATTGCGGATACTTAATGGATAGTTTATGACTTTTTCTAATGTTATTGTTTCATTTTATTCACTAGGACGTAATTAAAACTCGATTTGAACCAGTTAAGATTCTTGTGTGGCATTGCATAGTATGGGTCCTACTAATGTATCTGCAACTGAATGTCAATTGGTTCACACTGTATAATTCTTCCTTGATTACTCTGTAATTGTAGTCATTACTGGGGCTATGTCAACCGCATATTATTTTCCTTGTTTTGATTCTCAGGTATATATCCATTGATATCTTATGTTTTTATGTAGAGTGATGCGGTTCTCTGTTAATTAATTATGTCTAACTGTGTCGGATATATCCATCCATACTATCCATAGCCCTTGAGCCGCTAAGGGGTATAGGTTATCTACAAGTTTGTAGATGCTTTTGTAGTGACTGGGTTCTTTTTACGGAGTAAGGGTGTGGACTTCACGCCAAAACTTCCAGAAGGTACATACAGCGTCTAGCCTTCGCAAATCGTCAGCCATCTTGTACTGGCAAGGCTCAACGTTGCTTAACTTCAGTGATCTGGCAAGAACCTGTGTGTCAACGTCATTGTGCCGTACGTCGGATATATACTCGAGAATAAAAACAATGAAAAGAATATGTTGTTGCCATAGACCTTGTTTAAACCGTCATTCCATATTTTTGGCTTTTGAAAGTGCTGGTGTATGTTTGGCTACTGTTTTGGGCTATTTTCATAGCAGATTCTTTTTGTGTTTTTGACTTTGAATACTTGTTTAGAACGTTTCAATTATTTAGAGAGGGAGCATGTTGTGCTTGCTC
>NC_136520.1:11327155-11362155 GCF_053919585.1 Euprymna scolopes
ACTAATATTAAATACTAATAATATTACGCAAAGAATATGCTTCTACCATTTATCCCCTAGCATAGGGAAAATAATAATCAAAGAACAAAATAACAAAACAGATCCTGGCTAACCGCTTTTCCTTTAATATTTCAACAAAATGAATAAGTTTACAAAAAAGAAAGTGTACATATTTATTTAACTCATTTTTAAAAGTGTATATATATACATTGAACAATCCAACCTTCCCATACGCACACATATGTTTGGTCCTTCCCGACATGGGTAGGATTAAAAAACTGATCTCTTTTTCGTATGTTCTATGACTTTTTTCTTTTCTTGCATTTTTACTTCAATATCCTGAAGATGTCCTCTAGAACAAGGACGAAACGTTGATTTTTTAATAATTTCATTCGGTTTTCTATTTTTCTTAAAATGTAACGTCAACCACCGCTGGTATTTTTATTTTTATTTTTTATACATATATATATATATATATATATATATATATATATATATATATATATATATATATATATATATACATACATATGACGTGTATATCTACATCAGTAATCAAATATCCTATCATCATTAATACAAACCGTATATATATACTTATATATATATATATATATATATATACATATATATAATGTGTGTGTGTTTTCGTCAGTAATTAATTATACTATCATCATTAATATAAACCGTATATGTGTCTACGTCAGAAATTTAATATTCTATCATCATTAATACAGACTGTATATATATATATATATATATATATATATATATATATATATACAAATAATATATATATATATATATATATACAAATAATATATATATATATATATATACAAATAATATATATATATATATACAAATAATATATATATATATATACACATAATATATATATATATATATATACAAATAATATATATATATATACAAATATTATATATATACAAATAATATATATTATATATATATACAAATAATATATATAGTGTATATATATAATATATATATATATATATATATATATAAATATATATATATATATATATATATATATACATATATTAGTGATGGTAGTATTTATTGGAATTGGAATCAGAAAAAATCGAGGCTTTTTTGGTATCAGATTCGGTATCGGAATCGGAAAATTTGGAGTCTATTTTCCGATGCCAAAACCGATTTCCTAAATTATCATTTTTTTTTAAATTCCATTTTGCTTTAAAAAATATCTTCCACTGTTTTTAGTAATAATAAAATAATAAATATTTATTGAATTAAACTTCCAGTTAGGCTAAAATCTTTAGATTACCGCCTCACAAGTGTGTTTTTACGTTTGAGAAAATGCAGGAACATTTAAGATGTGTTTTGTTTTCTGTAATCGGGACAAAATAACACCTTTTTAGTTAAATATTTAGAAATCTATCAAAATCGTGATCGGGATAGGCAATCGGGAAAATATTCGCATGGTTTCATCACTAATATATACATGCATACATACATCAATACATACATACATACATACATACATACATACATACACAACTATATATATGTGTGTGTGTGTATAAACAAACAATTCATATTATATACATATATATATATACATATACGTTCATATATATAATTTTTATATATATATACATATATATATATATGTGTATATATGTATATATACATATATATATATATATATATATATATATATTTAACAGAGTGTAGCCATCAACAATTGTGGGTTTCTTTAAAGGTTTTCATCATATTTTTATTTTAAAACATTTTTATAACGCGTTTCGAGCTTAGGGTGTGCTCTCTTCAGATATTTTCGTAAAAAGTTTTTCTTTAAAATTGGAGTTTGTAGATATGCCTCCGCTGATATTAAATATGTTTTTCATAGTGATGCGATGCGTGTGTTCAGTATTCAGACAGTCTGTCTCCAATTGTAAGTTGTTCACAGTGACCGGTCAAAGTTAGTTTCAAAGAGTGTTTTTTAGTCCATATGGTGAAGGTTTTTATGGCTTTTTAAGGGTTCTTTTTAAAGACTTTCTTTCCCCATGTATAGCATACACTCACCCACAATCACATACGCATACATATATATTCATGTACATGTACACATGCACACGTACGCAGGCACACACACATACACACACATAAATATATGTAGGAGCATACATATATACACATATACATACCCACCTACACACCCACACACGTACTCGCATACATCCACCGCTGACAATTATTTTTATTTTTTTATTTTTTATTTTATATATATATATATATATATATATATACTTTTTTTCCCAACCAAAACACGCATGTATATATCCGTTTAATCATTCAGACATACGTGCACGTACCCACACACACACACACACACAAGTAAGATGGAGAATAGGTAGAAGATATATATACACACACACACACGCACATACACACATATATGTACACACATATATGTATGTGCACATACACTCACAAACATCCACATACTATGTAGGCACACACACATACACACACATGCACACACACAGACATATGCAGGGGCTCACACATACGCGTATATCCATATCCACACGAACACATTTACCCACTCATATATGTGCATACATATGTATATATATATACATACACACACATACATACGGATGTGTATACACTCATCCACCCATATATATATATGGGCACATGCACTCACAATCACACACACACATACATATTCATACATCCCACCTTATGCATATATTGGTTAAAGTTTCCTTTCCAATCCATGCACATATGCATACATGGATTCGGTCACCCAAACATAAGTGCACGTATACATACAAACAAGATGTAGCATAGATAACAGATGATATATAATTATACACACACGCATACACAATCATATGTGCACACCCACGCACACATACATATACACACGCACACACGCGCGCACATACACATACATACGTTTAATTTCTAGTTGTTTGTTTAGTTAAGAGAAATGGTACTGTACTGGGTATGGGCGCGCGCACCCGACAAAAGTGTGCGCGTGCCTTATTGTGCTTTTTTGTTGTTTCGTGTGTGAGGGTGCACATCTACCCAAGCATGCATGCGTGTAAGTGTATTTTGTGTTTTGCCTATTTATGTGTATAATTATGGAGAGATGTTTAAGGCGGGGTTAAACTTTGTTATGAAATTTTTTTCTTGAGTTAGCAAGTAGAAGTAGTTGTCAGTTTGGAAGATGGGCATTATCTCGAATCTGCCTCCATTGCATGTGTGTATATGTTGTGATACATGTAGGTGTCTATTTTCCGCGATTTTGATGTTGGATCGGTGTAGGGCTACTCTATTACTAAGGTTTTTTGTAGCGCCTATGTATGATTTATCGCATGCTGGACATTTTATTACATAGATCACGTTTTTTGAGGTGCAATCTAGGTTTTTTTAAATTTTGAATGTTTGTATGGGGTTCGTAAATGTGTATGTGTTTCCCTCTAATATTATGTTGCAGACTCCACATCGTTGTTTGTTGCATTTTGTGACTCCTTTTGTTGCGTCTTGATTGAGTTTGGATGAGGTAAGAATGCGTTTTAGGTTTTTGGGTTGGCGTTTGCTTTTTATTATTTTTGTTGTTTTAAGGAAATTGTGGGTTCTTTGTGTTGTGTGTAGAGACGTATGTTAGGATTTGTTCTTTGTTTCGTTCTTTAGGGGTTCTCAAATCTTCTACTGGTATATTTGTCGCAAGTTGGATCCCTTTGTCTATAAGTTGTGATGGGTATTTTCTTTTTCTTAAATTTATTCGTAGTTCCTTGAGTCGGATTTTCCGAAGGTTATTGTCCGTGATTATGACCAGCCTGTCCGACAAGCAGACTTAGCAAATTAATAGACATCTTATTACAACCTTTCACAGATCAAGTTAAGAGCTACATAAGGGACGACATCCATTTTCTTACTACCTTACCACATACAGTAGAAAACGGGACACTATTAGTTACATTTGACGTTAGCAGTTTATATAGTAATATACTCCATGAATTAGGAAAAGAAGCAATACTATTTTGGATCAACAGACACGCACAAACACTACATCCCAGATTCACAAACAATTTATTATCGATAGTATAGACATAATTCTAAATAATAATTCCTTCGAATTCAACAATACCAACTACATCCAAACACTAGGTACAGCAATGGGAACGAAAATGGCACCGACTTACGCAACCCTTACATTAGCCTACCTAGAAGAAACCTTATATAAAAAAAATAGAACAAAAATTTGGCCACAGCACTAAAATACTGTTTGTAGAATCATGGAAAAGGTACTTAGATGACTGCTTCATCCTATGGAAACCCACATGGGGGGACATCACAGACTTACACACCATACTCCAGAACCTACACCCAAAAATTAAATTCACCATAGAACAAAGCTCTACAGAATTACCTTTCCTATACATACTGATAAAGATTAAAGACAATAACATTATCACAGACATTTACCGCAAACCTACAGACACCCAACAATACCTACACTTTAAAAGTCACCACCCAAAAAGCTGCATAAAATCAATTCCCTACACCCTAGCACGTAGAATCTGCACAATAATCACGGACAAAAACCTTCGGACAATCCGACTCAAGGAACTACGAATAAATTTAAGAAAAAGAAAATACCCATCACAACTTATAGACAAAGGGATCCAACTTGCGACAAATATACCAGTAGAAGATTTGAGAACCCCTAAAGAACGAAACAAAGAACAAATCCTAACATACGTCTCCACACACAGCACAAAGAACCCAGAGCTTTTCACAGAGATAACGAAAAACCTCGTCCTACTTAACCAAAACAGCAAACTAAACAATTTCCTTAAAACAACAAAAATAATAAAAAGCAAACGCCAACCCAAAAACCTAAAACGCATTCTTACCTCATCCAAACTCAATCAAGACGCAACAAAAGGAGTCACAAAATGCAACAAACAACGATGTGGAGTCTGCAACATAATATTAGAGGGAAACACATACACATTTACGAACCCCATACAAACATTCAAAATTTAAAAAAACCTAGATTGCACCTCAAAAAACGTGATCTATGTAATAAAATGTCCAACATGCGATAAATCATACATAGGCGCTACAAAAAACCTTAGTAATAGAGTAGCCCTACACCGATCCAACATCAAAATCGCGGAAAATAGACACCTACATGTATCACAACATATACACACATGCAGTGGAGGCAGATTCGAGATAATGCCCATCTTCCAAACTGACAACTACTTCTACTTGCTAACTCAAGAAAAAAATTTCATAACAAAGTTTAACCCCGCCTTAAACATCTCTCCATAATTATACACATAAATAGGCAAAACACAAAATGCACTTACACGCATGCATGCTTGGGTAGATGTGCACCCTCACACACGAAACAACAAAAAAAGCACATTAAGGCACGCGCACACTTTTGTCGGGTGCGCGCGCCCATACCCAGTACAGTACCATTTCTCTTAACTAAACAAACAACTAGAAATTAAACGTATGTATGTGTATGTGCGCGCGTGTGTGCGTGTGTATATGTGTGTGTGCGTGGGTGTGCACATATGATTGTGTATGCGTGTGTGTATAATTATATATCATCTGTTATCTATGCTACATCTTGTTTGTATGTATACGTGCACTTATGTTTGGGTGACCGAATCCATGTATGCATATGTGCATGGATTGGAAAGGAAACTTTAACCAATATATGCATAAGGTGGGATGTATGAATATGTATGTGTGTGTCTGTGATTGTGAGTGCATGTGCCCATATATATATATATGGGTGGATGAGTGTATACACATCCGTATGTATGTGTGTGTATGTATATATATATATATATATATACATATGTATGCACATGTATGAGTGGGTAAATGTGTTCGTGTGGATATGGATATACGCGTATGTGTGAGCCCCTGCATATGTCTGTGTGTTTGCATGTGTGTGTGTGTATGTGTGTGTGCCTACATAGTATGTGGATGTTTGTGAGTGTATGTGCACATACATATATGTGTGTACATATATGTGTGTATGTGCGTGTATGTGTGTGTATATATATCTTCTACCTATTCTCCATCTTACTTGTGTGTGTGTGTGTGGGTACGTGCACGTATGTCTGAATGATTAAGCGCATATATACATGCGTGTTTTGGTTGGGGAAAAAAGTATATATATATATACATATATAAAATAAAAAATAAACAAATAAAAATAATTGTCAGCGGTGGATGTATGCGAGTACGTGTGTGGGTGTGTAGGTGGGTATGTATATGTGTATATATGTATGCTCCTACATATATTTCTATGTATGTACGTTTGTGTATGTGTGTGTGCCTGCGTACGTGTGCATGTGTACATGTACATGAATATATATGTATGCGTGTGTGATTGTGGGTGAGTGTATGCTATACATGGGGAAAGAAAGTCTTTAAAAAGAACCCTTAAAAAGCCATAAAAACCTTCACCATATGGACTAAAAAAAACACTCTTTGAAACTAACTTTGACCGGTCACTGTGAACAACTTACAGTTGGAGACAGAATATCTGAACACTGAACACACGCATCGCATCACTATGAAAAACATATTTAATATCAGCGGAGGCATATCTACAAACTCCCATTTTAAAGAAAAACCTTTTACGAAAATATCTGAAGAGAGCACACCCTAAATGTTTTAAAATAAAAATATGATGAAAACCTTTAAAAAAAACCCACAATTGTTGATGGCTACATTCTTTTAAATATACATTTTTTCTCTCGTTGGATCTACACAACCATCACTTTAAATATATATGTATATATATATATATATATATATATATATATCTATATATATATATATATATATATATATATATATATATAAACAAGGCAAAAATAAAATAAATAAATAAATAAGTTTTAGTATCAGAAAAAGGCGCACCATTTTTTCTCAATTCCAATGCATTAAAAAGTTCCGATTTTTCCGACTCCCGATTTCGACTCGTATTAATCGAACTAACACTTTTATTTACCACAAGAACGCGATATTATTAGAAATCTAACAAACCGTTATTGTGAGAGACGTTATAAAATGTTGAAGATTGACAGACATACATGCCGACATGTTTTTTCCTTATTTAGACAAACGATATTTTCATTTCAAATAATATTAATAAAAAAAAAATCAAATCACGAAATCACTCAGAAATCAACAAATAAAACAAAAAAAAAAGAATACAATAAAAATATAGAAATTACTAATAAAATATGACACACGAGTAACATAATCTATTTGACCGACGGATAATTTTCTTGATTTTTATTCAATTTAGATTTCAAAATAAGACATAATTATCAATTTTGTCCCCGAAATGTAACACGTATTTTTTTAGCAGAGTTCTAAAACAAATTGGTATTTAATTTAAGAAACATAAATGAAAAGATAAAAAATTGCCTGCGAGCAATTTGCAATATTTAAATCTGATTTCGCAATTAAAACCAGAAGCTATGTAAGACATCTCTTTAGACTGGGTCGAAAATACATTAGTCTACAAACTAGCAAGACTATCCACCGTTGCCGGACAATTATATAATATTGCGCCTTTGCCTGTTCGCTATCGATTCGCATAATAAACTACATGAAATACCGGAAACAATGTGTCGAGTCTCATATAATCTATAATATAAATATCACCTGTCTTTTTAAATGCATATATGAATTTATGATGAAAAAAAATGAAAATAGTATTCCAACAAAATAAAGAAATAAAAAGGAACAAACCGTGTTATATGTTCATCAACGTTTCCTCTATATTTCGAGACTTCCAATGGATGAAAACACCCAGCAACGCCGGGCACTCAGGCTAGTGTCAATAAAGTGCATTCTTATAGCAAAGATCGACGCAAACGTTCTCGAAATAAAGAAGAAATGTTGATGAACACATAACACTGTTTGATCCTTTTTATTTCTCTCTCTATATATGTGTGTATGTATGTATGTATGTATGTATATCTGCTTAAAAATTTAACAAAGGCGAAGGGTTTTCATGAGATCGGTATCCTTTCGAAGCTCAACTCTACGGACGACAATATACAAAAATTGACTAAAAACCTTAATTCCTTCACCGTCAATTGGGCAGTTTTCTACAGGGAGGGTCACTTTCATCGCTGGCATTTTCTGTAAGTCATTCAAAGCTCGCGTAAATGACATCGCATAAAAGGTCCTATTTCGACCGCCCATGTCGTCGCAACCACGGTAAGCGCATTGATAAGAGTTTGTTTGTTCACTTCTTTTTTTCCTCTGGCTCGTTACATGGTTTTGCGCTCGCAGTTTTCCTTCCTTTTTTTTTGTCAACAAACACCTTACACACGCCTCCACTTTCTTTTTCGCTTCGCATCTGCCTACTACAACATTTTTATTTCTCAAAACATCCAGGCAACTCCGTTCACTCAGGCTAGTAAAAACTAAGCGGCTGATTATAGCAAAGAGCAGCCCAAACGTTCGCTTTTCATTAATTGTAACAACGAGGCGTATAGGGACGCTATTTTATTCCCAGGATTGGTTCTTCTAGATTTTCGACTTAATATGCCTAGTGTATAGCAAGAGAGAATAAAATACTAATGTTTATAAATCTTAGTCATGACTCGAGCAAGAATTTAACCCCAATATCCTAGGAGACCATTACTGCACACTTTTATTTTCTAATAAGTGGGTTAAATTTCAGATGAAAATTAATATTTTTTTCTTTCGATTATTCGGACTTCTGTTATCATCTGGACTGTTATTATCAGAAAGTTCGGCAAAAAAACAAAAAAAAACAACCTCCAATTTTACCAGGAACATTTTGTCGAAATTGGAAATATTTATGTAAAACTCGGAAATCCTGCAGGAATTTCAAAATAAAACATTTGTTCAGTTAACGGTATATATCGTTTTACCTTTTCCATCAGCCATGACTCAATATGGCGTAGCATCGTTGTACTAAAGATTAAATCTAGAACCTCCAGAAGTCCGTTAATAAGAACAGATAACAACTTATCACTTGTATCCGTCACGTCACAGGTCGTATCTAACTGATGTATTCAATATGAGATTCTGTTCAAATACTGTAAAGATTCTTGAGGCCAATATAAAAGATTCCCACGTCCGTAAATATATACAGGGTGGTCAAAAAGTCAGGTAACGTGTTAAAGGTAGAAAAAACAACATGATCCATTATAATCTCTATTCGTTTAATATTATTTCTTGGATGAAATTTTTCCACAACGATGGATTGGTCGTCGTGGCCCAGTTGAATGGCCAACCAGATCTCCGGATCTTACCCCTCCTGATTTCTGGCTTTGGGGCTATGTAAAAGATAGCGTTTATGGCAAGAAGCCTGATACAATAGCGTCTTTAAAGTTATTTATTGAAGAGGAGATTGCGCGGATATCAACTGACATGATTACACGTGTTACACAATCAGTGGTTAATCGCTTCCAGCGATTGATAGAGAGAAATGGACGACAATTAACAAAATAAACATATTTCATGTTTGTTTCATTTTATATTTCAATGTATGGTACTTAAATATACGTGTACTGCTAATATCGTTTTTCTTTAAAATGTTACCTGACTTTTTGACCACCCTGTAGAGTAATAAAACGGATGTTATATCGGTTGAAATATCGGGGGAATAATATTACAAAATAAAACAGCAGTCGAAATTTTTTCACTAATATTTGAAACGTATTTAACAAAAAATCATTCTTAACATTGCCGTGAAATATATATCAATAAATGTGAACGTGCGTGTACATTTTCATGCACAATAACTCTGTCAATTTTTAATCTGCAGACTCGGAATTTCATATACAGGTTACTGAGATTTGGGAAAATATTTGTGATTGGATTTCGGCCAGAATTTGGCTGTTATGGGGTCAAAATTCAACGATTTGACCCTTGGCAACTCTACAAAACTCCTCCGACAATTCTGGGTCTAAACAAATTTTAGATATAGGTTTCTTAGACATGGATCTAACGTAATAACTTGATTTGAGCCCAAAACAATATATTTTTCGGGGTGAAAATGACCTCCGCGGTCTCTACCAAATTACTCGGACAATTTCTGGTCTAAGCATTTGAAATTTTACATAGAGGGTATTCAGAGATCGGGCAAGCTTTTTAATTGGTTTCGGTCCAAAAAATTTTAGTTACCCATATATAAATGTATGTATGTATGTTTGCATGCCTGCTATAACTTTCGACAGAGCCGCCGTATTTTATCAAGATCAGTATCGTTTTGAAGATCGATCTTTCAGACGACAAATATCGAAAACTTGGCTAAAAACTTTAATATCTTCAGCTTCAAAGGGACTCTTTTCTACAGGAGAGTCGCTTTGTTCGCCAATATTTTTGCAAGTTATCCCCTCTTTTCGATTGTCTAACCTTAATTTAAACATAAGTCACTTCCGGTTTGGCGGTGGTCATAACAGCAAAGCCATCAGGTTTTTTCCCGTTTTTCCTCCTTCGCTATACGGGTTCAAGCCTGCCTTCCTACTACTACTTTTGTTGTTGTTTTTGCGCAAAACACACATCAAAACACCCGAGCAAGGCCGGGTGAACGTTTCTGTGTGTGTATGTGTGTGTGTGTGTGTACATTTCCCTACGCAATAACTTTGTTAATTTTGGACCTACATACTCGAAATTTGATACACAGGGTACTAAGCTTTGGGAAAATCTTGATTATACATTTTCGGTCAGAAATATGTCTGTTACGGAGTCAAAGTTCTACGATTTGACCTTTGAAAACTCTACCAAACTCCTCCACCAATTTTCGGTATAAACAATTGAAATTTAAGATATAGGTTTCTTGGACATGGATCTTACTTAATTACCTGATTTGAGCCCAAAACAATAAATGTTAAGGGGTCATAATAGGGGTCAAAGTTTTAAAAAAATTGACCGCTGCGGTCTCTACCAAATTACTCAGACAATTTCTGGTCTTAACATTTGAAATTTTACATAAAGCCTGTTCAAAAATAGGGAAAGCTTTTTAATTGGTTAGGGTCGAAAATTTGAGTTCCTAATATATAAATGTATACATGTATGTTTGCATGTCTTACTGAAACATTCGACAGAAGCGACAGATTTTCACAAGATCAGTATCGTTTTGAAGTTCGACCCTTCAGACGACACATAACAAAAAATTGACTAAAAACATTAATTTCTTCACCCTCAACTGGCCACTTTTCAACAGGGAGATTTCGCTTTTTTCGCTTATATTTTCGAAAGTCATCCCCTCTTTTTGATTGTCTAGCTTTAATTTAAACATACGTCACTTCCGGTTTGCCGATGGTCGTAACAGTAAAGACGTCAGTTTTTCCCGTTATTTTCCTCCTCAGCGGTACGGGTTCGAGCCTGCCTTCCTACTTGCACTTTATTATATTTGTTTTGCTCAACACACACATCCAAACACCCGGGAAACGACGGGCATCTATGTTAATATATATATATATATATATATATATATATATATATATATATATATATATATATATATATATACTCCTAAAGATTTGCTTTTTGATAATTATATAAACACCTTTTTTCTATTCATTTGAAACTTTCGGGGGTACCCGTTGCCCGGTTGTTTGGAGGTGTATGTGTAGGGGGGGTAAGTAAAAAATAAGCGATTCGATTTCGACGATGACGGTGAGGGATGTCGGTTAGTGTCAGTCTCGAAGGTGCGATGTGAGTCCGATCGGATCTCTGAAAGCCCGGCCGCAGATGTGATACCTGATGGCAGCAAATCCGGGTAGTGGCCCCCGTTCTTCAGCAAGAGCACGACCATCATACTCCAATCGCCTGAGTGCAGAGATTACGCCGCGGCTTCCAGTCCATCAAACCTGCCGCTACGGCCTCACTCCATCTCCATAGGACTTTCACCTCATCTCCCAGCCTAGGCAAAGTAGGAATAAGCAGCTTGCCCAGTACTGCTAGCACCCTTTCCGCTGAAAGCAAAAGGTCAGAGGCAAGAACGGGCCAGGACAGTCTGCACACATGCAATCAGTCGCATCTGATGGCTGAGGCAGACCCGAGTTTAGTTGTACATCACTCTTGTTGACCACGTCGGCACTGCGGTGCTGGTTCATCCACTCTGCAAGCCGTTGAGATTCCTTCCTCATCCGTCAAGAGCATCGTTGACCAGACTTGGATGTTTGTGACCCTGAATAGGGCGGTGGATAGTCGGTACTACACCTTGCCCAAGTGTTACCAAGCACTGCAATGACTAAGGGGTAGTGACATTCTCCCCAAAACCCTGGAGCTCCTGCACCAGGGTCTCGTTGCGGTAGGTACTTTTACCTCATACCCAGGACTATATATATATATATATATATATATATAAATATATACACTATCTATCCTATACCCCCTATTCATTCAATTATCCTTTATCATTTACACATTTATCAGTACAGGTACTCAACTACCCCCCGCTTACTTACTAATTACTATTATACTTACATATATAAGTATGCACATATGAGAATATGTTCCTGTTTCTCTCTCTATATATATGTATGCATTTGTACAGGTGTGCACAGAATACCATTATTATTTATGTGACTTACTTCGCTTATTTCTCTTTTATTAACTTCAGGCTACTTATCTGGCCCCAAATCTATGAGTATGCGTATGTGTGTACGTGTATATGCCCATGTATGTTTATGTTTTGTATATACATATGGATATGGGTGTATATCTTTTATATGTATGTATTTATATGTATATGTATGGATGTCTGTGTGCATGGGTCATGTAAATGTACGTATGTGTGTCCCTATGTATGTGTTTGTATACACTTGTATGTGCATGGATGTGTACATGTTTGTGTACATGTATATGTATTTATTCATGTATTTTAATGTTATTGTGTATGTATGCGAATATATATATATGTATATATATATACATATATATTTATGCATATGTGTATATATGCATATGTACTTGTGTGCATGTGCGATATATTTGGCACTAAACTCGACTAGTTTATTATAGTTACTTATATATCCCACTTTTACTTTATTTTATTTTATCAGCAATATATATTTTATTTTCATGCATGTGTATATATTTGTGTATATGTATTTGTGTATGCATGTGTTTGTATTTGTATGTGTATCTGTATGAGTATATATATATATGCATGTATGTGTATCTATATGTGTGCATATATGTATGTGATGTATTTGGCACTAAACTCGCCTAGTTAATTATAATATATATATATATATATATATATATATATATATATATATATATATATATATATAGTCTAAAGAAGCTTTGAATAAAAAAAATGCAAAAATAAAAATAAAGAATGAAGTTTAAATTCCCGGATGGAAAAAAATATATAAAATTTAACCTATCACAGATTAAGCACCTACATAATCCGACTTTTAAAATGTTTAAAATGACCAAAGAGAATTTATTTATATGAGGAAGAAATAAAACCTTTACTAAAATTGTGTAATATAATATATTTGTATTTGTGTATGCGTATGCATGTGTTTGTATTTGTATGTGTATATGTATATGTATATATATGCATGTATGTATATGTATCTGTGCACATATATGTATGTGATGTACTTGACACGAAACACGCCTAGTTAATTATAACATATATATATATATATATATATATATATATGTCTAAAGAAGCTTTGGATAAGAAATGCAAAAATAAAAATAAAGAATGAAGTTTCAATTCCCGGATGGAAAAATATATAAACTTTAACCTATCACAGACTTAGCACCTACATAATCCGACTTTTAAAATGTTTATAATGACCAAAGAGAATTCATTTATATAAGCAATAAAAAAAAAGCCTTTACTAAAATTGTTAAATAGAAATAGACTTAGCAATTGCATAAGCCGATTTCGCAAAAGTCTTCAATTTTAAAACTGAATTTAACTACATAAGGATGAAAAGAGAAAACCTTAGCTAAAATTTGTAAATAGAAAACGGGGATCATCAGCAGCTTACCATATATATATATATATATATATATATATATATATATATATATATATATATATATATATGGAAAGTGTTCGACTGAGCTTCAATCTATGGTTCCACCTCGCCAAACTTTCACAAGAAACACTCGACTAGCTGAAAACACTATCAATAATTCTCCCCCCTATTTATCTGTGCCTAAACCTAAACATAGATTCCATTATCAAAGCTTCTTTCTTAGAACTGCACGCCTGTGGAATTGTCTTCCGTTTCCCTTCTTTCCAGCTGTCTATGATATGGTTGTCTTCAAGTCCAACGTCAACAAGTTTCTGATGAGCCGTTCCTCTTAAGTTAACAAATTTACCGAACTTTCATTACTATCGATTACTATATTGTCCTTTTGACTACTGTACACTCTTTAACCCTTATCCTTGAGTGGCCTATCGGACTTGATAAGTGGTGACGCCTATGTAAATATATATATATATATACATACAAATATGTATATATATATTTATATTATAAACTCGCCTTGTTAATTATAATATATATATATATCCCATTTTTATTTTTATGTATATATATATATTTATATATATATATATATATACAAATATGTATACATATATATATATATATTTATATTATAAACTCGCCTCGTTGATCATAATATATATATATATATCCCATTTTTATTTTTATGTATATATATATATATATATTTATGTATATATACAAATATGTATATACACAAATATATATATTTATATATATACAGATATGTATATATATATTTATATATATATATTTATATACAAATATGTATATATATATATATATATATTATAACCTCTATATCTGCACAATTACTGAACTCAATTTCCTTTACTTTAATTATTACGACTTTTATCTTTAACATCCTACTATTATTATTTATATTATTATTATTATTATTATCGTCTATATATTAATACGATAGCGCGTGTGTTCTTTTTTGTGTCACGCTTACATCCGGGTCGTTTAATTGTTATGTTCTAGTTCTTGTCATAAATAATCCTGCCATGTGTTCTGCATGAGTTTTAATTTCACTTTCGACTATAGGTGTATGTCACTGAAATCATCTATTTCTGTCGTACATAATTTTATCAAGAATTCTTCATAATGTTTGGTTTCGGTTTCGAATATTGCTGAAAGAACTCAATTTATATATACATATATATTTACATAAGTTTTTATCTCGGTTTCGATTCAAGCTAATGACTTGCGTGCATATTTTTTATTTTTTTAAATCGCCACTTTTATAACATATAAAATTGATAAAATATTAACTCTAAAATAATATATACGAAATCTGCAAGAATTAAAATATAATATGTAAGCGTACTTTACGACTGAGCTTTACCGGTCGTCCGTGCCAGCTTAGATAAATACTTTTGCAGTTTTAACAAAAGAGGTACAATAATATCAGAGCGTCTCCATTTAATCTGAACATCTACAGAATGTCAACATCAATATAGTATATATGAAAGGGCCTCCTGTTGAATTCTCACAGGTCCCGCTATTTATTATTATTATTATTATTATTATTATTATTATTATTATTATTATTATTATTATTATTATTATTATTATTATTATTGTTATTATTATTGTTATTATCATTATTATCTATATCTACCTACATGCACATTTTTATGATTTTATACCTATTAAATCCATGCTCGGAAATTATTAATTTACTTTATTTCTTAGAGACCTTCTTAGCAGATGCATTTAAATAGATGAATCACTTAAATTGGATGTAACTTAGCTTACTTTAAGAGGACACAGTTTTGTTACCGCGAACAACGAACAACACATATTTAATGTGTCAAATTCCATATGACACCGCGACAGCCCGACAATCCACTAGTGATCCCTATCTTGTCCGTTTGTATTTCACTTTTTCCATTCAGCCCTTTATCTCCTTTTTTCTCCCTCCCCCTATCCCCGCCTCCAAAATCTTACGCATCTTACACCCTCCCTTCCTTTTGTCTTTTCCACACTCTTCCTCTCTCCCCCTCTCTCTGTCTCTCTTTCTCTCCCCCCTACTCCGATCCGTGTCTAGCTGAAGTTTTTTAAACTACACTTCAGCCCTTTTCAATGTTTAATTAATTATTAAATCTTAAAAATAAAATGTTGTCGTGTCAGAATTGAAACTCACCCGTCTTCTTCTAATATCGTTTTTCCAAATCATAATAACCACTTCTGGTAAAGTGTTACGAAGTTCCTGGATTGTTGATACGATTCGGTAACAGAAAAATGTGTAACTTAGCAGATAAAACAGTAATATATATATATATATATATATATATATATATATATATATATATTAGAAATTAAGAGGAGATTATAGATTAATATATAAATACCCGTTCACGATAAAGCTAGACCCTAGAATTAGATAGAATCGAGCAATTGTATCGACAACGGACAAAGCCAGACCCAAAGTGGGTTTCGATGTACTGCATCTCATCAGTGACATGCTCCGATATAGGCGCGAACCCAGGTCGTCGCACGCATTAAGTGTGCAATATTGATGACCTAACTATATGGGCCACGGCGCAATCTATTGGCTATCCCTCGGTTTTGATCCAGTCTACATTCTACGATGTGACAAGCAACGCTTCCTATACAATTACGGAGGATGAACCGCTTTTCTACACATATTAGAAATTAAGAGGAGATTATAGATAGATATATAAATACCCGTTCACGTACACCTTTAACGATAAAGCTCGCACCCAGAATTATATAGAATCGAGCAATTGCATCGACAACGGATAACACGTTGTCCGTTGTCGATGCAAGAGAGCAAGAAACATAAAGGGGGAAAGAAAGGGAATCAAAGATTTTTAAAAGCGAACATATTTAGCAGCCTGTCACAAATGTTTAAAATAATATAAAAATAAATAACACTCCCCTCCACTTTTATTCTACGTCTCGAGTGCAAAATACATTTGCGTCGACATCCATTGCGGCAAACTCTTTACGAGGCAGCCTTGAAACTCGGCGTGTAAAAATACTTACACATTTTTGTAGTTATTGGAAAAAAATTAAAAAAAGAATGGAACGTATTCTTATTTTGTAAATTTTACTTATTTTAATGCGTTTAGTTCGTGTTGAGCAAAGCTGAAAATCAAAGATTACACATTGTTTCGCAGTGTCGCACGAAAAGGAGTTAAGAAATCAGAAAAAAATGTATACATTTGGCAAAGAAATTATATTCGCTTGAAAATGCACGTGCCTAATCCGATAGAGACAATTTGATGTTTTCTAGAATTTTATAGTGAATGTATTTTCATTTGCTTTTGAAAACAGTATATTAAAAGCGCGGACTCGTTAAAATTGCATGTTTATCTTTTCTATAAAACATGTTGGCTATATATATATATATATATATATATATATATATATATATATATATATATATATATATATATATATATATATATATATATAGGAGCAAACAGTTAATAAAACATGTTAAAAACACTTTGAAATGAGTTAAAAACATATTGAATCTGAAAAAGGAAACACTAGATAAGTTGATAGTCCTTAATCCGCGGAGTTTCGAAGAAATACTTTCCTTCTCATCAGAGGGTAGGAATTAGCATGCAAAAGTATTTGATGAAACAACAATTAAGTCAAAGATCTTACTTGATAACAAAAAAAGTGAAGCAGAGGGAATATGGTGAAGAAAAAGGTGATTACACATGAATGGATAGTCTGGTGGAAGATAAATAATCCAGTGACGGTAAAATCCAGATATATCACTTCAAGAAAGTTAATTGAATTTCCATTTTCACAAGTAAAATCCAAGGAAATTCCGTAGAAAGAAGATGGTCCATAATTATCCAAAGGCATAAATCCATTTTATTTTATATACATATATATATATATATATATATATATATATATATATATATATAAGTGGAAATGTCTGTCTGTCTGTGTAAACTTCCTGTAGAGTTGAATGTAACAATCAAAGAAGAAAGCGCCCCCGTGTGTGTGTATTGTGCGGTTATCCAACTTATCTTCGGATGGGTTCTGAGAGAGAAATTAAAGATGGCAGCAATGAATTTATAAGGTGTAGTCTCGTGGAATCTCACGAGATCTCATCTTCCATTGCACACGTATACAAATGAAATATGGTCAGTTTTCTAATAAAATAAAATTGGCATAGAGGTAGTGGGGAGAACACATGCTGGAAGTTAAGAGAGAAAGTTGACAGTGACGAACTCTAGCTGAACTTTTGCTTTTTATATTTATTTTATTTTTTTTTGCTGTTTACCAGCCCATTTAACTGCACTTTCCTAACAAATAACTCTGTCAATTTTCTGCTCTAGAAACTCGAGATTTGACACAAGGAGTATTAAGATTTGGGAGAATCTTTTTAATTGGTTTCCGGCCTGAATTATGGCTGTTAAGGGGTCAAAGTTCAACGATTTGACATTTGAAAACTCTACCGAACTCCTCCACTAATGTTGGGTCTAAACACTTGATATTTTAAATGTAGATTACTTGGACATGTATCAAAGTTTTAATTTCATTTGTGACCAAAACAGTAAATATTAAAGGGGTCAAAATTTATGCCGTTTAAAAAAAATTACCTTTGTTGTCTCTACCAAAGTACTCAGCCAATCTCTGTTCAAAACATTTGAAATTGTCCATAACGGTATTCAGAGAAGAGGCAAGCTTTTTAATCAGTTTGGATCGAAAATTTGGGCTGTAAAGGGGTCAAAGTTCAAAGGATTTGACCTTTACGGTATCTAGAAAACTAATCAACCAATTTTGGGTCTAAACATTTGGAATTTATATATAACAGGTATTTAGACATGCGTCAAGCATTTTAATTAGTTTGGGGGCGTAAATTTTTCAAAGTTAAACAAGTTGACCTTTGTTGATTCTTCCAAATTCCTCCGCCAATGTTGTGTATAAAGACTTGAAATTTTAGATTTAGGAAACTTGGACATGCGTAAAACTTTGTATTTTGATTTGTGACCAAAATGATAAATGTTAAGAGGTCAAATTAGGGTACAAGTAAAAAAATGACTTCTGCAGTCTCTACGAAATTACTCAGACAAATTTTGGTCTAAACATTTGAAATCTTACATAAAGTGTATTCACATGTAAGGCAAGTTCTGAACAGTGCATAGGGCCTCAGCAAAGCCGAGCTGAACTGCTAATATATATATATATATATATATATATATATATATATATATATATATATATATAAACCTTGTGTTGCTTTCTTGCAGATAAATATTTTTTAAATTTTATAATAGCTATCAAATGCAGAGAAGTGAATTTTGAAACATGGGGAAAACATGGCAAGTTGCCTGATTTTCCTGTCTTGTTGTGGAATGTGAACAGACATGTTGAAAATTATGCGAATTATCTGGTAATGTTAAGTGTGCATCATCTGATTGCAGGTCTCCTAAAATCCTAAAAGGGTCGACTGACAGCTAGTGAAAAGGAACGTGTTGTTACAAGCCTTGCAGAAGGTTTATCTCTCGTAGATCTAGCCAAGAAGCTCGCAAGAGATTGAAAAACATTGTCAGCTTCTCCGCGGGGTTTTAGAAAAATTAGAACAATTCGCCGTCAACTTATCAAACAGTTGGGCAGCTTATTTGATAAGACTACAACATGTTTCTTTATCCAAAAAGAGAAACTGCAATGTCTAAAATGAAATTGCAACAAGCCTTGGGCCCATAGCGAGATCGGTTTTAAAGAAAGGAATAAGATTTGGCCGGGGCTCAGAAATACGTGAAAACTAGCTTTGAAAATGTGCTTTGCCCCGATGAGGCCAGAGTCACACTTGATGGACCAGATGGGTGGGCCAAAGTTCTCTTGTGTCCCCTAATACTTATCAATTAGATCATTTCAAGTTTCAGGTGTTAAACTAACAAGCCAGTCTTATATTTTATTTTTAAATGAGCATTCATTACCATTGCTTGATGCCCTTTATTGGCGTGTCACCACAAATTGATTTTTATGAGCAATCCCACTCAGCCAAGGCTACAACATCCTACTTTAAGTCATTAGGCATTAGTGGAGAAAATTTGATGACATGACCACCTTGTTCTCCAAACATAAACCCAATTGAGCAGCTATAGGATAGACATTGGAGGAAGATTTTGGAAGTCTCCTATAGCAGTACATCATCTCAAATCCGACGATTAACATCCTCAGTTGACAAGGGGCTATTCACAATGATTTTGAAGCATAGGTACTATCTAAGTATAAGGGTGACATTAAGTTTTCAACAAAAACATTCATTTCAACCAGGCCATTGTCATATAAAAGGGCCTACTGTTTATTTTTTATGCCTGACTTTTCTGCTTGTACGATGATAATGCCTTGAATTTAGGTTTAAACTGAAAATATCAAGTATCATAGTGCAATGGTGCTTTAACCAGAAACATTCATTTCGAACGCGCACCTGTCATTTCAAAGCATCTACTGTTGATTTTAGGCTTTCCGTTTGTATAGTAATAAAACTTATCAAAAGCACTTGAGATGTTAGGCTGTGTAAGGTGTTAACTCTGGTCCCAATCACCTGTTCTTTCTTTCATTGGATTATTTCGATCTTAGCTTAACGATATTTATCGGATATATTCCGATACAAAGCCTATCTAAGAACATGACCACTCACGTAAAGTTTATTTCGCGTGTAATTCTATAAAATCAGCCCAGCAATTTTCGAGTCCATAAGGACCGAACTCACAACTTTTCATTTTATATCATAATAGAGATTACAAAACATTAGAACAACGTTGATACGTTATTGTAAACCTAAGAGTAACTCGTAAGTTAATATACCACGTAAAATGTAACCTATATACCACGTAAAATGTAACGTAATATATCACGTAAAATGTAACGTAACGACATAATCCTGATGGTGCGCAGGTTTCTGTTAGATACTGATTTGTGTTAGATACTTCACTGACGTAAAGCGTGATCTAATGCGGTCAGTACTAAAATGAATAACCATATGAGAAGACCACGTGCTGTATGAACGATCCGCTTATCCCGGCATAGTTGCCAGTTCTAATGAATTTTTCTATATCACGGGAATTAAGCGGTGTCGAAGCAGAGGGTGTGTACCCGTTAATTACACAATCCATACTTTTTAACTACACAGGAAACCACTCTTCGAAGGGGCGTCATTTTTCTTCCAAGACGGAAGGTAGGCCATGTATATAATGAGATATGTAACGTCTGATATAGCGCAATATGTAACGTAACATATGCCGTAATATGATGTAGCGAAGGTGTAGCCGTAACTTGTTATATTATTTTACTAGCCTGGGTGCCCGGCGTTGACTGGGCTTTTAGAGGTGTGTGTTGAGCAAAAAATAAATGGTTATAGTAAGCAGTCAGGCTCAGACCCATGACGCGAAGCCGGAAAAGAAAGTGCAGGTATGTGTAAGGGTGTTGGTAAAGCAAAAAAGAAAAGAAAAACTACTAGTAAGTAGGCTCGAACCCGTATCACGGCAGAGTAAAAAAAGGGGAAAAACTACTGTCTTACCGATGTGCTCACTGTGGCTTTGACGTCACGGGCGGTCGAAATAACACCTTTTAACATTATGAAAACTAGGGTTGAATTTCTTGCAAAAAAATCTCAGCGAAAAAACTGACTCCTCCCTGTACAAAAGTGCCGAGTAAAATTAATGTTTTTGACCAATATTTAGATAGGGTCGAGCTTAAAAATGATACCGATTTCGTGAAAATACGCCGCCTTCGTCGAAATGCTTATACACACATACATACCCACATTTAAACAGATTTTGCTCTTTATATTTATAGACTAGCCGAGATGCCCGGCGTTGCCTCGGTGTGTGTAGATGTGTGTGTTGAGTGAGGGGGGGTCACAAAAAACTATGTTAAACGCCTTTAAAAAATGTGAAAAACAAAACAAACAAAACCCCGAACATGATGGAAAATAAAAGCAAAAGGTTTTGAAGAGAGGAAGATAGGCTCGAACCCGAAGCCTTGAGGCTAATAGTCTGATGACATAGCATGACACCACGAAAGCAGGGACTTAAGAACAGCCTAAAATAAACGTTTAAAAACGCTGGTGGTGTAACAGTAACGTATGGTTTTCTAAGTAAAATATCACGCCATAGCAGTAGCAGAGAAAACGAATTCACAGCGCGAATTTTGTAAGATATAAGTCGCTAAAATAAAAGATATTTACGACGTCGTTTCGTAAATCGTACATATTATAATCTAAAACATAGTAACCTCCCGGAGAACTTGCCCCAAAAAAGTCTTTGCCGGGAATACAGAAAACAGCACACACAAGCAAACACACTCACACACATTTTGCTTATATATATATATATATATATATATATATATATATATATATATATATATATATATATATATATATAGATGTGGAGATGGAGCATTCACCCCTATTTTAAAATGCCAGCTGAGAGATCATTTTATAATTGTACCTGTTCCTTTAAGTTCGATTGTCTGTATCTCTCTTGCACTTTTTCAAACGTTTATATTGACAGGTAATATTTGAAAATTATTAATCATGAGTTCGGTTGCTTCTATGATTGAGATCTTCCTAAGATTCCCGTTTATTTTCACATCATTGATGGGACATTTTACGTTAAGCCTAGAGTAATGCGTGAAGAACAAGGTATCGTTCTATTCAATACAATAATTACCATCGTACGTTACGCTGAAAATCTTTACTAAATAATATAAACATGTGGTCCGTCTAACCTTTTGTCCTCGTGTAATGATATTAATGAATATCTCATCAACACAATGGACGTATTAACACAGTTTAATTACAGAGATTAAATGTTGGTTAACTTTGACACGATCATAACTCTCGCTTACCTTATTGTGTAGTTTAGTCTTCACACTCCATAAGCGATGTTTCTGACAGACGTGAGAATTGATGTTTTCTTAATAGAAATATATCCAATTAAAACTTATTACTAGATAGTTGTTTCTTTTAACTAAATCTAATATTTTATCGTAGCCTTTTTTGTTTTTGTTTTTCAATCGCTTACATAATTGGCTCTAAACCTTTTCTAGAAAGAAAATTTGAGGGGATTAGCAACTTAATTTTAGGGGATTAGCAACTTAATATTATTTAACTAGTTTCCAATTTAAAATTTTGGAAATGAGTATTTTATCTTCGTATTATTAAGGTTTCTTATGTTCCGAACTTGATTATTAGTTCCACAACGATTCAGTCGATATAACCTGCGACTTTCTTCAGTTATATTTTGTCTGACTCGGGAGAGTGAACAAAATGTGGAACGAAACTCTTTTATTTACTTAACCGAAGTAGCATACTCTTATTCCGTCAGGCATGACTGGACAGAGATACTAATTAATTTGCAATTGTATATTTCGGTTGCCACCAAATTAGAATTGAACCTTCACCATTCAAGAGAATATTCATTTTACAATTGATATTTTCAAGTACTTTAACCACTGTGTCAGGAGTGTTCGCGAGTTCCACAGAAACATTCTCGAGTTCGACAAGATACGGATGAAGAAGGTCGGAGGTAACATTGACCAAAACGTTGTGAAAATTACACCTAAGATGACAACAGTTGTTCGAAGAATCTAAATAATACGAATCTTCTATTTAGTTTTTTGTCATGGCTCCAGACAACGCCGTGTAACTCTGCTAGCACTCGTTCTTATCTTTGTTCTATTCTCTTCAATCACATTATTAGTGGGCCTATCTAAGTATTTTATAATGTACTTAAAATCATATAAACAGAGAATACACAAGAAAGTCTTATTCGGATGCTAGCGAAAATCAGTCATGATAATCGTTCCTTTCCGGTAATTTTGCTTTTTTTATCGTTTCGTAATGTTGTTCATTCCTTTTTGCTGCTTACGTTATTCCGTGTTTTGTCATTTTTATGTTTTTTCTATGACTTCCGAATATTTAATCCAGTCGGAATTTTTTTCGTTCGCGTTTTCCATTTTATGTTCAGTAATTTACCTTTACTTCCGAAATTGTTCTTTAAGTTCAACGTACGCTTGGATTTTCCCCAGAACTCTTTTCTTTTATTCAACATTTCGTTGGTTGTTTTCCCATTTTTATTGCAACACTTTCTGTTTTTCGTTTGTCGAAGTGCCGAGTCCCAATTTTATACTTATTTTTAAAAACAGTTTTAAACTTAATTTTATATTTATGTTTGGTTCTGATTTTTTCATACTTTTTCATATGATTTGCTATATTTTTACAGGATGTTTCAAAAATGTATACACTCTTTAAATGTCTATAAAATCAATATTTATTATGATAAAGAAAAGTTTCATGCAGCAAAATACTGTAGAAATAATAATAATAATAATAATAATAATAATAATAATAATAATAATAATACCAGCTAATTATCGAAAGTGTTCAAATTATTGGCCATTGTGGTCCACGAACAGCTGACAACGCTCACTGATTGAATCCAAAACGTTCCTTATCAGTTCAGTTGTGATGCTGGTACATCCTCTTTCAATGGCTGCTTTCAACTCAGTTAAGGTAGCTGTTTTTTTTTTTTTTGTGTGCGAACCTTTTGTTTAAAATGCCTCTTCTTTCTCCAAAAAATCAATGGGGTTTAAATCCGCTGAACAAGGATAGTACTCGATATTTACTCTTCATCCCTCACCCATCTGTTTGGCAGGTTACCATAAAGATAGGCTGAAACGTCATGATTATAGTAGCGATGTGGTCAATCGTACTGGAAGTATCATTCTTTATTCTTAAACATCTCTTTGAAAGGGGGGGTGGCATAATCATGTAGCAAGTTGAGATAATTTAAAGGGTGTATACATTTTATTGGGACACTCTGTATATGTGAAAAGCTAGTATATATATATATATATATATATATATATATATACATATAAGTGATCTAGTCGATATGTGTGTGAGAAGTCTCTGCCAACATCCTCTCTTAATATTTTGCCTACGGAATTCAAAGTTGATACAGACATACAGACACACGCATATATATATATATACATATATAAGGGGGGTAGTCACCAACAATGTGTATTTTTTAACATTATTTTATTATTCCGTGTCTTCGTTTTTCATGGAGAATTATGTTTAGATCATTGTCATAATGTTTTTAAATCATTGAAATCGTTTTTAACGCGTTTCAGGCGTTCTGTGAAGCGTCCTCGTCAGAAATTATTTCCCAAATGTTCAATCCAAAAATTGAACATTCCAATGAATAGTAGACACTTACACGTTTCCACCTCTTTAAAACACTTCAAACGAACTACAAAAATGCTATTTTTACATCTCCAACACATTTTGAAAATAATTTCTGAAGCGGACGCTTCACAGAACGTCTGAAACGCGTTAAAAACGATTTCAATGATTTAAAAACATTATGACAATGATCTAAACATAATTCTCCATGAAAAACCAAGACACGGAATAATGAAATAATGTTAAAAATAGACATTGTTGGTGACTACTCCCTTATTTAAATATACATATTTCTTTCGTTGAAATTTCTTAACCCATTTTATATATATATATATATATATATATATATATATATATATATATATATATATATATAGTAGATTATATATATATAATGTATGTGATCATATAGCAAAATCTTGATTTGATTTTTAGCTGTCAAAGATTGCTGCTAAGTGGTATAATATAAAACAAAACATTTCACCGTGACATGTTAAGTTGAATAAAACACTACACCTGCTGTTTGTTTTGCGCATCCTCAAAATAAAATATTCACACCCAATTCACAGCCCAATCTCAGCTCATTTGAAACTGTTCGTGTCCATCTGTCCGTAGCTCAGACGGTTAGAAAGTGCTGAATAGCAATACAACATAGAGCACTGAACGTTCTTGTGTCAAACGTAGCTGTACACAAGGCGTATATGTTTTTACAAGATGGTTACCACTTATCAAGGCGTGGAAGCCACTCAGGGATAAGGGTTATATAGTCATATATTTTATATGTTTTGAAATCATTATTATATATTGAACAATTATCAATAGAGAATTTATTACAACATATGTTTGAGTTAGACTATGATGTTTTTGCGTATTTTACGACGTAGCAACGACGGGTTATCTCCTGGTGATGCATCAGTTAAATAAATCATTCTTACAATTTCCTGGATAATTGATAAGTGTTGGAATAAAGAGAATAGGAGCATAGTAAACGCTAGTGTGTTTAATATACAGTTTCGTAAACCCTTTATGAACTGAATTTTGATGTAGATCATTAATAATTATTTATTAAGTTTAGACGCCGCATACTGAATGTACGCAATAGACAATCGCAATCTTGAGAGAGTCAGCATTTACCCAGATGATGAACTAATAGGTACAAAGCGTGTTTGAATCAATTCCCACTCTATTTATGCCGTTATACTCATTTAATATTGATTGAACGAATTAGTTCAACCAGGTTATTAGGAGTAAATTTGGATATATTATGTTCCTTGAAGACCTTTCCGTCCTTATGCCTTATAATAGCGAAATTCCATAGTCGAAAAAGTTGCCTTAAAAAACATAACTACATACTTATTATATCAATTTCAACAAATAAAGCAATGTTATCAACTGTCATGTCGCAATTAATTAGATACTAGCCATGGTGCCGAACCCGTTACGCGAAGGCGGAAAAGGAAGTAAAAGAAAATATGATGCCTTACCATGACACGATCAGAAGTTCGGAATGTTAAAATTAGGCCAAATAAATCCAACCGATACGATGACTTGCAAAAATTGCTTCCAGAACGACAAACTGTACAGTTAAGGGTGAAGGAATTACTGTTTTTTGGCCAATATTTCGATATTTGTCGTCCGAGACGTTGTGTTTTAAAATGATACCAATGTCGTAAAAATTCGTCTCCTCTGTCGAAAGTTTTAGACATACATACATGATGATCGCCGCACCTTTCCAGATGATCGCCGCCACATTGAGTACCCCAATCGTGCCGTGCATGCCATCTCAGATGACTCTGCACTCCCGCCGCAGATTTGCACATCTTGAAGCAGATGTTACATACAAATTGAGCAATTTCACTCGGGTTGACTTCTTCTGGAGGTTGAGGGTATTCCTATGAACAATCACACATCTCTCAGACCAGCAGTAGACTTGCAAACGCTGCGTCATGCTAAAGATATCGTTTGGTTCGGACGAATAGGTGCAAAATTGACATGAACAGGAGTTTTCTGCTACTTAAGGTGGTTGACGTAGCCAGCTTTTGGCAAAAGCACTTGCTCAAAAGTGTCACATTTCTAGCTCTGCGTGTCATGGCTAATACCGTCAATTTAACCTTTGCGAAAATATCGCTTCAGATTGCTGTGGGGCTGCTTTCTTTTCACCAGAGCATCACGACTTTCACGTACAAACTTTCGCCACTTTGGCTTTTGCAGAGTAAGTTCTTCCCATGTGTCGATGTCGATTTGTAAGACTTTCAAATTATTTTATGTAGAGTCCCTGAACCTCTTCCTAGGTTTGTGTTGAGGGCGCTTGCCATTTTCCAGCTCCCATTAAAAATTTGTTTTGGCAGCCTACAATCTTTCATTCGAACCAAATGACCCACCCAACGCATGTGAGATCTGATTACAATGGTCTCAACACTAGAGCAACATGCTCTCACAAGGACTTCAGTATCGGGTACTTGTGCTCGCCACTTGATGTTTAAGATACATCTCAAGCATTTTTGGTGAAATGTTCAAGCCATTTACTGTGTCTTTGATGCAATGTCCATGTCTCCGATTAATACAACAGCGTGGTTAGCACACAGGTCTTGAAAACACAGATCTTAGTCTTGTCTGTGATGCTACGATCAGACCACACTCTCTTCTCCAACCTTCCAAAAGCTACAGAATTCGCCTGTGGAATTCACTGCCGAGACAGCCATCTCTCGATAGAGAACTACCAGGGTACAAAAATGAATTAACTTCTCCCAATCTAGCACCACAGACCATGATGTTCGGCTCCACATATGACTGGCTCGGTGCAGGAGTGAACATCACCTTTGTTTTAGACAAACTGATCCTCAGACCAAAAGTAGCGCAGGAGCCAGAAAAGCCATCCATTTTATGCTGCATTTCAGCCTCAGTGTGCAACAATAAACAGCATCGTCTGCATACAATAACTCCTTGAGCAAGACAGGATACTGATTGATGCAACTTGGTTCTGGCTTTAAATCTTCCAAGTCGAAAGTTTTAAGCATACATACATACATACATACATACATACATACATACATATGAGACTTACATTATAGATTACTGGAATATAATACAAAAGAAGTATTGTCATGATTTAACAATAAAAAAACGATTTCGCTATCCGTGCTTGTAACGTGTAAAGGAAACAAACAAACAAAAACAAAACATTTCTTCATTTCTCAAGTTTTCAGACATTAATTACCACTCCTGCTACCATGCGCGCTATTTAGTTTATAGAAGCAAAACTTGCAAATATATTCGTGAATTATTTTCTGTAATGATTCATTTTCTAACTTAACGTTTTTCGTATTTTTTTTTAGATATTTTCATTTCTCCGACATACCAATTAATTATATATCATTGCTATTACTTGAAATTCAATAATTCGATTGTTGAGTCCCGCTATTATTACGAAAAAAGTAGTCATTTTTTTTTAAATTCTCTATATGTTTCGTAAATACCTATGTTATGTATATACTAGCAGACCACCTGGCGTTGCGGGGCCCTAAATTACTTATACATATCTTTTAATTAATAAAGTAACTGAGATATGTGCATACGAGTATTATGTATTTTTCTAAACGGTTTACTATCACTTATTGCAAATAAAAAAAAAATACTCGAGATGAGATCTAAACACAAATCGAAATACAGTGAGTCAAGTACGAGAACCACTAGACGAGCTTGACACTCTATTTAAAAAGTGTTTTCAAACCTAACTTTTCTTAACATAAGGGCTTTTTCATGCAGGCAATTAACGCATGCGCGTTCGTGAAACAGTTGACAAACATAAAAATCCGATAACCACTCCTATGAACCAATATTTTAATTTTTACCTCTTAGCAGCCATTTTATCGGATGAAATTGAATCAAAAGGTTTTCCAAATGTTTGAATAGACTATGTAGCAAATTCCATGTCTGTAGATGAAAATATTTCTCTTGTGCTGAATATTCAACACTATTTATTACAACTTAAAAATTCCTATCGTTATATTAAACACTAGCAGTACAGCCCGGCTTTCCTCGGGCCCAATTTACTGTTCATAACTCTATGCGCATATGTATATATATTAAAAAGTGTGCATATGTACGGTAATGCCTTTCTATATAATAGGCGTCCTTAACTACTATAGAAAAAGTTAGTAGAAACTGCAGAGGTAAATTTAAAAAAAAATTGACCCCAATTTGGCCCCCTTAATACTGAATGTTTTGGGCTCAAATCACATTAAAATCTTTGCCCCGTGTCCAGGAAAATAACATATAAAATGTCAAGTGTTTAGACCCTAAATTGGCGGTCAAATACTTCCACTTTGACCTTTTGGCAGCGAAACTTTCGCACAAACCTGATTTAAAAACTTGTTGCGTGTCTGAGTACCCTTTATGTAAAATTTCAAATGTGTAGACAAAAAAATTGGCTGAGTAATTTGGTAGGGAACGCAGAGGTAATTTTCTAAAACTTTGACACATATTTTGACCCCTAAGTATTCATTTTTTCTGGGCAGAAATCAAATTATAAAGTTTTATCCATGTCAAAAAAACCTATACCTAAAATTTCAAGTGCTTAGACCTTAAATTAGCGGAGGAGTTTGGTAGAGTTCTCAAAAGGAAAATCGTTGAACTTTGACCCATTGACAGCCAAATTTTTGTCCGAAAAATATTACAAACATATTCCCAAATCGAATTAGAGTTGGGCCCGTTTTTTATATATATATATGTGTGTGTGTGTGTATGTGTGTGTAGATAGATAGAGAGAGAGAGAGAGAAAGCGTGAAAAAGAAAGAAGGAGAGAATTAAAAGAGAGTGCAAACACAAGCGTCATTATTTTTTATAAAGAAACGAGACAAGATTATGACAAAGAGTAGTTTTCTTTTACGTCTTGACTGTAGCATATTTGCAGATCAAGAAATGAGGATTATGCGTACCAAAATATTGGTTCAGTGGAAAACAAACAATGATGTTTTGATAATTTTGATCGAATGTATTTAACCATGAGCCGTATTGAGCTAAAATATATCCCGTGATCGAACCAGAAATCTTTACTAGCCAACATCACGAGCTATCATAGAGGTTTAGTAACACGGTATTGCTTATATTATCAGAGAAAACCCATTGGTTTTAATAAATGCCATGTTTTCCTGTATTATGTTTCAATTACTTTATTTGTTTGTGAAAAAACTATTAAGCCTATTTGACTGAATTTGGGAGTTTTTTAAGTAGGTGCAGCGAACTACTTATCATGGTATCTGTCAGATGCACATTTATGACTTAACAGAGATTATGTAATCCAATTAGCGGAAATTATTGACAGGGTGCGCAAGATATTTAGTACGTCTCGTATCTTTCGTGCAAACTATTTCGGCCTGTCACCTTCGGTATTTTTTTTATGGCTGCTAATTAATTGATATACAAATATACCCCTCCGTGATTCTTAAAGTTCATCTCACATAAACCCATGCTCAGGGGCTCAATAGACAGCTAGCCCCCGCTACTATGCTAGGCACTGTAAGCCCATACAGCACGGATAAATACAGCTAGCCCCAACTAGAGAGATAGACACAGCTAGCCCAAAATACTCGGCCAAACAGAGCTAGCAAACACTACTCGGCTTAAAAATCTAGCGCACATTACTCAGCTGGGCACAGCTAGCACACACTACACGAATAGATACAGCGAGCCCCCACTCCACAGATAGACAAAGCAAGCTCACGCTACTCGGCCAAGCACAGTAAGCCCACAATACTTAGCCAAACACAGCTACCCTATACTACTCGGCCAGACAAAGCTAGCTCACACTACACAGCCAAACATAGCTAACCCTCACTGCTCGGCTAGCCACAGCAAGCACTAACCTGCTAGACAGCTAGCACTTATTAGTCGGATACACACAGCTCGCCTACACTACTCGACAACACAAATTCAAAAATTCGGGCTCTTTACATAAATCCAATGGAATTGTATTTTAATCTGCCCATTGGACGACAACGACATTTTTTATATAAAACCCGATCGAACCATATTTTAATATTTCCATTTAATAAGGACTCTTTTCATAAAACCATTGCACGACAATTTTCAAAAATCCGACTCTCGCATCACAAATTTACATTTCTGGCGATTGTGATTTTAATCGAATTAAAAATGAAATAGTTGCCAGCATGCTCACGACTTCTTACCACGTCTCGTATGTTCGTGCCAACTACTTTACCCTGTATTTTAGGATTTTGCATTTTTTGTAAGGTCTTTCAGAAGGTTTTCAATTATTTTCTATGCAAATTGATGCATACCTATTGATAAAAAACTAGTATGACATGTATAAAATTCCACGGAATAAGACATACATTAAATCGCAAAGATATTTTGGTAAAACATATTTTTCTCGATAGGTCCAAAAATGTTTTTTTTTTACAGAAAAAAAACGCCACTTAAAAAATATGAGTTTATCAATGTTTAAACTATTTATTAATATTTCTATGAATATAATAGCGCGTGTGTTTTAATATAGAATTGACTTAAATGAGAAAGAATAAGTACTAATAAAAACCCATGATATAATATTGTGCTACATTGTTCAATACATCTAATAAAAAAAGACTGTAAGAGACAAGCTTTAGTTTTCTCCTTCACTTCTGAAAACATTGGCAGACAATGTTATTTTATGCTCTTTTGCTTTCGTATGTTCCCTTTTTACCTAACGTTTCACTTACTTCTATCTTCGCCGCACGTCTCAACAATAAGCTCTTTTCTCACATCATTACAGCAATGATCATATATTATTATAATGATATTTGGAAACAAGCCACATTAAATGAAGGCACCCCTATTTTTTGTCCAGTGTTGCTAGATTGTGTTTTTCGTGAATTTTGAATATCTGCGGCAGTTTTGTCTTCACAAACTTTATTTATCTACTTTCAAAGCATAACGTACGGATTAACTAAGAACGGTATTTAGATTAGTCATCACAATACCAAATTTACTCTAGAAGTTTTGTCAGAAAACTAGTAAATCTATCTGGGTGGAATTTTGTGTGGATCTTTGCAATTATAAGGTGCAGTGAACTTAGTATTATGACAAAAATAAAACTAACACCAGCAGAAATAATAATAATAATAATAATAATAATAATAATAATAATAATAATAATAATAATAATAATAATAATAATAATAAACCAACCCCGGAGAAGAACAACCATAATATAAATAAAAATACTAATAACGAACAAGATAAACGCAGCTATAGACACCGCAGACTTTGCCCAGTTCAAAATAAATGTCTAACCAAAAGCGTAGTTTATCAGGCAACAATATTTGCGAAAGAAAACCTGAATAACAAGAAATATTACGTAGGCATGACTTCCTTAGATTTCAAACCCCGATACTATAACCACAAAAGTACATTCAACAATAAAAAAACACTGTATAGAAACAACACTAGCGAATAAATACTGGGAACTCAAAGAAAGCGGACATTCGCCGGTAGTCGAATGGAAAATAATGAGACAAGCTACAACGTGTAGGCATCTAGACGACCCATGTAGATTATGCCTTCATGAAAAATTTGCTATCCTTTACTTAAAAGAACCCCAACATCTATTAAACTGTAGAAGAGAAATAGCAAATAACTGTGTTCACAAAATAAAATTTACTCTAGGATAGCGATACAAAATAGTTTTAAAACTAACAAAAACAATAGAAAATAAAAAATAAATAAATTAAATAAACATAAATATACATAAACGATCACACATATATGTATATATATATGTGCATATATGTATGCACATATATATATATTTATATATGAACTAACAATAAAAAAACACTAACCTAGTTTTAAACCAGATCCTTTGTCCGATAAACTGCATGCCCATTGGCTGATAGGAAGGGGCGCGGTGGATACTCGAAAGCTGATTGGCTAACTAAAATCTCAATAGGAGAGGAGCATATAAAAACGATAAACAACCACAGAATTCGCGCATAAGCCTGAGGAGTCCTAGAGTGGATGAAACACCGAATATTCAGTATAGCTTAATCGCCATGTATATTTTATAAATTACTAACTAGCTATACCTATGTATTGAGCACTTTTGAAGTAAATACTTAAAGTTTACGCATAAATCTATACTTTCGTATATTAATTTATGTGAGTAAATTAAGTAGTTATATGTATATATATATATATATATATATATATATATATATATATAACTACTTAATTTACTCACATAAAACTAATATACGAAAGTATAGATTTATGCATAAACTTCGAAAGCGCTTAATACGTAGGTAGAGCTAGTTAGTAAGTTATAAAATGTATATGACGATTAAATATAGCCTAATCGCCATATTCATTTTATAACTTACTATATATATATATATATATATATATATATATATATATATATATATATATATATATATATATATGTGAGTGTCTTTCCATGACATTCTCTAGATACAGGAATTTAACAATTCCAACTGTAAAACGAATACATTCTACCACTTGATATGTTAAAGAAATATAATATTGTTGTTTTCGTTTATTATTTGTTTTGTTATGAGACGCGCGTCTTAATTATCAACATTCGGCTCTTTCAACTCAGAATTACTCCTATGAAATACTATTATCTAATAGTATAAATTACTCGACTTTGTAGCCTGTGGAAAACAGGCAACAGATGTAACTGATTTTTATCGAATAAGTGTTTTATTTTGACTATTTAACATGTTTTAATTTTTTTGGCGTTGAAAACATATTTTTATAAATCCTTTTTAATCCTTAATCGTACATCGAACCTGTAATATAATACGTGATTAGCTGCACCAATAATGAGAAAGATCCATACAGAATTATACCACACTGCGTAATGGTTTCCAAGAACACCTCCAGAGACTTAGTGCTTTAATATACTATTCTAAATCTTCCTTTATTTGAGCCTTAAGTTACGTTGGCAGGTACTCCATTATATATAGAAATAAGGTATATTTGTAGGTTGATTAGATGAAATATTTAATCTTCGCCGTCATGCACATGTGACTGAGGATGGCTGTTAATTAAAACCTTGTATGTTATAGTATGGCAAATAGCGTGGTCAATAACGCACAGTGAAAATTGTCTTGTTGGAAGCAACCATTTATTTGTAAGAATAAATGTATTTGCGTCTTTTAATAAATTTGATATTTTATATTATTGCAATCATAATAGGAAGATCTGTTTTGATGTTAATGATTAAAAGTGTGAAATGAAAAAAAAGATAATGGGAGAGGCCAACTGAGAGGTTTCGCCCTCACTTTTCATAAGCTGGATCAAGGGAGGTCCATTTTTATTAATAAAATCCAGAGAAATGGGAGATGATAAGTTTCAAATAAAAATGGGGAGGATACGTTCAAAAGAGCGATATAGTTTATTAGAAAAAAAATAACGACATACACTGTATGTCTAAAATAACGATACATATGATATCACCTAGATACTGATCACTTTCCAGCCTAAGAGACATTTTGTCTGTTTGCAGAGACAAGGGGTTTAAAGTGAACATTAATAGTCTCCAAGATCTTCATGTGATAGTTCGAACAAGCATGGTTTAGTATAGTGAATGTCAGTGATAAAGTTCCTGGTACGTGCCAGGTATTTACGCAAATGTTCAGCTATGGAAGACCAGAATGTGTTAATGAAAACGGTTGTTGTAGGTAAGTCTC
>NC_136520.1:11367155-11382155 GCF_053919585.1 Euprymna scolopes
ATGACGAACATGATCAGAAGAGGTTTATTAAGAATATGTATCAATATGGACGTAAGCAATAAATTCTTACAAAAGTTACACCTAATAAACTCAATTTTCAAGGGGGTATGAATAATATCGGGCACAAGTGTATATATATATATATATATATATATATATATATATATATTTATATATATATATATATATATATATATATATAAAACAATTACATCCAACATCAAATTGTAAAACAACATATAAAAATACAACGACGTAAATGTATCTTTCTGTTTTAATAATTCTTAAGATACAAACAACTTTTGGGAAAAAGATCGTATTTACGAGAGGCGTGCAATAAGTAATGCCCCTGACCCACTTGCAATAGAAGTAGAGCAACGAAACTTGGCACAGTTATTAGTCTTTCTCTACATAGAAACGACCCAGAGTTATGAATTTCTCCCCTCTGGAAACTGTTTTTGTTGAACACCCCAGGTTGGTCCTCCAACCACGACGTGACTTCATAAATATAGGCTGCATCATCTGGGAAACACTTTCCTTTAAAAACCAACTTCATGGCTGGGATAGGTGTAAATCAGAGGGTGTAAGGTCAGAAGAGTAGGGAGGATGTGGTAAGGTTTTCATATCACACGCCCGTGCTTTTGATCTGCCGACATGCAAGTTGTGGACCGAGTCGTTGTGCTGCAGGAGGAGGCTACCTTTGCTGATCTGGCCCCGCCTCTTGATTTTGATAGCTTCCCTTAATTTCCTCAAAAGTGAAGCATAATAGGCTCCTGTAATTGTGGTACTCTTTGCCATGAAATCTGTCATCACTACTCCGTCCTGGTCCCAGAATACTGTCGGCGGAGGGCTGCACCCTGGCCTTCTTTCGAGATGGTGAGTCCAAGTGCTTCCACTGCATTGACTGGGCTTGGGTCTCTGGATAATATTGATGGACCCAGGTTTCATCCTGTGTAATCAGTCTTTTGAAAAACTTTGACTCATCTTCTTGGCACATCTCCAAATTCATCCTCGAGCACTCGACGCGTTTTCGCTTCTGGAATAGTGTGAGCAACTGAGAATACATCTGGCAGACACTTTATGCATATGCAAATGGTCATGAATGATAGTTTCCACAGACCCTGTACTAATCTTGACATCTTGGGCTATTTGACGAATAGTAATGCACCAATCCTCCAAAATGGCAGCCTCAACTTGACGGACAGATGCCTTATCAATGGCAGAAGGGGGGACGATCAGGTCTGGGAGCTGTTTCCACAGACTTCCGGCCATGTTTGAATTCATGATGCCAGCGTTTCACAAGGTCATATGATGGGGCAATCTCACCATAAGTTTCTTTCATTTCAACAAAAGTCTCCTGTGGTGTGGGTTTTTCAAATACAAAAACCGGATCACTGCTCGACATTCAACAGGCTCCATTTCACACCTGACACAGTTCAAACACCTGTAAAACAGAAACCACAATTAGTTCAGAGCTGTAATTTGCCAAATAACCCTAGAGATATAAATCATTGTACATGCAAAATTTCAGCTAGCTCAGACAACTTGAAGTCGGCCAGGGGCGTTACTTATTGCACGCCTCTCGTATTTGTGTAATGTTTCGGTTGGTGTAGCCTCCGACCTTCGCCTGGTTTGCTAATTACCCTCTTTTCAAAGATAGCGAACAGCATACCTGGCGAAAGTTGGAGACTACATCGACCAAAACGTTACACCAAAGAGGGGAACTATAGCACAAAACAATACAAACAATCGGCCATTATCTAAAAAAATTCAGAATTGTAACAAAATGCATTATTAATAAACTAAAACAAATTTCTTACACTAGCTTTCATTTTTTTTAAATAAAAGATAATACGAGCAACACATTAAGCTCCATGTTAAAATATTTGATAAGAACAACTGATGACGATGTCAAAGACAAGAGATTTCAATTTGCCTAAATCTTAAAAGATCGAAGAATAGTTAGGAAGAAAACAGGCAACATGAAGGGGATTCCATAGATCTACTTTTTCGCAAAATAAATAGGAAGCCGTATTACAGTGATATGTTAAAACATTTACTAGATGAGAGCAACTAAATAACGATTCATACGAGCTGCAGCAAAAGTAAATACCTCAGACAATTCTGAAGAACATGTGAAATAATTGTGAACATAGAAAAGAATAAGACTTGCAATTTGATGTCTGTGTGAAAGAAAGAGAGAGAGAGAGAGAGGGGTATAAAACAGTAGAAGAAGAAGAAGAAGAAGAAGAAAGAGATATGACTAATCAAACAACAGATTCTGCGCCTTTGTTGTTATTATTATTATTATTATTGTTATTATTATTGTAGAAGTAGTAGTTAATTATCATTATTATTAATACATTATTAGTAGTAGTCGTATTATCATTGTTATCATTATTATTATTATTAATATCATTATTATTATTATCATTATCATTATTATTATATTTATTATTGCCATTATTATTATCATTAGTATTAGTATTATTTTTATTATTATTATCATCATTATTGTTTTTATTATCATTAACGTTGTTTTTATTATCATTATTATTATAATTATTATTAGTATTATTTTTATTATAATTATCATTATTATTAGTAGTAGTATTAATAGTTTATTAATATTATTATTTTATTATCATTACTATATTATCATCATTATTATAATTATTATTAGTAGTATTATTATAATAATCATAATAATTAGTAATAGTAGTATCATAATTATCATTATTATCATTATTCGTATTATCATTATTATTATCACTTTTATTATCATTATTATTGTTTGTATTATTATTATCATTATTATTATAATTATAATTATTCTTATCATCATCATCATCATTATTATTATTATTATTATTATTATTATTATTATTATTGTTGCTGTTCTGATTATTATGGTCATTGTTATTATTATATTTATTATTTCATGATATATACCATGTTACTCAATTAAAGGAGTGAATTGTAAGATGGTCAACATCATGAAATTTGGACCATAGGATTTTGTCATTCATTATATGCTCTGTAATTAAACTGAGCTTCTTAAACAGGATTGGTATATATAAAAAGTTAATAAAAGTGAATAAGGAATATTTCCACAGATATATACATATATATATATATATATATATATATATATATATATTGAAATAAATATCCTTAATAATATAATTCAAATACAAATATTTTACTACTAGCAGGGGTTCGCGGCCTTGACCGGGTGTTTGGAGATGTGTATTAAGACAAAAAAAGTGGTAGTAGGAAGGAAAGCTCCTACTCGTACCGCAAAGGAAGAAAAGAGCGTGAACAAACGTGACGTCTTTGCTGTTACGAGGACCTGTTGCGTTGTTATCTCTAATAAAGGATTAGATGAGTTGACGTATATTATATAAAGGAGACGAATCATAAAAGGGATCGTGTGTGATCGTCTAGTCAGAGTTAATGTCGTGTGTGATCGTCTAGTAAGAGCTAATGCCGTGTGTGATCGTCTAATCAGAGTTAATGTCATGTGATCGTCTAGCCGTTCTTTCTATTAAATGATATGTTCATATGCCGTTGTGTGTTTGTGGTACATGTATTTTTTAACATGCTTCTGTGAAGAGGAGGAGACGTCTGTGATAGCTGTCCGTCGCTTTCTACGCCCAAACCAAATCTCTACGATTCAGCTAACCTGATCACGTGACTCACACTAATGCCTAAGTGTAATTTACACACCTCCCCCCTCTCTCTCTATCTTTCTCTCTCTCTCTCTCTCTCTCTCTCTCTCTCTCTCTCTCTCTCGATCCATTCCCTAACACACCGCCAAACCGGAAGTGACGTAGGTTTAAATTAACGCTAGACAATCGAAAAAACGGGATGACTTTCGAAAATATCGGATGCCTTTCGAAAATATCGGCGAAAAAAGCAGCCCCCTCCCTGTAGAAAAGTGAGGGCGAAGAAATTAATGTTTTTGGCCAATTATTCGGTATTTGTCGTTTGAAGAGCCGAGCTTACAAAACAGTACTGATTTGTGAAAATCCGTCGCCTCTGTCAAAGCTTTTACGAAGACAGGCAATCATACATACATACATTTATATATTGGTAGCTCAAATTTTCGACTCTAACCGATTAAAAAAGCTTGCCGTATATCAGAATACCCTTTATGGAAAATGTCATATGTTTAGACCAGAAAATATCTGAGTTATTTGGTAGTGACCGCAGAGGTCATATTTTTTTTTAATTTGACCGCTATTATGAGCCCTTATTATTTATTCTTTTGGGCTAAAATCAAGTTATAAAGTTAGATCGATGTCCGAGGAACCTCTATCTAAAATTTCAATTGTTTATACCCAAAATTGGCGGAAGGATTTGGTAGTTTTCAAAAGTCAAATCAGTGAACTTTGACCCATTAACAGCCAAATTTCTCGCCAAATTTCTCGCCAAAAACCAATCACAAAGATTTTCCAAATCTCAATACCCTGTATATCAAATTTCGAGTCTGTAGACGTAATATTGATAGAGTTATTGCGTAGGTAAATGTACAAACACACAAACACATATATACGTTCACTTTTATAGATATACTAGCATGGGTTCCCGGCGTTGCCCGGGTGTTAGGAGGTGTATGCTGAGCAAAAAAAAAAAAAAAAAAGAAACAGCAAAAAACAGAAAAAAACGGTCAACTTTTTTTAAAAACTTTGACCACTATTATGATGACTTACCATTTATTGTTTTGGGCTTAAATCAAGTTATTAATTTAGGTCCATGTCCAAGAAACCTACATCTAAAATTTCAAGTGTGGATAGGACTAGAATTGCCGGAGGAGTTTGGTAGAGTACTCTAATGTCAAATGGTTGAACTTTGATCCCTTAACAGCCAAATTTCTGTCCGAAAACCGATCACAGAAATGTTCCCAAAATCTCAGTACCCGGTACATAAAATTTCGAGTCTGCAGACCTAGAAGTGACAGAATTATTGCGTAGGGAAATCTACACAAACAGACACGTTCACATATATATATATATATATATATATATATATATATATATATATATATATATATATATAGTGAGAGATAAATAGATAGATAAATAGATAGATTGGATGCAATATATAGTAAAGATTTAAAAAGTATTTAAAAAGACCTATCCGCCACCACCTAGAATCGAAACTAAAACGTTCAGCTCACGACATATTTTGCCTCTGCCGTCAATGAATGTGCCATGAAAAAATGTTTACTGCAAGTCTAAAAATTAAAACATGAACCAATAGCTACTACGTTATGCATCCGTAATGCAGGTGTTCCTCCTTCACCTGGCAAATTTCATTTTTTTTTTTCATTTTCACACTTTTGCACCGATTTTACCGGGCTAAAACTCAAATATAAAGTTTTGCATTGATTCAAATACCTTATATATGAAGTTTAATGTCTGTAGACCAAAAACACATGGAGGTGTTTTGTAGGCAAAATTTGTTAAACAAAAATATATACGAATACATAAATAAATATGGGAACAATTTTGTGTTTACTATAAACTTTTTACGCAAATATTATGCAAGCATACACTATGCGGAATATCTGTATGAATATAATTGCACGTAATAGTTAACTAAATATCATTATCTCATTAGAATACCGAAGAAACTAATAGGTAATTAATTTAAATGAATGTTTAAAAGAATATGCAAATTTGCTAGATCTTTTGCTAGTGAATGCAATTCCACTACCTATGTATGAGAACATTTTATTTTCGTTTTAAATAAATAGAAAGCAGGGTTTTCAATATGAATATCAATACACATAAAAGAAAAACAAAGTTATGGGAGGTTAGATAGGTAGATGGATATAGCATGCATTTAAATAACTGGATTATGGTATACAATTTAATCCTTTACGGTTTGTTAGGCACGAAACATCTTTGATATCGTCAACTTATTTAGTATGCAAGTATACCCTTGTTTTGTAACGTACTATGATTCTAATCTGTGTGTATATATATATATATATATATATATATATATATATATATATATATATATAGTAATTTATAAAATATATATGGCGATTAAGCTACACTGAATATTTCGCGTTTCATCCACTCTAGGACTCCTCAGCCGCATAAGCCTGAGAAGTCCTAGAGTGGATGAAACGCGGAATATTCAGTGTAGCTTAATCGCCATTACTAACTAGCTCTACCTACGTATTGAGCACTTTTGAATAAATACTTAAAGTTTACACATAAATCTATACTTCCGTATATTAATTTTATGTGAGTACATTAAGTAGTTATATATATATATATATATATATATATATATATATATATATATATATTCGTAATGCTAATGACTATATATAAAATCTAAACAAGTCTTCTAAAACTGGGGTCACTCTCTTCTCAAACAGTCCACGCATTTATAATGTACACACACACGCACAGATACAGACTCTTTCACTTATATATATATATATATATATATATATATATATATATATAGAGAGAGAGAGAGAGAGAGAGAGAGAGAGAGAGAGAAACACAAACCAATTTTCATCTGTGTATTACGTCAGAATACTATTACCTTCATTCTCATCACACACACGCATGTATATATATATATATATTATATATATATATGTTATATATATATATATATATATATTCATCACACACATGTATATATATATTATAATATATATATATATTTATATATATATATTCGTAATGCTAATGGCTATATATAAAATCCAAACAACTCATCTAAAACTAGGGGTCACTCTCCTCTCAAACAGTCCGAGCATTTATAATTTGAAACATTTTTGTTGGTCTTTTAAGGCGTCGCGTCATGTTCGGTCTGATCGGAAGAACAATTGATACCCGTTATTCTTATTGGTATACGCTATTTACTTATTGGAATTCTTTTGAGATGAGTAATTTGTACCATGTTATTTATTTATTTGTCCACTGTTATCCTCATCTTTTTGAAGTTGTTTAACGACGTTTGGGCTAACTATTCCTCACACTTCTAATTTAATATCCACCCATAATGCCTACTGCAGAAAACTTGAAAAAACCGAAGCAACAAATAGAGAATTAATTAAAATGAATGTTTAAAAGAATATGCAAATTAGGAAGATATTTTGCTAGAGAATGCAATTCCACAACCCATATATATAAGAAATTTTTATTTTCTTTTTAAATAAATAGAAAGGAGGGGTTTTAATGTGAATACCAATACACACAACAGAAAAACGAATTTATAGGAGTATAGATAGGTAGATAGATATAACATTCATTTAAATACCTTGATTGTGGTAAAAAATTTAATCCTTTACGGTTTGTTAGGGACGAACCATCTTTTATAATACCGACTGAAGAGAAGTTGAATCCTTACTGGACATGATCCTCGAGTATGTAAATTATTTCTGTAAGGGTGTTTGTCAGGGTAGTTTAATGTGTAGATACTTTCCCGAACAAGAAACTTTGACTAAATATTAAAAATGACGTAGCATTCACGAATCAAATAAGATTTCCTTACTATTATTAGCAAACACTGGATTTTCCGAAGAATTGTGCATTTTCTTCAAATGATGTAAATTCAAGTAACCACATGAAGATGGATACTCTGCCAGACTAGATTAATTCTTACCCGGGAATCCCGTAAGACTAAGAGATTTGGACTTGTGGACAAATTGTTTTTTTAACCTGTAAAAATTGCTGCAAAGTGGTCAACATAATAAAGAATTTGGCACTTGTAAGTTGACTAAACGTTTACCATCTGCATCCCCATCTCGCTCTCTATCTCTCATATATATATATATATATATATATATATATATATATATATATATATATATATATATAAAGCTGAACGTATGTGTGTGTGTCTGGTCACGAATAGGCTCCTATATGGTTGACTATTATAGAAAACTGACCACATATAATGATAGAAGATGTATCGAGACACAGGTATGGGTATGTTTGATCTGGCATAATGATGATTCATTAAAATTGTGGAGCCTGCGTACGCACCTGGTTCACAAAGTATATATAGAAAAAAAATAAAATTAAAAAAAAAACGTTTACAAGTGGTGTTGATATAGATGTACATAATAATACTTTGATAAGTATGTTTTAATTAAATACGGATGGTATAATAAAATTGTGGGGTCTGCGTTCGCGCCTGGTCCCCATAGAATGGAAATAGGCACAAACTTAGATAAATACTTTTCATATCTATCTGCGTAAGTATACTTTGATAATAATGTTTCAGTTTGAAGAAATATGGTATAATAACATTATAGGGTGTTCGTTCGCACCTGACCTCCATAGAATGGAAATATGTCACAAAGTTTAACAAGGTTTTTTAATATAGATCCATAGATTATTGTGATAATTTTTTCAGTGTGAACAAATATGGTATAATAAATCATGGGGTTTATCTATTTTATTTTTACTTTCATCATATTTTTCTTTGGTTTTGATACCCCCAAAATTCGAAGCTATCTCTTTACAACCCTTCCTTTCATTCAGCTAGCATTTACAATTCTTGATATTTTATCTTTCGAAGCGCAATCAATCATTTAATTTTAGTATCAATTAGTAAATCTTACTACCTCATATACCTCACCGAACAAGCAAAAAGCAATTAAAATTTAAAATTGAATCTCCCCCTACCCTCTTACCCCTTCCCCTTTTTTCTTTCTTTTTCTTCTTTTTTTACCATCATCTGTCCACCTCCCCTTCACTATATCCATATATCTCCAACCACGCCTACCTAAATCTGCTACCCCCTACACACAACACAATTTACTGTATCTTAACCCTCAAAATTAAAATAGTGTCAATACCCGTCTCCCTCCCCCTTATTACATCCTACCTCAATACTCCCCTCTTTCTCTATCTTTTTTTCTCTCTCGTATTTTTTCTAAAACAGTTCTTCCTAATACGAACCACCACTTCTGTAAGGCCTGACAAGGCTGTTAGACCGTAAACATGGTCCAACATCTGAAACATATGTAGCCAAACAGATAAAACGGTAATAAAAAGATAAAGCATATATATATATATATATATATATATATATATATATATATATAGAGAGAGAGAGAGAGAGAGAGAGAGAGAGAGAGAGAGACTCAGACATATAGTTAGATAGATAGATAGATCAGAGAATAGAAGAAAGGAAATAGACGAAATAGGATAGATGAATGCTATCATACTTACAATAGATTTCCTTAGAGAAATAGAGGAAGGAGAGATAGTGGTCGAAGTTATGCTTACATCTTTTTTACTAACTCAGTGTTTGCGATGTAACAGAAGAAATTTATGGGAATATTCGAATATTCCTGTGTTTCATATAGCGCCTTGATTTCCTAAAACTGACATTAAAATCTCATGCAACAAAATATTTACGAATAACAGCATATACCGATGATTGCGGAAACATAAAACACTGGTGTTCGCATATATACACAATTATAAATATTTATTAAAAGAAAAATTAAAATAGTATAGTTATATATAAAAATGATATAATTATTAGTAATTTAAGTAATATTAAATTTGATCTTTATTTCTGAATTCAGACTAAGGCTTCGAATTAGATGCGGGCATCATTCACAAACTTTCTGTTGGTCGGAATACCCTTTTCGGCTGTGTAAATTATTACGAACTTGCTTATATGACCTCATAAGAATCTTAACTAACTTCCATTTCAATGTGAATTTCTGATAGCAGAGTGTAACAACATTAGCCCCCCCCCCCAATCTAAGTTTTAAATTGTTGGTTGGACTCATGCGAACAGCGGTAATTATCACTTGTTGAACATAATTCCATAAGCATACAAACACTAATACCTATATGTATCAATAATTATTAATGTTTATTAAATCTACCTACCTATATATATATATATATATATATATATATGTATATATATATGTATACATTTATCTATCATTTATAATATATACAGTTACATACATCTCTTTATATAATTTTGTGTGTATATATATATATATATACATGCTTATATATATGTATACGTGCATATACATATATACATACATATATATATATAAATATATAGTATATATTTAATACTCCTTAATGGTTATTCATATATATATATATATATATATATATATATATATATATATATATATATATATATATATATATGCTAGTTAAGCTACGCAGAATATTCGCGTTTCATTCTTGTCACCATTCGTTAGTCTTGTGCGAAAAGTTGTGGTTATCGTGCGTTACATACGCGCATTCTATTGAATCAGCTTCCTAGTTGCTATGGCACCCATCTAAATCTTCCAATGGGCGACACTTACAGGGCAAAGGCACATTTGATCTCCGAGACCTATTCACGAATATATGTTTATTTTAATTTATTTTATTTTATTTTAGTTTTTGCTTTATTTATTTCTGTAATTTCTATTGTAATCGTCAATTTCAAATTTTAGTATTTATCTCTATCTTAGAGTAAAGTTTATCCTTTGTACACAGTTGTTTGCTATTTCCATCCACGTTTAATAGATTTAGGGGTTCTTTAAAGAACAGCACAGCAAAGTTTTCATTTAAGCATAATCTACATGGATCGTCGAACTCCCTACATGTATTCGCTTGTTTTACTTTTTTCCATTTGACTATCGACGAACGTTCGCTTTCGTTGAGTTCCCAGTATTAGTTTGCTAGTACTTTTTTCATTCTGCGTTTTTTGTTTGTGAACGTACATTTATGTTCATAATATAGACACGCTCTCACACACAAAAACACAGACACACACACACTCACACACACACACACACACATATATATATGTGTGTATCCGTTTAAGTGTGTAGTAAAAATATGACGAAGAACAAGTTTTCCTTAGATCCTACATAAAATCGCCAGAAAATATTTGGCGTTAGAAAGTGTTCTATTTTAGTCGATTCTGTGCCAAAACTGTTGAAGACAATCCTCAAAGAAAAGTACATGCAAGTGATAAGAAATATCATTTTTTCTGTAAATGGAAATATCCGTATCGTGTCGCAATCGTCATAATGGCGATGCCTAATCGTGCGGACGTATCTCCGAGACGCAGTTCGGTGATCCGAGAGTTTTTGGAAAGAGTATCGATCTTGGAAATATCAAAGGAACTACGCCAGCGACGCCATCTTCACTCGTCGAAAGGGTTGGTAATTCGTTTTTACAGCGATGCCCACAAGAAGGGATGCTGTTTAATCATGCACAGGGATTTGCTATCTAAGATAAGAAATAAAAAGAGTAGGTAAATAAATTGTAGATTCTAGAGAAGCCAGAAGCAACGTTATGTTCCAAGACACCAGAAATAGGTAAACAGTATAAAATTGAGAATCAACTTTAAAAAATCGGGCAAAATAAGGAGAATATACATGTGCGTATGTTGCTTGCTTGAGTCAGTTAAAATAAAAATCAATATATATATGTGTGTGTGTGTGTGTGTATGATCAGAATGAAGGTAATAGTATTCTGACGTAATAGATAGATAAAAATATGTTTGTGCTACTCTCTCTCTCTCTCTCTCTCTATATATATATATATATATATATATATACATGTATAAAAGTGACAGTGTCTGTGTATCTGTGTTTCTGTGTGTCTGTGTACATTTACCTACGCAATAACTCTGTCAAATTTTAGTCTACAGACTCGAAATTATATATACAGGGTACTGATATTTGGGAAGATCTACGTGATCAGTTTTTGGCCAGTAATTTGTCGATTAATAGTTCAAAGTTCAACGATTTGACCTTTGAGAACTCTACCAAACTCCTCCTACAATTTTGTGACCACGTACTCTGAATTTTAGATATAGGGTCCTTGGACATGGATCTAACTTAATTAATTGATTTGAGACCCCAACAATTAATTTTAAGGGGGCATAATAGGGGTCAAAGGTTAAAAATATTGACCTTTGCGGTCTCTTCCAAATAGCTCAGAAAATTTTTCGTCTAAATATTTAAAATTTTACTAAAAAGTTATCAGAGATAGAGCAAGCTTTTTCGTCAGTTTGAGTCAAAAATGTTTAGTTACCAATATATAAATGTATGTATATATGTCTGTTTGCATGTCTGCCTTAAACTTTCAATAGAGGCGACGGATTTTACCAAGATCAGTATCGTTTTTGAGTTCGACCTTTCATACGAGAAATATCGAAAAATTGGCTACAAATATTAATATCTTCCCCTTCAACTAGGCACTTTTCTACAGGGGAAGTCACTTTTTTCGCCGATATTTTTGAAAATTATCCTCTCCTGTAGAGTGTTTAGCCTTAATATTTAAAAACGTCGCTTCCGGTTTGGCGTTGGTCCTAACAGCATAGAGGTTGGCTTTTACCCGTTCTTTTTCTCCATTGCGGTACGATTTCGAACCTGCCTTCCTACTACCACTTTTTTATTTTTGCTCAACATACACATCCAAACACCCAGGCAACGCCGGGTCCCCATGCTAGCATATCTATAAAAGTGAACGTTTCTATGTATCTGTGTACATTTCCCTACGCATTAACTCTGTCAATTTTTAATCTACAGACTCTAAATATGATATATAGGGTACTGAGATCTGGGAAAATCGATGTGATCGGTTTTGGGCCAGAAATTATTACTGTTTTTTTTTCAGCATACACCTCCAAACACCCGGGCAACGCCAGACACCCATTGCTAGTATATATATATATATATATATATATATATATATATTCAATAAGATAAAAAGCTATAGCAAACATCTAAATGACTACTTTAAACACAGTTCCTGATTTAAAAAAAAGAAAAATTAAAAGATTCATCTGCCTTACTTTTAATGCTAGGTTTATTTATGGTGTCTTTTAAATTCAATAAAACCCCCCCAAAATTTGCTGATGAGGAGACCTTGCTTACCAAAAAACTATATATAATTATTCTACATAACTTGATGTATACCACAATAAAAAACATTGTTTTCCGAAACGATCGTACAGATAATTGATTTTGTGTTGTTCCTTCTTTTGATTTTTAAATTTTAAATTGTAAATCACATTACTTAATATATATATATATATATATATATATATATATATATACACATATATTTATACATACATATATATATATATATATATATATATATATAAAAGAAGTTTACAAAGATTTTACCAAGATTAGAATCGTTTATAAGTTCGACCTTTCATACGACAGATATCGAAAAATTGGCTAAAAACATTAATATCATCCCCTTCAACTAGGCACTTTTATACAAAGGAAGGGGCCACTTCTTTCGACGATATTTTTTTAAGTTATCCTCTCCTTTAGATTATCTAGCCTTACCTTTAAAAAATGTCGCTTCCGGTTTGGCGGTGATCGTGACAGCATAAACATTAGGTTTTACCCCGTTCTTTTCCTCCTTTGCGGCACGGGTTCCAGCCTGCCTTCCTACTACCACTTTTCTTTTTTGTTCAACATCTGAACATCCGGGCTACGCCGGGCTGAAATCCTAGTATATTATATATATTATATATTATATATATTATATATATTTTATATATATTTTATAAATATATTATATATATATATATACATACATATATATATATATATACATATATATAAGAAGTTTGTGCTTTCTATAAGCTTTTTTGAGATATATATATACATATATATATATATATATATATATATAAGAAGTTTGTGTTTCTGTAAGCTTTTTTGAGATATATATATATACATATATATATATATATATATGTATATATATATATATATAAAAGAAGTTTGTGCTTTCTATAAGCTTTTGTGAGATATATATATATACATATATATATGTATATATACATATATGTATATATATATGTATATATATATATATATATATATATATATAAGAAGTTTGTGCTTTCTATAAGCTTTTTTGAGAGCTGTATGTTTCATTTTCGATTCTAGCTGATGCCACCCATATATATATATATATATATATATATATATATATATATATATATATATATATATATATATATATATATACATATATATATATATATATTCTTTTAGTTTAGATTACAATATTACATATTAGGTTTAATAAAATGATCGATTAATAATTTTCTCTATAATAATATACGTAATAGGCTTAAATTAAAATATCATATCAAATCGTATCTTACGACCGGGCTGAGTATACTTATAAATATTTCTTAAGATTATAAGAACGTATATACCATTGTGCCTAATTTGCTCGGTGGGGGAACAAATAAATACCATCTGTTCCGGCAGATACTGCAAGCAAAGACCCTATGTGGGGGCAACCCTACATATAAGACCTTGGTCAATGTAGGGGCAACCCTTCATACGAATTGTCACTATCCGGCTCCCCTACTCCCCGGGGAGTTGGCTCCCCATTTCCCCTTCACTCCTCACATTAAAAATCGGCCTTGTGCCTAATTTGCTCGGTGGGGGAGCAAATAAATACCATCTGTTCTTCAGATGCTGCACTTCTATTTCTTGTTCTCTTTCAGTGGAGGAGAAATCCTTCACGACTGAGACAATTTTTATTTTTGTACCTTTTCTCCACGTTAAAAAACGACCCTGGTGTCTAACTCTGTCCCGTGGGGAGGCATAGTAGATAGGTACAATATTACATATTAGGTTTAATGAAATGATCGATTAATAACTGTCTCTATAATAATATACGTAATATGCTTTAATTAAAATATCATATCAAATCGTATCTTACGACCGGGCCGAGTATACTTATAAATATTTCTTAAGATTATAAGAACGTATATACCATTGAGATACGTGCGCTATAATTCACAAAAAAGATTGCTATAAGTATGTAATATTGCGGTATATATGATATAAACTATATTTTAAATTGTAATAAATAGTAAGCTCAATAAAAATAAATTTATAATTCAGAGGATGTTTATCCTTAGTTATCCTTGCGGGGTCTTATGATTCACTGTCATTTAGTTGATGGAATCCTTCTCCTCCTACTT
>NC_136520.1:11384655-11394655 GCF_053919585.1 Euprymna scolopes
TCTTCAAAACATCACATCAAAACACTAGAGTCTTTGGATTTTTTTCTCCGTTGACTGTAAAATGTTCAGAAAAACAATTGAATGAACTCTGTTTTTTTTTTGGGGGGGGTCACCCTCTATAAGCGAAGCCCACAATTAAGTTGTTGCGAGGGGCGGGTGTGGATTTAATACATATTACAGGAGAAATATTAACGGCACTTATTCGTGGTCCGATCGTTACAGCTGTCGACTGTCAATGCGACCGTTGTATGTTCGATACACGACTGGGGAAAGCCGCACTGATGAGTTAAGATACAACGAAACAATTATGTATGTGTATGACGATGTGTGTACATATATTTTCTCATTATTTCAACCTTGTTTTTTTTCTTAAATAATTACATATTCTTTCTATTGACAGGACAATAATACTATCCTGCCGATTTCTACAGATAATTCAAATCAAATTTTGTTATAAATTTATTCTACGCGTTTTCACGCGGTATATTATTCATTCAATTAAAATTTAAAAAAACAGGTACTATAATCAAATCTTATCATTATATACGTGGGAATTTTTAAATTCTGTTTACAAAAATTTTTCTCGGATTAACCGTTAAATTAATTTATTGAAGACTATTATCGTCATCTTTCTTATTTGTTGTTTTACGACGTCTCGGCCAACTATTCCTCTGGCCTTCGTCAGGTGGTACCCGCGATAAGATAGGAACTCCGAATAACCTAACTGCATTCTCAGCAATTACTGCCATCCATAGTTATTGTCGTCTCACCTCTTTTTAGCCAAGTAAGCCTTTGACTGGCTTTGGGTATCATTGAAACTTCTATCTTCAGACAATTCTCACCTGGAACCATAGAGATTCAACGTCTATTATCCACTGCGCCCCGGACCCCTAAGGGCGATCAAGGTTGGATCTTTTTGTCTTATAAATCCACGTTTATTGATTATCTGATCTTCTATAGTCGGGTCCGTATCGAATAGTATATATATTATTTTATTGAAATTCATTATTGAGATGAGTATCATTTATTAATTTATTTATTGCGGACTATTGTTATATACTGGATATTATGATGACGTATATTACGTATTGTTGTTGTTGTTGTTGTTCGTCTTAGGAAGATCTTAGTGAGATCATGTTGAATGTTATGAGATGGAGACATTAACAGGTATATATAAAGAGAGAGAGACAGTTATGTATATATATATAATAGCCAGTGTACATGTTACTACAAGAGAACCAATTCAATGAGAGGAGATTTATGAATATCTTGATAGATAGACCGAGAGATAGTGCGTTTGACATTTACGTTTTGACAGTTGTGCATATAATATAAACACGTTACCTTTCTCGTTGTAACGATAAATGCAGAAGACGCAAATACACAAAGATGATGACGCCCTTTATTCATGACCAGCCCATGATTTCGCGTAAGGAATTCAAAGTTTCTTTATATTGTTATTTCTAAAACCCTCTTACTTCTAGAGGGTGTCTTGATTCTAACGGAGAATCGGTCTGAACCTCTCTGCTCCTCTGATCTGACTGATCTAACTCTGCCTGACTAACTTCGAACTCTTTCCTATATTGAGAACTCGTCACGTAATCGCATGATTAAACATGTGCTCATAAAGCACGTTGCATGACATGCATTACGTTGCCAAACTTGACATGACCCCGAGTTCAGTAACCTATTTTTCAAATAACATTTTCACAAAATATGTTTACAATTTCAATTGGCGATTAAATTCCTTAACAGAAACACATTTCATTATTACATTCCTTTTCCATATACAGATATGTACGCTGAACAATTGTAATTCTTTATTTCAATAACATTTTGTATTTATTTTAACTTATGATTGGAATTTTCAATTCCAAATCTAGCTTTGCAAGTTCGAATCCTTGACTATCCTATTTTTAGCTTATTCCTTATTTTTTTTACTTACATGAAAAGAGGCCAGCCCTTTATCATGTAACACTATTATCCTCATGTTTCTGTGTTTCTGAACAAATGATGAAGTGATAAGAGTCACAGTTCGAATCCCGTCACAGTTTCCATCTGACGAAGGCCAGAGGAATAGTTGCTTGAAACGTCGTGAAAAAACAACTAAGAAAGATGAGCATAATAGTCCGCAATAAATATATTAATAAATAATACCAATCTCAATAATGAATTCCAGTTGTAATATATATATATATATATATATATATATATATATATATATATATATATATATATATATATATAGTCATCCACATACAGTACTGTTTCGCTGGATTGAAACCCGACCGTTACCGCTAAATTTGAAATGTTGTCTAAGTTACTGCAACTTATTACATCTTTTTCTCTTTACCAGGTTTTCTTGCTTAATAGATTTGAAAATAATTAGGTCTTGTGACGAATTCGATTGCATTTTTGCGGCATTTTTATCTGCCTTTTTGCCAACAGATATAATTCTAAATCTGTTTCAAGAGAAGTAAGTGTTTTATCAAAAACATATTGTGTTATGTAGCGATGGGGGAATTAAAACGAATGATATAAATATGAAGGGGTTTTGAAACAGCACCAACTGTTATGTTGTATACTGTCGTGTATGTAAGCATCGGAGCACAATAGCGAGCTTATATATGTTTGTCGTATATATATATATATATATATATATATGTGTGTGTGTGTGTGTGTGTGTGTGTCGTATAGATATATGAATGTTTATATATATGTATATGTATATGTGATGAAGGCAACCCCTCTAGGAGACGCAAATCTCTGAGTTAAAAAACAAAGCGGGATACCAGTACCCGCATTAAGCTGGTCTGCAGTTTGACTTGTTGCTAGCTATCTTGATCTTGCTTGTTGCAAGATGTCAACATTTTGAACCGAGAGAGAGATTTAGCTGTCGTACAAAGCTAAAACTCTGTAACACCATCAGGTACAGATACTCCCTCAGGCTATAAGAAAAAAAACGGTCCTATTGCGACGGAAAGTTGTGACACGTGTAGGTCTGAAATGCTGGAAGCATGTAGTAATTGATCTGCCATTATTACATGTACCTATATGTATATGCCTATATATATATATATATATATGTATATAGGTGTATGTATGTTTATGTACATGTGTATGTGTGTATATCTATGTTTATATGTATGCATATGTGTGTTTGTGTGCATGTATGTATATGGCCGTGTGTATGTGTATTTATGCATTTGTGTATGTATGCATATATATGTGTGTATGTCTGGGCATATATGTATGTGTGTATGAGTGGATATTTACGTACATGTATGTATATGTAGGTAAGTGTGTGTATATATATGTATGTGCGTATGTGTACGTATGGATGTATGTATTTGTAGGTGTGTATGTATGTATATCTGTATGTATCAGTGCATATTTACATACGTGTATGTATATGTGGGTAAATGTGTGTGTATATATGTATGTGCGTATGTGTACGTATGGATGTATGTATGTGTATGTATGTATATCTGTATGCATGCATGTGTGTCTGTATACGTATGTATGTGTATTCATGGTGTATGTTTACAGATATGTGTGTATCTGTATATATGCATATTTGCGTTTAAATATATATATATGTGTGTGTATGCATGCCAATGACCGTCTTGTGTATGTTTATGTATAAATATGTCTATGTATGCATATATGTAGTGTGTATGTATGTATGCATATATGTGTGTATGTGCATATGTGTATGCATGCGTGCATTTATATATATGTATGTATACCAGTGACCGTCTTCAGTGTCATGTTTGCTTATGCGTGTGAATTATTTTTCGGCAGGACTAAAGTTAAGGTTATCTTCAGGCTCATGGACTTTTAGTACCTGAGGGAGTGGCACTCGTCTGACAAGACGTTGCAATCATATATATATATATATATATATCCGAGTGTGTATGTGTGTATACTAGTATGCTAGACTACATATCTATAAAAGTGAACGTGTCTGTGTGTGTGTGTGTGTGTCTGTGTCTGTGTACATTTCCGTACGAAATAACTATGTAAATTTTAAGTCTACATAGTCGAAATTTGATATACAGGTTACTGAGATTTGGTAAACTGATGTGATAGGTTTTCAGCCAGAAATTTGTAAGGTAAGGGGTCAAAGTTCAACGATTTGACCTTTGAGAACTCTACCTTACTCTTCCGGCAATTTGGGGTCTAAAAGCTTGAAATTTTTGATATAGGTACCTTGGACATGGATCTAACTTAAGAATTTGATTTGAGCCACAAAACCATAAATGTTAAGGGGTCATAATAGGGGTCAAAGTTAAATAAAATTGACCGTTTGGGGGGGGGCTTGTGAAGTATACCTCCAAGAACCCGGGCAACGCTGGGCCGAAATGCTAGTATATCTATAAAGTGAAAGTGTCGGTGTGTGTGTGTGTGTGTGTGCGTGCCTGTCTGTCTGTCTGTCTGTCTCGGTGTGTACATTTCCCTGCAAAATATATCGATAAATTTTAAGCCTACAGACTCGAAATTTTATATACAGGGTACTGAAATTTGGGAAAATATTTGGAATCGGTTTTCAGCCAGAAATTTGGCTGTTAACGGGTCAAACTTGAACGATTTTACCTTTGGGAACTCTACTAAACTCCTCCGACTATTTTCGGTCTAAACACTTTAAATTTTAGATATAGGTTCCTGAGACATGAATCTAACTTAATAACTTGATTTGATCCCAAAACAATAAATGTTTAGAGGTCATAATGGGGGTAAAAATTCAAAAAATTGTCTTCTGTGGTTTCTTCCAATTACAATTTCTGGTCTAAACATTTGAAATTTGACAGAAAGTGTATTCAGAGATAAAGCAAGCTTTTTAATCGGTTTGGGTCGTAAATTTTTAGTTATAGAAATGTATGTATGTATGTATGTTTGCATGTCTGTCTAAAACTTTCGACAGAGGCGACGGATTTTACTAATATCAGTATTGTTTTGAACTTCGATCTTTCAGATAACAAATATCGAAAAAATTGCTTAACACATTAATTTCTTCATCTTCAACTGGACAGTTTTCCACAGGGGAGTCGCTTTTTCGCCGATCTTTTTGAAAGTCATCCACTCCTTTTGATTGTCTTTCCTTAATTCAAATCTTACGTCACTTCCGGTTTCGCGGAGGTCGTAACAGCAAAGACGTCAAGTTTCTTTTCCGTCCTTTTCCTCCTTCGCGGTATGACGTTTTCACCACAGGGTCTATCTTAGGTCACGGGCCCCAAGTATGACGTCACAGGACGAGGGAGGGGAAACAAAGGAAAAAAACAAAACAGACGACTTTTTTATAAATAATAAGTCTAAGGGTATTACAAGTTACAATAAAACACTAATTCCTTGTTACATCAAAGTCGTTTGAGTTATCGCGGTCGTGATGGTGGTGATAGTGGTGGTGGTGGTGGTCATATTGGTGGTGGTGGTGGTGGTGGTGGTGGTGATGGTGGTGGTGGTGGTGGTAGATGCGGGGGTAGATGCAGCGCGGCAGCTGTGGGGCGGCCTAATCGTTCGGCACGTCTATATATCTCTCTCTCTCTGGCTGACTCTCCCTTTTTCCTCCTTGCTCGCAATACCCTGTGTTTTATATATCATTTGACAGCCCGTCGCAACACAACCTTGGACCTGAGGCGGTTGATACGCATTGAGTTAGATATTAATCTTCCATTCATACGTATCAAATGTTTCAACCGGTCAATTATCGGTTCGCTCGCCCGACATTCAATACCATATTCATACCTATCACACGTCGACCCGTGCAACTTTTCTATTATTTTCTCCGATCTATTTTCAGCGATGATTTTCTGTTTATAATCCTTTGACTTTTTCTCTTTTTTCTGTTTAACTCTCATATTTAGTATCAGTAATTCTAAAACCCATGAGCCCAGTTCGATTTCTCGTTCCGCACATTCCAATCATCTACCTCAGACGCTTTAAACTGTTACAGCGGTACGGGTTCGAGCTTGCCTTCCTACTTCCACTTCTTTCTTTGCTAAACATACAAACACCCAGACAACGCCGGGCTGAAATGCTAGTTGTATAGAAAGACAAAAAGTCTGATACCAACCCATTTAGTTAAAGTTAGAAAGAATATATATAGTTAATTTCCATATTTGAACATAACCTACACTGTAAAGTTATTTTTGGTTTAAAGTTAACATATTTGATCCTTATTATTTATACTCCTTATTTTCTTAAAATAGTAAAGTAACTGTACCAGTCGAAACTTGCTACAATCACAAGCAGGAGCTAATTCTCGCGGCTCGAGAATTGGAATTCATTTTTTCCTAGCTTGTCCAATCACAAGCATACTTTCAATCACGTGTCCAAGTCCATCAAAATTGCAAACCCCCCTTCTCTTTCTCCGTGGCTTTCGTTTGCAGCAGATATTCGCCTGGGCATTTTTTGCCCCAGGCTTACGTGAGAACTACAATCCAACACAGCTATCGTAAAAACATGCTTTCACGTTCAATTCACACACATAGTCTTTCCTACCACGAGCCACTAGCCTTTTGCCCGTAGCTACTATCGGACGCACGCCCCCACAAACGTAAACACATTAAACACTTTTCACTCTCTTTTTCAACAGACCTGCCCTATAGCTAATTGTAATCTACGCCCCCACATCAAAAACCCTTTTCACGACTACACTAAATAAAAACGCGCACGGACACTGGACTCTCCTACTAACCAGTTTCTCTCTTGTACGCGCTACTAACGAAGATAACAGATAAAGTTGTTTTTAAAATGAGACTGGCACATGTTGTCTTCATTTTCAAGTAAAGTATTAATAATATACATTTTCCTATTCTACAGCCCACAATATACGTAATAATATTAGCTTACATTATTACACTACTATTTATATGGCGTTGAATTAGTTTAGAAAGTATCTAATTGTCTAAAACAATTTTCACAATTTCCTGTATTTTTACTAAGCAAATTTTCATTAGCTAGAATACTCTTACATGTATCTCCATTGGCTAGGTCGTTAGTTCTGGACCAACGCAGATTAACACGAGAATTAAGGGAAATTAAATACCTATAAGTACCGAATGCAAGCATGACAGAAAAGAAATAGAGAGTGTTCTAACGACCAGATTGCGTTAACATTGAAATATTGCAAGTTGACTGCTATTGTTTTTCATTTTCTTGATTATCTCCCGTTCTCCCTAAGTCTATAGAAGTACACAATTTATAAGATTATACGTTTAAATAAAAACGATGAATGTGCAAAATGTATAACGATTTTTTCGTTTTTTGATCCCCTTTTGGATCACTTTACAACTATTTTAACAAGCTAAAGACTCATAAAAGAACGGTCCATAGAAATCCATTCATTTGAGGCTCCTAGACTGGAGCCGCTCGTCGACTTTTAGTTTTGGAAGTGATAGAGTTTTAAAAGAATGAGACAGACAAACAGACAGACATAGTAAGTTTTGGATATTTAATTTGGAATCTTCGGATTACTATTTTCAGCTTGAGTGTCATTTTCACGACATTTTGGTTGATGTAAGCTGCGACATTCTTCAGATGTATCTTGTCGAACTAGGGAATGTTTCTCTCGAACTCGGGTATCTGGACAGAATTTCGAACGTAGCCCCTAATTCACTTTACGTGCTTACCATGCCCTCGTTTATTTAACCATTACAAGATAGAGGTCCTTGGCAATTCGGAATTTAATTTTTCGGTCGTCCACACCGAGGATTGAACCTTCAACCCTTAAGAGAATATAATTTTGCAATTATCTGTTTCCAAGCCCTCTAACAACTGCGCCAGGATTCCTTTTAGATGCAAAATGATAACAGTATTCCGAAGATTCCAAATAATACGGATAACCAATCTCCAAAAGTTACAAACGTGAAAAAATTCCAGTAGATTCCAAGAAAACGTAGTAAATGAGATTTTATGGTAACTAATGACGATTAATCCCTATTGATCCCTATGTATCCTTGATGCTGCATGGGACAGATACCATAATACGTAGTTCGCTGCACGTTATCATTAAAATGTTCCTTGCCAAATGGTACCAGCTCGTTCCAGTAGCTTCTGAGAAAACCTAGACAGACAGATACACATGCAAAGAGATTGTTATAATTATTTATATTTTCGTGAGCAGGGTTTCTCAAATAGACTGATCGCTAGGGTAATTGGTAGATAGGTGGGCAGATGGAAAACCAACATTGGAATGGCAAGGAATTGACCCCGTTGTTCTTTATTTTTCCAATGCCATTTTATTATTCTTAATTACGTTCCCTAACGCTGGGTACGTTGTAATGAGCTAATTCTGGGTTGTTTGTCCACTGTATTGTTTTGGAAAGAAAATACAATTTGAAAACTGACATATGTTATTGTACAAGCAAAGGATGCGGGTTCTCTAATTACATCGTTTTGTTTTGGTAAAAAACCCCAAATTCTTAAAGACGAGGAATAACGGCGCCGTGCACCTGCTCTGTTTACTCTTAGTCTGTAATACGATAAAACCTTTCCTGTGCGGCTCGGAGTTTCTAGTAGTTCGTAGAAAAGTATACGGAAGGAATTAACGAGTAGGATCATTACAAAGAGTCACGTGTTTATCCCTAACCTGCAACGTTTACGTCCCTTTTTATCTACTATTTAATACAACGTCTTGTTTCTTTCTTGCTTGTATTTTTAATAAGCATTATTTGAATTCTTTAGAATACTCTTCTCGTCTCGATTGTTATTTTCATTAAACTTCGACCGATATCACTGCCGAACGTCTTTAAGTGTATTTTACAAACATGAATTAATCTGTTCAACTCGAACCTTTATTTATTCCGTGGAGTAACATGCTTTCATTTTGTCAGCCATGTCTGTGTAACATTCGTTGATAATTCCGTATTGTGTTTTAATTGAGGATTGAAATATATGTACTAATACACCCATACACACATACACATATACACGGACAAATACGCGAACATACACTAATATATATATTAGTGATGGGGCAATTACACACTAATATATGTATTAGTGATGGGAGAATTACAATAATTTTTCCGGATTCCGATACGATTACCGATTCTGTACTAAATTCCCGATTTCGATACAATTGCCGATTCTGATTCCGATTTTTTATAAATCTCTTAATATTTAACTATAGAGTTCTTCGATTTCTGCAATAAAAACATGTTAAATATACAGATATTTTCATAAACGTCAAAATCCACTTTTTTAGCTTCATAGTTTTTTTTTTTTTAATTAATAAATATTTTTTTAATTTTATTATTATTACCAGCAATAGAAAATGTTACTTTTAAAATATTAAACAGAGAAAGATAATTAAAAGAATCGTTTTGGCATCGGAAAATAGGCCCCAATTTTTTCGAATCTGATACCGATTCCGATACCCCAAAATGTGTCTATCTTTCCGATTCCCGATTCCGATTATGTGTGGTTTAGTAACATTCCGCCTGGCACCGCATAATCGTAATATAAGCTTAAATATTATATCTTAATTTTTGTAGATGTCATATTTATTAATATAAAGCCAATTCTCTATTGATTATTATATAGTAATGATTTCAAAAGTATAAACATGACTTGGATGGCATCAGCTTAAATCGAAACTAAAACATATATATTAATGCAGATGTTGTACATGATTTATACTTGCGTAATATTTGTGTAAAAAAATTCATAGTAAACACAAAATTGCTTCCATATATATTTATCTATACGCATAAATTTTTGGTTTAAAAAATTTTGCCTACTACACTCTCCTAGAGTTTTAGGTCTACAGGCATGGAACTTCATATATAAGGTATTTGAATCCATGCGAAAAAGTGTGAAAATTAACAAAAAAATGAAATTTGCCAAGTGATGGTCGAACGCCGCCATTACGAACGCATAATGTAGTTGCTTTGGTTCATGTCTTCATTTTTAGCCTTGCAATAAATATGTCTTCATGGGCCAGTCATTAGAGACAAAGGCAAAAATAAAACGTAAGCTGAAGGTTTTGGTTTCGATT
>NC_136520.1:11399655-11452155 GCF_053919585.1 Euprymna scolopes
GCAAGATAGAGAATAAATAACAAAAAGTTATATTCCAAAATTCATGATATGACCATCTTATAATTCATTCCTTTAATTCAGTTGACTTATACAATTCTTGAGAGTATCTGTTACGTACCGCAAATTCAATCACTTAATTATTATGTCAATCAGTGAATCTATTATGCCCTTAACTCATCAGAAGAAATAGCAACAATACAATCTGCCAAAAGGAATTGAAGTGTGATTTGACGTGATTAAAATCCGAAAATTGAAAGAGAAGCTGCAAACTAATTTTATTTTTCCATTACGCCATATTGAATTGTAAGAATTGTATGAGTCAACTCAATTAAATTATGAGTCAACTGAATTAAAGGAATATATGATTAGATGGTCAACATCATGAATTTTGGAATATAACTTTTTGTCATTTATTCTCTCTCTCTGTCTCTCTCTCTGTCTCTCTCTCTCTCTCTCTCTCTATATATATATATATATATACATATATATAATAGTAACTCGCTTGATTTAAAGTACGATTTTCTATATAAATTCATGTAGATCTCATATTTATTATTATAGAAGATATTATTATATTATATTGTAGCCAATATAATGTAGTAATTATGAAAAAGAAAAGTATAACTCGGATGCCATTAGTTAGAATTGAAATCAAGCATTTGATATTCCTGTCCTAATCGTTACCTTTTAGGCTATCCTCAGACGTATAAAAAACAAGTTTAGAAATGAAGGTATAAATGTATATCTTAAAATAAGGTGCATAACATTGTGCAGGTATGTATATGGGTGCGCCTTAAAAACAACCCATGGATATACATAGTTTGTCGACGTTTAGACATTAAAGCAGGAGATGAAAAACACTGATAAAAACTACAGGTCTACTGTTTACTTTGTCCGGGGCATTAATTTGCAGCAACTGAGATTAGCAGCTGTTTTATAAATTGTGGATCGTTCTACACAAGCCTTCGCTACAAATAAACAATTTATGGGTTTGCATTTCTTATAACTTAATTGTTGTCTGAATCATTAACTTGAATATATATATATATATATATATATATATATATACATATATAACTACTTCATTTACTCACAAAAAATTAATATACAAAAGTATAAATTTATGCGTAAACATTAAGTATTTACTTCAAAAGTGCTCAATACGTAGGTAGAGCTAGTTAGTAATTTATAAACGGATTTGGCATACAAAAGTATTTGATGAAACTGCAAATAAGTCAAAGATCTTACTTGAGGGTTTGCATCGATTAATTGCCTAGATGTAAATCCAATAAAACTTATTAAAACGTTCTCATTGCATGAACGAACTGGTATATAGCCTGTTTATAATATAAGCATTATTGGTTACATATGTGCATACATGTTCCAGAGGAGTCCCAATTAAGGAAGTAAGCATTTGTTGAGGTCATTTGTTGGTTCCGCCCCCGTTCGTCGATGGGTGGAATTGCCGACAATCTATCTTCAGCTAGTTTAGCCCCATTAATGAGCTGTGATACAACAAAACAGTGCTGTATATGGATCACTACATGCATATATACATTATTATATATATGTTTGTCTGTGTTTTTCTTTTATTTATACCAATTCTTTCATTTCTGAATCTCCATGTAATTACAAAGCAATACTAATAAAAAACAAAAGTCTATATTCCATATTTTAATGTGTTCACCATCGTACAAGTTATTCTTTTAAATACGTTTACATGCACAATTCTTGGCAGCAGATGTTTGGTAGCGCAAAATCAGTCATTTAATTAATATAGCCGTCAATAAATCTGTGCGCCCCTAATTTCACAGAAGAAATAGAACCTATAAATTCATTAAAGCAAAATAAAATGCTTACGGGTGTGATTACAAAATCCATAAATGTAGCGAGTTGTAATTAACTTTTCGTTTTTTATTCGAGAATGAAATGGAACGTTAAAAAACCAACATGATTTTACGCGCCCCATGCACATGCACGTAATTATCATCATGGAAAGATACCACATCGGATGAGAATGTAATACTTCTTTTTTTTAATAATTTAATTCGAACTACTGTTCTCATGAGCCAAAAGGACGCATTTGCTTTCATGATTTTCTCAGAAAATAATCACATTAATTTCAAGCCAGGATCCTCCACTGTAAACACTCTACACAAGAAAATTTCAACTAATAATCCTAACGCATGAATAAATATTGTTTGAATTCATCGGACTACTGTTCTCATCTTGAGTGTAATTTTATTCTTGTTGAACGCGGGAAGGTTTCTGTAGAACTTGCAAATTTGGACGGAATTTCGAGCGGAACCCTTTATTTACTTAACGGGGGTAGCATGCTTTTGTTCCGTAAGCCATGATCGGATAAAGGTCCTAAATAATTTTCAATTGTATCTTCCGGTCAACCACAATGAGTATTTAACCTTTAGGAGAATATCACTTTTTACTATCGATGGTTCCAAATACACTAACCACTGTGCCAGGGTTACTTGCGGACACTTCAAGTACGAAAACCTATTTTATGTCTAGTTGTAAATATCACTATTATTGCTATATATATATATATATATATATATATATATATATATATATATATATATATAGAGAGAGAGAGAGAGAGAGATACGAGAAAACAGTTAATAAAACATGTTAAAAAAGCTTTTTGAAATGAGTTAAAACATATTTAATCTGAAAAGGAAACACTAGATAAGTGGATAGTCCTTAATCCGCGGAGTTTCGAAGAAATACTTTACTTCTCATCAGAGGGTAGGAATTAGCAAAATGCAGGATCGGATTTTGCATGCAAAAGTATTTGATGAAACAACAAGTAAGTCAAAGATCTTACTTGAAAGCAAAAAAGTGAAGCAGAGGGAATATGATGAAGAAAAAAGTGATTACACATGAATGGATAGTCTGGTGGAAGATAAATAATCCAGTGACGGTAAATTCCAAATGTATAACTTCCGGTTATGGTCAGCTATACCTGATTTTTCAATCTCTCCACGTCCTACGGCTTTTCAATGTTCTTCTAAACGTACTTTCAACGGACAGCACGTTTTAACGCACTTTCAAGGGTCAACACGTTTGTATAGTTTTTCCAGATTTATAGACAGTTCTTAGTTATGATTTTCTATATATGAGGCTTGACTTTCTTAAGCTCTTTCTGGAGAGTTGGATCACTTCCAAATACTATCCCGATGTCATATGGATTACATATTCCTTGAAGTTTTCAAGACAAGCCCTTCATATATGGTGAGTTTCTGAGTGATGTCTCTTTCTGTGTCTGGTCCAGATTTCTTGGAGCTTATGTCATGCTTTCTGGATAGTGTGCAAATCACGCTAAAGATGAGAATACTAATCCAATGAATCCAAATAATACGAATAACCAATCCTCATCTAAAAATTCAGGAATCGCGTAAATATTATTTATTTCATGTTGATAGAGTGATTTCGAGTTATTTGTTGAGTGCCGTTATTCTCTGGAGTTATTTTTATTTTCATTTTTGATTCATGTGAGGATGCACATTACTGATACTTTTCTGTTAATCGACGAGCTGGATAAATTTACCTGTAACTGGTCTTAGTATATATGATTACTTTCGATTTAAGATATTACAGCACACGCTAATATGGTCCTACAAATTGAGAGATCTCAATTTTGAACCGGTGAACATTGACTGACACGCTTACACTTGGTAACTCCGTTGTGAGTTCTTATATCCCTTATACTTCAGAGATTCAGTATGAATCAGGCGATTATACACGACGCAAAGGTCAGTCTGTTGTGTTGTAATATCATAAAGGGGTTCGTGTGTGATATAATAAGGGGACGTGTTTTTCAGTCTATTCGTTCATATGCCGTTGTGTTTGCGGTACATGCATTATTTGGACACACCTTCCTGTGTCGTGGATGCTGGTCTATCTGGAATCATCTCGTGTCTTGGAGGGGAGACTGGTACCTGTTTTGGGGACGAAGATTCATTTCACTCCGAACGATGAATTGGTTTTATAGTTTTTATTTCACTTTCCAGATGTCTCGCAGAAGGATGGAAAGTGAATCTGTGGCTTCCGTGGTTTACTCTTGTTCTCATTGCTACGCACATCAGCGTCCACCCAATGAAGGGGAGGAGACGACTGTTAAGCCTTCCGTCGCCTTCTAAGTCCAAACAGAATCTCTTGGATTCAGCTAACCAGTTCACGTGGCTCACACGCAATCCGATCAGGTGACCCTCGCTTTCGGTCAACGTGTCTACAATATAATTTACACACCTCACTCTCCCCGTCTCTCTCTCTCTTTCTCTCGATCCATGCTCTTACAAGTTCACGTCAGATGTTTACTGATATTTATATTGTTTTAGTTATAATAGCTGTAAGTATGTATTGAACACTTTTGAAAAGTTATTGCTTTATCTATCTATCTATCCCCCTTTTTTCTTTTTATTCAAAAAATGCTACATTGCCAAAAGTGTGTTTATTCATAAAGCCTGAAGAAATGCTGGTTTTTTAAAATTTTCAAACGATATAATGCTTGAAACTGTCGAACTGGACATTGAAACAATTGTAGCATAAAATGAAATATACTTTTCGTCTTTTCGTTGCCATCAACACCTTGTCTTGAAGTCTTGATTTTGCACACACAGTGTATGTATGTATATATATATATATATATATATATATGCATATATATATATATATATATCATAGCTCAGAGAGTTAGGAGAATGAATTCAAGTCTATAAGAAAAGACTTACTAGGATAATATAAAGCTCAACAAATTTCATTGAAGCTTATATGGGAAACAATAAGATTGGAAAATGAAGTCACAAAAACTATATATTGCTGAATATGGAATGGTTCATTTATTTCATACAAACATTTAGTTGGGGGATAGAGGGACTCTTTATACCAAATGTTTGTATACATTTATTTAGAAAAAAATGTGATGATTTGTATATAAACGAAAGCATTTGATATTGGCATAATAAAAATTCATTGTTATTTTATAACGAAGCAATCTATTAAAGTGTACAGATTTTTTTTTATATTTTAAGGAGCTTTCGGTAAGACAAATAAATATTTTGATCTTGGAATGTAGCTGTACTCTTATTTTTTAGGACTTTGAAATAAATAAATAATATAGTAATATTATATATGGGAATTATAAATTATCAAGCCATTAAGACAACTTGAACATAAAGGTTAATGAGTGTAATGTGGTCGTTGAGGCAAGACCGTAATGATAGTCTGTGCTAAACTTAAGTAGAAAATGATTCGTAGACAGCTCTCCAGGAACTTGCTTCCATTGGACTTTGTAACAACAATAATGTAGGTCACTCTACTTATATAAAATTTTCTTTGAAAGAGTATGAATCCTGATGAATCAAAGATAATGTAATTTGAAACTAGTAATACCAGTGTACCGGTGTTGCCAGGCGGAATTAAAACAACAAAAGCAAATAAATTATTTTTGGTAGTTGGAACCTCTCCAGGCCAAGTAAAATAGCGGGCACTGGAGCCCGTGGCCAAAATGAATGTACTGTGCTGAAGTACCGACGCATTTAATATATATTCAGGTATTGAATAGTTTAACTTCCTAATAATCGCATTTTTATTAGGATGTTTTTACAAGGTAGTCACCACTTATCTTGGCCCGGAAGCCACTCTAGTAATTTCTTCCCCAGAACCGCGAGATTTTGGAATCCCTTTCCGGGTCCCTCCTTCCCTAAATGTACTGACATGCATTCAGAAATTCAAGTGTAACGTGAAACGACATCTTGCTGCCCAACTCCCTTCATAGTACATCAGTAGCTTATGTCCTTGATAGTAGCTCCCTACACCAAAGTGGCAAGGTGCATTGTTTGGTGTGAAAATGTAATTTTTAAAAAATGTAATAGTTTTTTTTTATTTAATATGTAAACGAATAATACACAGGCAACTGCCGATGACGAATATTCTAAACAACGTTTTTTGGCCGACTGCTCTGAAAGTATAACGTTTTGTCGACGGATATTTTAGATGGGATATTCTTCCAGGGGATAGTATGTTTTGAATTTTTTAAAAAGAAAGCAATTAACGGGCTATTGTTAAATTATTTTTTATCTGTCTTCTATTTTACAATGTTACCTGCCTGAAATGGCCTATCCATTAAATGAATTTTACGCCGGGCGGACTAACATGCCTCTTAGTGACGCCGTCTTCTAATGTTAGTAAGAATTTTTTTATAAAGTAGAAAACTGTAATCTGGAATTTGAGAATTTTGATATCTCAACAAATCAGAATGGATGGACTATGACGAGGGAGCTTTAATTAGAAATTCGAAAGAGTATGGTAGGTTTATGTGTCTATAAGCCAGTTACGGTTGGTGTAATCATAGAATCTTTGGTACGTGTAGAATTCGTGCCAGTGACAACCAGTTAGCAGTTGTAGGACTAAATATTAAGTGAGAAAAATAGGGACTCCTTCCTATAAAGATGTTGCGATTGTGATGGGTCTTCCCGTAGGATGCAATATAGTAATTTATTATTATAACTGAATGTATCTGAAATGGTGTTGAAAGCTAGTGGGCATTAGCCTTTATGTATTAAATCTGTATATAGAATCTGTTGTTGCAAACCTACGATATTTTGGTCCAGAGGGAGTTTTTTTCAGTCATTTTATTATATATGGAAATGACTATTGGCTGGAAAACTAAAGCAAAAATAAAGAGAAAAGGATATTTGGCAAATATGGACGTTGATATTTATAGGGGAGATAATCCAGAAGCGCGGAAAAGAGTAGAAGATTAGCTGTGTTTCCTCACAAAGTCTTTCTCGCACGGCTCATTGTGTTTTGCGCTCCAGGCTGATGTGATTATTTACGCTTGCGTAACATGGCTGGAAACTAACGATCCAATGTCGCATAAAATCGCTGTTTTTCACGTCCTTCGTACGAACTTCGTAGTATTTATGTCTCGTTTATTCACGGTACGTTTTTTACTTTCTCGTTCTATTGCCAAGTTTAACGACATTTTCACGGTTTCCAAGCGAAAATTGACAAGAATAGAATGAGAAGGATAGAGATATAGGAAGGTCTGATGATGATATCCTATTAATTCAAAAACTGTATGGTTAGCATTGGTTTCCCCAATATTTTTCTAGTCAAAAATCTGTCTAAGAATGTACCAGATACTTAGGAGGGCGACCACATGAAAATTACCAACATTAAAAGTTAAATTTTTTTTTTTGTGTGTGTGTGTGTGTATGTGTGTGTGTGTATGGAACGGACTGGATTCGAACTTTTAATACTGGTTGTCAGTTCGTGTAGGAAACAACATGCCCAGCATCACCTCCCAAAACATATAAAAAATAACTAATTATTCAAGTAGTAACTACTTCATCTCCTCTTATATAACAAACTAGCCTGAGTGTCTGGCGCTGCCCAGGTATTTGGAGGTGTTTGTTGAGAAAAAAAGTTGTAGTGGGCAGGCAAGCTCGAATCCGTAACTGGAAGGCGGAATAGAAAGTGGAGGTGTGTGTAAGGATGTTGGTTGAGCAAACAATTGATGCAAATTACGAGCGCAAAACTGTGTTAGTAGGCAGGAAGGCTCGAGCAAGTACCGCGAAGGAGGAAAGGAAGTGAAAAAAAACTGTGACATCTTTGCTGTTGCGCCTATCGTAAAAACATGAAGTGACATAGGTTTAAATTAAGGATAGAAAATCGAAAAGAGGAGACTACTTTCGAAAATATCGGCGAGAAAACGACGCCCCCTTGTAGAAAAGTGCCTAGTTGAGGGTGAAGGAATTAATGTTTTTTGCGAATCTTTCGAAAGTTGGAAACTGAACAGTCGAGCGTTTTAATGATACCAATCTTTTGAAAATCAGCAGATTCTGTTGAAAGTTTTAGACAGACATACAAACATACATGCTGATGATTGCAACGTCTTGTCAGAGGAGTGCCACCCCCTCAGGCACTTTAAATCCAGGATCATTTTAATAGACACATGCCTGAGGGAGTATCTATACACAGATAATGGTACAGAGTCTTTGCTTTGTATAACTACTTAATCTCTCTCTCGGTTCAAAATGCTGAGATCCAGCAACAAGCAAGAACAAGATAGCCAGCAACAAATTAAACTGCAGACCAGCTTAATGCGGGTATTGGTCTCCCGCTTTATGTTTTTTTAAATCAGAAATTTGCTTCTCCTAGAAAGGTTGCCTGCACCACGGCTTACGGGAGCCCTTTCCACCCCAACACACACACATACACACAAACACCAACACACATGGTGCTAGTATGTCGTTGATACCGAAAAAGTGTTTATTTGCCCTTTGTAAAGTCTTGTTTTGTAATCCTTCAGGGAGACTAGCGCCCCTCCTCACCAAACAAGTCTGGTGGGGGAAAAAATTAGTCGCCGGTGACCCGACCATGAGGCAGGTAGTACTGGGTTACATGGTACCAGTAGCATATGACATGACCTGACATACACACATACAAACATACACACATAAAATTATCCATACATGCATTTAAGCAGACAATTATGTGGCGTAAAGGGAAAACATCTAATTTGTGGAAGCTTTTTTTGTTTTATCGGAAATTGACAAGCAAGGTTTATCTGCATGAATAAAATAGTAGATGCATGTATCTGTGTAGAAAATATTTAACAACTAAACTCTTAAAACATTCGTCTCATAACGCTAGAATTCTCAGAAAATATTGACTCTATATAAAGCGTGATTCATAACGAGTGAACTCTCTGTTTGGTTGGATGGATACCGCGAACAAAAGTCGACAAGTTGAAATTCAAAATGCCCATACCGACTTGGCGATATTGTTATTAAGGTGAGCATGCGTAAACTAATCATACCTAAAACTGATTTAATTTTATAAGTTTACTAGACTTCTTGTGGCCTGTTGGGTCAGTATATGTTATAGCTTGCTATGGAATAATGAGTATACATAATTAATGTATAAACGCGCAAAAAATTGAATGCCCGCCCGCCCGCGCGAAAACAAGCATGACAACTATTTAAAACCATATGGAATACACTGGATAATAAAGGGTTTAGGTTCATTGGCCTTAGATTAAATGAGAAAGCCTTTTCAGTGAGAGGAAGTGAAATATGTTGAAAAATTGAAAAAAGAAAGGAAAGTGAAGAAAAAATATGAAGAGAGAGTATACATTTTACAGGTTTACTTTAGGTTGTTTGTGTGTTAATATTCTTAAAAGTATCAGGAAATAGTAATTAACTGATTAAGTAATATACTAAAGTGAAAAATTTTCAAAGCAAATCTTAAAAAGAATACTGAAAAAGCTCCCCCACACAAATACGTTGTGAATATTAAAAAATGATTTAAACTTATGATCGCCTTCCCCCACTGCCAATAAACTTGAAAAAAAAATGCTAACGATTACATGTCTCGTTGACCGCTACATGACCAATAAGTGGGTGCTCATTTTACGTAAAATTTATATATGAAAGTGATCTGCCCATTGAAATGTTAAATTTCTATTATTTTTTAGAAATCCGTCTTTTATATTATCTTTACATGCCCTATAAACGTAATAGCAAAAAAAAAAAACCAAAAAAACCCCGTAGATTTTGATTTTTAGCCTCGAGACGTCGAAAACGTACATGTTTTTGTTATTTTCAGTTGTACATCGTTTCCATTAAAAGTATAAAAAAAAGTAATAATGCATAATAATTATTAATATGTGGGATTTACTCAAACGGTTGCGAAAACGATTGGAGCACTATATGTTTCAGTTTCAATTCTAGCTGATAGTACACATGTCTTCCAAAAAAGATAATTCATTTACACACACACACACACACAAACACACACACACACACACATATATATATATATTGTTGTGGACTGGTGGATATATTATGCATCCATCAGTCGTACAAAAAAGGAAAAAATGGTTTGAATTAGGACAGGAAAAATGAATTGCTTTGAGGAAGGAACGAACAACGCGTTTACTTAAATTAAACGAACTAGGATTTATTTCGTGAAGAAACAAGTGAAAGGAAAGGGTACGACACGTGTTCATGTCCGCGTTCGTCTCTCGCTGTTTACTGGTGAGAAGGGGAAATTCTATTGTTGTAGAGAGAGAAAGAAAGAAAGTCAATCCAGTTTGGTGTGCGTCTCTCGCTGTAAGCTGGTGAGGAGGAAAGTGTATTGCAGTATAGAGAGAGAATGAGAAAATGTCAATCCAGGCCATGGAAATAGAAAACGTATAAAGTGTACATTCTGTCTATTAGCTCGTGCCCCATACATAGTAGCAGGTGGCATGAGGAACGCGCATCTAGAAAAGGAGGTGGCTGGTTCGTCGAACCTCTCAGCTCGAGAGCTGGTCCGAAAAATAGGCTGGAAACAGCTTGTCTCTTGCTTTTATAATTGTTTCCGGTGGTCTTTTGCGCATGTCTTGATTTCCTCTGAAAGGGAAGAGCCGTCGTCCATCTTTGCGTACATGTGCGCACGTTTGCGTCTGTGTGTGTGTATACACGTGAATGTGAGTGTATGTATGCGAACGTGAATATATGTGCGTGTGTGGACGTGCGCGCGTATGTTTGTGTGCACGTAGTATATGACAAGTAATATAGCTCGAGATGTGAACGCGTGTTTTTGTGTGAGACTAGAAAAGACTCCCACAATATATATGAGTGTGTGTGTATATGTTTGTGTATGTGCATGGGTATATATTGAATAGAGAATTGACTAATAATAAATACAGAAATCGACTTGAATGTAAATATCTTTATATTAATTTACTCTTTCCGACGTCCGTTGAGTGTCAACGGAAAACACTAAACTTTAATGAGAAATGAATCACCTTTCTATAGAGTCACTCTCGGCCAGTCAATAATACAATAAAATAAAACTTACCTGTTAATTCGGAAATATTACAAAACCAAATAGTGTTATCAAATATCAAAATATTATATTGTTTTAACACGTCTTAGAAATATGATTTTAATCACTTGATACTTTTTTCTCTAGTTTTTACAAACAAACATTACGAAATGACTTAACTGATATTAAAATTCCGCGCCAAACTACGAATATGCACTTCAACTTCAGACTTCGAACAACCATCTAAAACACTGGGTCTATCAGCCCCTCTCTATAGTAGGACCGAACCTACCAAAAATACTACATTAAATAATAAAAAAGAAAACAATCTTCTTTGAATAACTGTACTTCAGCCAAATCTAAAGAAAAAAAATTAAGCGAATGATTTTAATAATTTAATAAAATATTAAACACGACTTTTACTGTTCTAATATTTTCTGATTAATTTTACAAAATGTTTATAAAGATGTACCAAATTCTATGGTACCTTTATTGTCGCGTATTTTTAGTAGGACAATTAATAATTTGTTTTTCTTATTTTTCTTATAACACAAAAATGCATTTTATAATCAGAACTTTTACTGCTTCTTAATAAAAATAGCATGATAAAAATGTATCAAAGGCGATTTCTCGTTCGATGATTGCATCTCGGACTTCGGACGGGGTTATCGGTAAGAGACATTCTACTGATTATATTGGCCGTTTTCATCAGAAAAAAACGTTGTACAACTAAAAACTTAACAAAAACTTAACATAACAAATAGTCGGAATAATAAAAATAATGTACATTACTTCCTAGTTTGAAGTGTTTGATCATCACTCCATGCTTTGCATCATTATCTAGTTCTTCCGCTTTAACTATAATACATCCTATTTATGCATTTAACTTGCAACAATGTTTTAATGAGTATACTTATTATTTGATATTTAACGATAACAGAAATGCGAGGTTGTAACTTTGTGCGATGTCAGAATTTTCTCTAAACCAAGATGTTTCTTCTGCAAACTCAACTCTTGCCTCCGACAATCATTCGCATGGAACGCCTTGTTACGACGGATTCGCTGCTTACCAAGGTTTGAAATCCACTCGGGGATAAGTGTTAATTAGTTTTAAATGATCGGTGACAAAATCTCGTGTCAGTCAGTAGTGCTGGAAATGTGTGTTATGAGAAGGCATATTCTTTTTAAAATATGTAATATGAAATTCAATTTGCCTTATAAAAAGGAATAAAATATTAAAATGTTATCGTTAGGACGTTTTCAGAATAATCTAGAATAATCAAGAATATTCAATGCAGAAATCTATATAAAGTCCCAGCATAAGCAGTCAAGTAAATTGTATATTTAAGAACTCTGGTCATGTTTTTAAGGTGAAAATCCAACCGAAAGAAACACTTTTAAAAGGCATATTCTTTTTAAAAAATGTAGTATGACATTTCGTTTTCCTTATAAAAAGGAATACAATATTAAAATGTTATCTTTAGAACGTTTTAATCAAGGATATTTAATGCAGAAATCTATATAAAGATGCTGCATAAAATGTCAAGTAAATTGTATATTTAAGAACTCTGGTCATGTTTTTAAGGTGAAAATCCAACCCAAAGAAACACTTTAAAAAGCAAAACATCCCATCATTTTTAGAAAGATAAATTTCAGTAAACACAAAAGATTTATGTATATTTTACACTTACCAGGGACTATATTTTAATATTATTAATGTTAGATTCCCCCATATATAAAAAATTGGATTAAAAGTTAGTCGTACTTATTTCTGTTTTACCAATAACGCTATAGACCTCATTTGAAATAGCGTACTTTAACACAAGCTTCTATTTTATTTACAGAAACGCGAACAAATTCATGACAGAAAGTAGAAAACATTTTAAAATATCCCAAATAAAAAAAATGAAAATAACCAATGAAAATAACCAACAAACTGTTATATTATGTCTTCCGCATTATCAGAACGCAAACTTGTAAGTCTCTAAATAGAAGTGGGAATTTAGTGGTAGGTAAAAAAGACATCGCGGGTGAATATAGGTATGAAGTATGTATTTCAATATATAAGAAAATAACGGGTGGTTCTGTGCAAAATAATTGTAGGGTTAGAAAAAGCGATTTTGATCTGAACAGAAAGACCGAAGTTCATCCAATCTCTCACAAAAAAAAATCCTTACGCATGGATGACATTGTCACTGCTGCGACAAAGAAGATGGATTTCTTCTTACGTGCTAAAAATATGCATGCGAGCATCCTGCCTCGTCGCGAAATATCAATCGGTGCAATTTATGCAGTATCGCTGTCACATCTGGGCTGGTGTGCCCATATCTAATTTTTCACCCTTAGGCATGGTTCAGAAAAGTCTCAGTTCTAATAGTTCCCGTACTATCATCTACGTACAGTTACTGCCACTTCGCCGTAATGTTGCATCCTGCACCATGTTTTACGCATACTTTAACGGATAACGGGCTGATAAATTCATTATCATTTTTACACTTCAACATACACGCGACAGACTCCTCTAGCACCGAGATTACACCTCTCCGTCTGTAGAGTATTCTATACGTCCTGGAAGACTTTCAGCTCTAATAATTTCTTCTCGTGGAGGGGTAAACTTTAAATTCATTCGTTTTCCTAGCTTTCCGATCTGTTCTTACATATAAGAGTTTAAATGTAATTCTAACATACATTTCGCTGCTCAACTCCCCAGAATCGCCTGTAGACGTGATCTTAAACAGTTTCCTTTACATCCAAGTTAAAATATACCTTTATTTTGGTGAAAAGGATGTAAAAGTGGGACCGGAAAAGCACTTTCGACAGACTGTCGCTGAAATCACAGGCATTGCGCTTTATGGTATTCTGTATTATTTACAAGTTTCTGGAGACAATGGAAAGGGATCAGTACTATTTTAAAAGCATTTTCACAACGCAGGCATTCGGTTTGTCTCCAGAAAAATATTTGTCACGTATTCCGTGGCTTCCGCTGTTTGTATTCTATCCGTGTTTTCCTGTGCATGTTTAAACTTATGCCCTTTTGAAAACGCAGGTAATATTTATCTCCCTTTGGGCCACTCTTCACCATTCGTGAACAGTGGACTTTTTAGCGTTGAATTATATCTAGAATCGAAATTATTTTTTTTTGTCCATATGATTTTTCTCGTTTTTTTCTTTACTCTATTTCTCTCCCTTATCAGTCGACTTTCTCCCACTCATTCTGCTTCCTTTTTTCCGCCTCTTTCCAGTACTTATATTTTGCTTTTTACTTACCTCATTTGTATTTGGCCTGATCACTTTCGCTTCAGCATGAAACAGATATCAGAGTGTGACTTGCATGGATAGGAAGTTTGAGTACATGACCTACTAAATAAGAAAAACTTTCAGCCCACCGGATGCAGCTATGGTGAATGGGTGTTATTTTACGTGTTATTGGATTGGTTGAATGGAATATGTCGAGGGGGAATAATTCTAGTCATTCCCTTTGAAGTACTTGCAAACAAGAACGTGGGTCTAACACTACGACGCTGTTATATAAGTATACGGTGTTTTCCATATTAGATACGTTCTTCTTTTTTGGAAAAAAAATATGCAAGTGGTTGGTACCACAACCCCGACGACCCTCTTAAGAACGGATTCTGGCCAGTTATTTTGAGGAAAAAATAATATTTTTGGAATATTTTAAAAACCAAAGTTTTTAATATAAATTGCAATATAGGTCACATTTTGAAAAATTTCTGCGTTTCCGAAAATTTACAATTATTGAAAGATAAATTACGGACACGGTCATTCAAAATGTGTCATTGGGGAGTCTATGGGAATTTTTGCCATTCTGCATTTTTATTATATAAGCTATTTCTAGTTAGAACCCTCAGCCATGATAATACTACATTTACCCGAGGTTTGGTCCTAAATTCCCCAAATTGAATTTTTCCCTATTTCCTCTCTTTTTATTTATAGTACTAACGAGGGGTTGCGACCTTTCTGGTCGTAAAATACGCTTAAATATATGTTAATTCATGCAGAATAATCATTATAGAACCAATTCTTTGTTTAATATTATATTGTACCTATATATATATATATATATATATATATATATATATATATATATATATATATATATAGTACTTATTTCAAAAGTAAAAAAGGATTTGAGTGCCATCAGCTAGAATAAAAACCAAAACATTTAGCACTACAGCCACGTTCCCTACTGCTTGAGCTAAAACGACGTGCATCTAAAAAATAAGGTCACTTTTAGCGATAATTAAGGTTACGCATGCGCATACTAAAAAAGTGGGGGGCTCCTTCAGTCTTTAACAAACTATGGATACCCGTGAAGGAGAGCCTGTGCGTGAAATTTTTTGGCAGAAGGTGCGCAATCTCCAACCACATCTCTCTTGATTCGACATTGTTAAATAGCTGTGGCAAGTGAAAGTTCTGTACAAGGCGACTGGAAACAAATGCCGAGATAAGCGGAGAGCACATACAACACCTAGAATTCCCAAATGGTCACCCATCTGGTACTAACACAGGCTCAACGTTGTCTTACTACGTTGATCTGACGAGAACCGGTGTTTCAACGCGATTATGCCGTATATTTGCGCAACTAATAGAAATATATGGGCAAGTTGAAATGAATATTTCGCATTTCAACTTGTCGACTTCTGTACGCGTTATTCATGGATCCAAACAAAGAGTTTACTAATTATTAATTAATGAAGGTGATTTGAGATTAGTCTCTTTTTTTCAGACGCACATAGAAACACACATATATCCATCACTCCAGCGCGGCCGTAGGCGAGATTTAACAAACTACACGAGTTTGTAGTGTAATTCAAATTTTGTCTTTAACTGAATACTTGATGCTTCGCCAGGACTATCAAAGCGTATTTTTTTATCGTGAATCCATCCATAGAAAGGGATGTGTACCACGTCTAAGAGAGTCCCATCTACCCATCCCTAATGACCACCTATCTGGTACTGGCCAGGCTGAACGTTTTTTTTTTTAACTTCGGTGATCTGGGGAGAACCAATATGTCAAGTGATTGTACCGTCGATTTTCTCCGTCATGGTCGTAAATAGTGCACCTTACATGCAATGATTGGTTGGAGGAAATTAGTCGAGTAGTCGAGGGGGAATATCTATCTCTATATATAACAATTCAAACAAATATTGTTACTTATTTTTATACCTACAAACACTAGTTGTCCTTGCTTACACAACAATCAGTGTAAGAATTAATAATTACTGCTAGTTAGAAGACTTAATCTCAATTACAAACTTCGTACGCTAGTAAGTCACCGGCAATTATAAACAAAAGTGAATGGAAATAAATTCCATGTGGACAGCCATTTATAATAAACAGCTGCAAGTATTCAACGACCGCCTTTCTCATCCCCTCTCTCTGTCTTTCTGTATATATATATATATATATATATATATATATATATAATTATAAGACTCAAATGACCTTGTAACGATATATGTAACCAACTTTCCGGTTTACGACATTCGGTCGCGTATGCGCGCCTGACCTGCACACTGAAATATTAACGTTCTTATTTAGAAATTATTATTTTACATGGATAGAGTGGGGGTTAGAATAACTTAAACGTAATACAGAAATGAATGATGTAAAAAAAAACAGATATATAAAAAATTGAATTTAACTATAATAAGTATTATGGTATCTGTTCAGTGCACATTTACCAATAACTATGGCCAACCACTTATAATTCAGTAACAGTATATTTTTTGTTAAAAAATAATCAATTATAATAAACAGAACGACTCATAGAAATCTATCTATATTCTTTTGTCATTTTAATATACTTTCATAGAAATGTTTCTGTTATGTCAAAAAAAATATTTTCTTTACGTCACAAGTATCACGCTCATACATAAATTCCATAGCTAATATAACAAACTGACCCGACGGGTCACGGGTAGTCTAGTATATATATATATATATATATATATATATATATATATATATATATATATATATTTAGAGAGAGAGAGATGTGTGTGTGTGAGTGTGTGTGTATGTTTGTGTAGACATATTTGCTTCTGACCGCCTTTGCCTGACGTTTCTTTCTTCGAGTCTCAGAAAGTCAATCTCTACACGAGGGAGATGAAACGTTCAGTTCCTGAATACAGTACATGCAGTTATTATAATAATACAATGTGCAATCCTCTTCGATAAAAAATAAATAAAATAGGAGGCATTATTTTTGGAATGCACCAGTATATGATAACTGTTTTCATGAACAAAAGTAAAAAGAAAAAAAAAGGGGAAAATAATTTTCTTTTTAGAAGAACCTTTATTTTGTTGTGGTTGTCATGTAAAATTGGAACAAAATATATTATTCTTTTCAGCTCTTATTTTATCAAAAAAAAATATTGAGTTTGTTTGTTTGGATTTTCACAATAAACACTTGCTTCCAGAACTCATAAACTGAATATGTTTTTTTTTATCTCTTGAATTGCCAATTGAGACAGTAACCAGACTGATTGCATAGCGTTTTTATCACTTTATCACAAAAAGAGACGCCTATTAAAACATATCGACAAGCGCTATCGCCATCTCGCGTTTTTTTCTATTTTTCTCTCATTCAATTTCTCTTTCCTCAAAATCTCCCAACACACACACAAACACACACCCACACACACAAACACACACAAACACACACACACACGCACACACACAAACACACACACAAACACACACAACACACACAAAAACACACACACACACGCACACACACAAACACACACACACAAACACACACACAAACAAACACACACACAAACACACAGACACAATCACACACACAAACACACACAAACACACACACAAACACACACAAAAACACACACAAACACACACACAAACACACATACACACAAACATACACCCACAAACACACACACACACGCACACACACAAATACACACACAAACACACACCCAAATCCACACACAAACACACACCCAAACACACACACAAACACACACACAAACACACACACAAACACATACACATATATATTAGATGTATATCTATAGCTTTTACACATTCCAAATCAAAAGATGTATTTATTTCTCATTTAGATTGTTTTATTGTTAATTAGCCTGGTTGCCCGGCGTTGCCCAGATGTTTAGAGTACTGTGTGGAGCAAAAAAAAAATTTATAGTAGGTAGGCGGGTTCGAGCCCGTTACGCGAAAAGTGAAAGAAACCCTAACCTCTTACCTCTACTCCATGACGCGACGGGCTGTGTGAAACGTTGAACGTAGTAATTGCATTCCAACCGATACGATGACTTGCAAACCATGGCGACGCAAAAACAGATCCTAGTTGTAGAAAACTGCTCAGTTGAGGGTGAAGAAGTTAATGTTATATAGCTAATATTTCGACATATGTCGTCCATAAAAATCCGTCACCTCTATGGATAGTTTTAAGCATGCATACATACATACATTTAAACAGACAAGTGAGATTTTTATTATACAGGGTGGGCCAAAATAAGGGTCCTATCTTTAAATATAATCATATATATATATATATATATTTATATATATATATATATATATATATATATATATATATATATATATAGGACCCTAATTTTGGCCCACCCTGTAGATAAAGTATGTTTTATACGTGTTTTCTTAGCCGATGACTTATAACGATTTCCATTTCCTTTTAGCAACTTTTATCTTTGCTAATCCCACTGAAAATAACGTCAATTGTGTTATTTTGTTACCTATAGTTATACTAGCGGGTGTTTCCGGCGTTACCCGGGTGTGGAGAGGTTTTATGTTTAGGGTATTGATAAACGGAGCCCCAAAATAAATCTTCCAAAACACTAAATTTTTTAAAAATTAAAAAAAATGCAAAGAGATGCGACTACCGGTTCGAGCGCAAAAAAATGTAATAAGCAGGCAGACTGGCTTGCACTTGTAACGCTAAGAGGAAAAGGAAATGAAAAATAGCGAACTGTATAGTCGCCACATCCACCGTGATATACAACATCGCCGCCGTTCAAAGCCAGCTTACTGATTGCAAAGCCTATAACGTGACACCCTTTATAAAAACGACCCAGTTGATGGTGAAAGTATTAATATATTTGGCCAATTTTTGGATATTTGTCAGCCGAGAAAGGGAACTTTCAAACGATCCCAATGTTCTGAGTGTTGATTGCGTGTGTCGAAAGGTTTAGCGAGACATACAAACATACACACATTAACGGACGTTTGAGATTTATATTATAGACTGGTCTGGGTGCCCGACGGTGCCCGAATGTTTGAAGGTGGGTGTTGAGAAAAAAAAGTCTGAGTAAGCAGGCTCGAACCCTTACCGCTAAAGAGGAAAAGAAAGTGAACAACAAACGTAACGTCTTTGCCGTTGCGTCCATCGCCAAACCGGAGATGTGGATTACGGTTAGTCAATAAAAAAAGGAGAGGACTTTCGAAAGAAAAACGCAACTCCTCTCTGTTGTGGAGTGCTCAGTTCAGAGTGAAGGAATTAATGTTTTTAATCAATTTTTCGATATTTTTCTTCCGAAACGTCAAACTTCAAAACGAGACCAATTTCGTCAAAATCGGTCCGCTACATAATATATGCATAGATATAGACATTTAAACAGACAGGTGTAAATTATACTATAGATTTGTACTAGAGCAGACACTGACGTTGACCGGAATCGAATGATTATCAACGAATGTGTCACATTTCTATATTTTTATTATTATCCAAAAAGGTGTAATCGCCCATTTTCCAATCAGATTGTATTATTGCGTTCTCTAGTTGGAAACCCATCGCATTAAAACGGTAATATGCGTTACATACCTACTCACAGTGACGTAATCCTCATACCTACTCACAGTGACGTAGTCCTCAATACATTGCAGTCTGTATTTCAATGTAGAGTACCTACTGTTGATTTTATAATTTTATATATAATAGCTTGAATTAAAGCTTTAAATGTAGAGATAAAGGGGCCTGCTTTAATTGTGCTCTGAACAGCAATACTAATTTCGAACGCGCCCCTGTTATATCCAAGAATGTACGGGTTAGTTTATATGGCTGACCTTATTGCCTGGACCGTTATAATAACTTGAATTTAAGTTTCAAATGAAAAAATATTAACTTGCAAGGTGCAATTGTGCTTTAAACAAAAACATTAATTTCTAATGTGTCGCGGTCATATCAAAGACACTTCCGTAAATTTTAGATGTGGAGTCTTTTGTCTTGTATGGTAATAATACTTCTCAAATGCTCTTGTAATGTTAGGCTGTGTAAAGTGGAAATTTTGACCATATTTGAATGTTTCTTCTGTCGGCGGTTTATTTCGATTATCTATTATACTTATCGAAAACATTTCGAAACAAAACTTATCTAAGAACGCTACCAGGCAACTGAATTACCCTCGTGTGAAGCTTCATAAAAATCCGCACAGCCGTTTTTGTATCCCTAAGGAACGAACTTATAGACATCCAATCCTACAGACACCGCTCTATTTATTAAATAACATATATGCAATAGAAGGAATTTATAAAATTAAACTAGCACTATTATTTTTTTTATTAATTGGAATGCTTATTGAGATGAGTATTATTTATTAATTTATTTATCTATAATCCTCATAGCGGTTACACACTGACGAAGGCCAGATTAATAGTTGGCCGAAACGTCCTAAAACAACAACTAAAATATAAGGATAACAGTCCGCAATAAATAAATCAATGGTCTAACAATATTCACTGACCATGATCGGTTAGGCACTAATTCAAACGGCTTTATGCTACGAGAACGTCTGATAAAGATAGATTTCAGAGACGAAAGGGCAAGGGCAAATTAAAATTACGGATACGTTTCTGCAATGAACGAAGACCCTTAACACAGGGCAAGGATTCTCGAGCACTAATACCACAACATTACTCAAAAAGAATTCAGATTTTTTGAAAGCGTATAAATGAGATTGTTAAACAAAATAAGAGACACGTAAAGAAGCGTGTTAAATTAATAAATAAGTGTTCGAACGGACAACGGAATAACAAAAGATCCGCCTGGCCAGTTACTAGGGGTTAATGGCTTCAGCTTGAGGTGAAATAAATTGCCTGGTCGCTTTCAATAGGAACAAGAAATGAACAAACGATCATAAAACTTGGACTGACTCTTCAAACAATCTGTTCAAACAATGCTTTTGTCAATGAAGGATGCTCGATCACTATCGTACACAGTGAAAGTTTAGCAATAATGAATACTCGATTATAAATTAAATAAATATATTAAGAAGTACCGATATTATGAATTAAGCAGACTTTCATTACGAAAAAAGATTGAACAGGCACACAAAGAGACAGATTAAGGTTAATATATACACATATATATTAGTAGGAGTGCTCAAGAGAAAAAGAGCAAGATATACAGGTTAAGTCATCGTCAGGCGACTTAAAAAGTTTGTTTTTAACAGAAGGAAGAATATTGTTCTCTTCAGTGGAAGACACACTTTTTTTAGGTCGCTTGATGAAGAATTGTGATGTTGATCAAGTATCTGTCCGAAACATTAGCACGTCTAGTGCCGCAAACGTGTTGATTTGTTTATATTAATACATATGCATATATATATATATATATATATATATATATATATATATATATATATATATATATATATATATATATATATATATGATTTTCAGAATGTGAGAGATTATATATAATAAACTCCACAGCCATACAACGCGGCAGCCCACAAGAATCATGACACAGTTCGTTGGTTCGTTGACTGTCATGACTCTTGTGGGCTTCGACGTTGTTTTGCTGTGGAATTTATCATATATATATATATATATATATATATATATATATAAGTGAAATTGTCTGTGCGTGTGTCTGTGTGGGTACATTTCCCTACCAATCTACTCTGTCAATTTTCAGTTTACAGACTCGAGATTTAACATAAGGGTTATTAAGATTTGGGAAAAAAAATTATTCCATTTTCGGCCAGAAATTTGGCAATCAAGAGGTCGAATTTCAACGATTTGACCTTTAAAAACTCTACCAAACTTTTCCATTCATTTCTGGTCCAAACACTTGACATTTTAAATGTAGCTTACTTGGACAATGGTAAAACTTTTCAATTTGAACTGAGCCCAAAACAATAAATTTACATAGGTCATGTTAAGGAGTCATGTTAAGGGGCCATGTTAAAGGGTCAAAGTTTAAAAAATTAACCTCTGCAATCTCTACCAAATTACTCAGCTCATCTTTGGTCTAAACATTTGAAATTTTACATAAAGTTTAATCAGCTTTTTATTGGTTTTTAGATGAAAATTTGGCTGCACATCGGTAAAAGTTGAAAGAGTTGAGCTTTGCAGACTCTACCAAATTGCTCCAACAATTTTGGATCCAAGCAATTTTAGATGCTGGTTACTTGGACATGAACAGTACAGAAGGCCTGAGCAAAGCCAGTCTGAACTGCTAGTATATATATATATATATATATATATATATATATATATAATATAAAGCTGAATGTGTGTATGTGTGTGTGCCTGGTCACGATTAGGCTCCTATATGGTTTACTATTTAAAAAAAAAACCGATTACATATAATGATAGAAGATGTATCGAGATACAGGAATGGGTATGGTTGATCCTGCAAGACAGTGGTTGATTAAAATTGTGGGGTCTGCGTTCGCGGCTGGTCCACAAAGTATGGAAATATAAAAATAAAAATAAACGTTTACAAGTGTTTTTGATATAGATGTACATCATAATACTTTGATAAGTATGTTTTAACTTAAATAGGGATGGTATAATAAAATTGTGCGGTCTGCGTTCGTGACTGGCCTCAATAGTATAGAAAGAGGCACAAATTTTAATAAAGACTGCGTAAGTATACTTTGATAATTATGTTTCAGTTTGAAGAAATATGATATAATAAAAATTATGCGGTGATCGTTCGCGCCTGACCTCCATAGAATGGAAATATATCACGAAGTTTAATAGGGTTTTTTAATATAGATCCACAGAATATTGTGATAAGTGTCGTTTCAGTGTGAACAGGTATGGTATAATAAATTATGGGGTTTATCTATTTTATTTTTACTTTCATCATATTTTGCTTTGGTATATATATATATATATATATATATATATATATATATATATATATATATATATATATATATGTGTGTGTGTGTGTGTGTGTGTGTGTGTATAACCAGGCTTGAGATATTCAATAGTAGTGCTCAATAACAAGAGCAACAAATATATTTTTTATTAGAAGGTAAACAGTTATATTAGTAGCTAGAAACAACCATCTGTTTCAGTTAATGAGACTTACCTTGAACCATGTTACACGTAAGAAAAGAGAAACCTTTTTCGCTCTTATTTTTCTTTAGCGTCAGATGGTTCAGGTTCGCCTGATGAAGTCTTACCGACAGATGGCAGTTTTAAGCGACTAAATGTAACTGTTAACCTTCTAATATATATATATATATATATATATATATATATATATATATATATGTGTGTGTGTGTGTGCGTGTGTGTGTGTTATTTGAGGGTAAACAGTTACATATGGACACTACAAATAGCCATTTGTTTCAGTCAATGAGACTTTTTTCAGGCGACCTGGAACCTCTCGATGCCACGAAGAAAAATGGGGAAAAATTTGAAAGAAATTGAAAAAGAAAAAAAAAAGAGCTCTTAAAAAAAAACATAAAAAGATCATAAAATTTACGAGTTCTCTATAAAATAGAATAAAAAAAGGATAAAACAAAATGTAGAGACCGCATTACAACATATCGGGAGATTATTAAAAATGGTCTAATAACTATTAAATAATAGTAATCTTAAATGATTAAAGTGGGTCGTAATTTTACTGAATCTGTAGCTTGTAAATAAAAGAAGGTATGGGAGGTCTGTTTATACACTGATTTTTAACTTGTAAGGAAAAGAAGTTTGCAAATGTGTTCGTTGACATCAAGAGTTGGGTGTCGTTGTAAGTAAAGTGGGGGTAGGGTGATAGACTAATGCAGACATATTCATACCGAAACATAGATGTATACATACTTACGTACAAAATATACATATACATAAATACAGTATATATATATATATATATGTATGTACAAATATATATATATACATATATATATATATATATATATATATATATATACAAATATATATGTCAATATATATATTTCCATATACACATATGTACACAGTATATATACACAGGCGGATATCTACAAAAATAAACATTCGTACAGAGATACTATTATACAGACATATGTATATATTTTAGTAAATAGTATTAGAATGCTAACATTGAAATTAATTATATTAAAATTTAAACTATACAGACCTACATGTATGTGCAAATACGAAAATGTACACAGATTAATCTTAATAAGCACTTATTAGTATTATCCCATTATAATATAAAACAGGTGTTAGTTTTATCACATTATTATATGTGTTATGTAAAGTATTCATTATACTAGTTATTAATTAATGTTTATTAGTCCTCGCGCCAAAGAGCAGGATACAAAATGTTTTAAATAATAATAGTAATAGAATAGCAATAACAAAGACATTCGCTGGCGAGGACTACTATTGACCGTAACCAGTTATAAAGTCCTTTTTAAATTTTCATCTCTATGTTTTTCGTTATGTACTGAATATTTGCTAATGAAACCTCTATGAAATATCTTCCTTATTAAATTTTAAAGATTTTTTATTCTGAAAGAAGTTTTACAAAATCTAATCTAAAAATTTATTTTAAAGGTTTTGCTAAAAAAATAAGATTTTCTCATTATTCAGACTTGTATGAAAAAAGGGAGTTTCAAAAATGATTGTGGTGTGAGGGGAAATACAAACTGAAACAGATAGAATATTCAGACCTGTAATGTTGCACTTTAAAAGCATTATTTTCATCTAGCAATTAATGGTATAGATATAACATTTTCAATGAATACACATTCATGCATATAGACATATATAATGAGGGGGTAACTAAAAGTGCACTATATGGTCATTTAAATATATATATATATATATATATATATATATATATATATATATGTGTGTGTGTGTGTGCATATGTGTGAATGTGTGTGTATTTGTGTGTATATTAGTTGTATGGATTTTAGGGATTATTAAAGAGTGTTAAATGTAGGACCGAGTTGGCATATAGTCTGTTTATTATACACACATTTTCATTACATTTATGCATACATGTTTCTGTGGAATCCCTCTTCAAGGAGACCACTTCATCAGAACAAAAAGAATCGATATCGAAAATAATCATATATATATATATATATATATATATATATATATATATACACCCACACACACACGCACATATATATACACACCCACACACACACGCACATATATATATATATATATATATATATATATACACCCCCACACACACACACACATATATATATATATATATATATATATATATATATATATATATATGCACTAGCATTTCACCCCGGCGTTGCCCGGGTGTTTGGATATGTATGTTGAACAAAAAAAAGTGGTATTAGGAAGGCAGGCTCGAGCCCGTAACGCAAACGAGGAAAAGAACGGGGTAAAACCTAACGTTTATGATGTTACGACCACCGCCAAACCCTAGCGGCATTTTGTAAAAGTAAGGCTAGACAATCTAAAGGAGAGGACACCTTTCAAAAACATCGGCTAAAAAAGTTAACCCCCCCCCTGAAGGGGAAGATATTAATGTTTTTAACCAATGTTTCGATATTTGTCGTATGAAATGTCGAACATTAAAACGATACTGATCTTGGTAAAATCCGTCGCCTCTATTGAAAGTTTAAGGCAGACATGCAAACAGAAATGCATACATATATTTATATATTGGTAATTAAAAATGTTCGACCCAAACTGATGTAAAATCTTGCCATATGTCGGAATACCCTTTATGTAAAATTCAATTATTTAGACAAGTAATTGCCTGAGTAATTTGGAAGAGACCGCAGAGGTCAATTTTTTTAAAACTTTGACCCCTATTATAAACCCTTTAAATTTATTATTTTGGGCTCAACTGAAGTTATTAATTCAGATCCATGTCCAAGGAACCTATATCTAAATTTCAAGTACGTAGACCCAAAATTGTCGGAGGAGTTTGGTAGAGTTCTCAAAGGTCAAATCGCCAAATTTCTGGTCAAAAACAGATCACATCGATTTTCACAAATCTCATTACCCTGTATATCAAATTTCGAGGCTGCAGACTAACAATTGTCAGAGTTATTGCGTAGGGAAATGTACACACACATACAGACACACAGATACACAGATATGCAGACACGCAGACACACAGACACTTTCACTTATATATATATGGAGAGAGAGAGAGAGGGAGAGAGAGGTTACACAAAAATATATACGTATATATGAATATATATGGACACAATTCTGTGTTTACTATAACCTTTTTACGCAAATATTATGCAAGTATAAATCATGTAGAATATCTGCATGAATATAATTACACGTAATAGTAAACTAAAGAGGATCATCCCATAAGAAAACCGAAAAAAACTAATAGGGAACTTATTAAAATGAATGTTTAAAAGAATATGCAAATTAGCTAGATGTTTTGAAGATGAATGCGAATGCACGATCCATATAAAAGAACATTGTATTTTCTTTTTAAATAAATAGAAAATAGGGTTTTTAATATGAATATCAATGCACACAAAAGAAAAACGAATTTATAGGAGTATATATAGATATATAGTATATACATATATATATATATATATATATATATACACACTCGTATATTTTTCTCACAAAATTACCACAGCCTTAACAGTCGTTTTAAATTATTTTTTCTACGCACATCTTATCTTCCTTTTAATAATATTGCTTAAACTCATTCCTTTACAATTACGCGATTCCCTTGCATTTTACTTGTAGAAATGGAAACTCAACCAACTTTTTTGGATTTTGATTCTTTGCTTTTTCCGGTAGTTGATATTTTACCCTTCGCCAGACTATCCACTCACGTGAAATCACCTTTTTCTTCACAATATTCCCTCTTTTTCACTTTTTGTTACCGAGTAAGATCCATGACTTACTTGTAGTTTCATCAAATACTTTTGCAAGCAAAATCCGATCCCGCAGTTTGCTAAATACTACCCTCTGATGAGAAGGAAAGCATTTGTTCGAAACTCTGCAGTTTAAGGACTATCCAATTATTTAGTTTTTCCTTTTTAAAATTAAATATGTTTTAACTCTTTTTCAAAGTGTTTTTGAACATTTTTTATTAACTAACTATATCTATCTATCTATCTATATATATATATATAAATAGAAAGAGAGAGAGAGAGAGAGAGAGAGAAACATACATTTTCCGAGGTAATAAGGAAAAATATCAACTAAGGGGATTTTATATGCTCTTTATTCCTCGACATTTCCAAGTCTTATGCTTCTCATCAGAATAGAGGCTTGTAATTGCGTTGCAAACATTTTCAAACGACGTAGAACTAATAGTATAACAAGAGGATATAAAGATATCTGTTGTATAAGAAAATGACAGCGTTTTCCGGTATATATGGGGGTGAATAGAACCTTTGATCAAGAGAAAGTTTTGTGGCTTATATCAATGACAATATTGTTGATAATGTTTCCGGGTATATTTTATGGAGGGATTCTGAACAATTTGATTGGAAAGTGAATGTAATTTGTGGGGTTTAGTCTGGTTACATATTGTGCGTGTGCTTATTTATATAGGTTTTTCCAAAAAGAAAGAAGTCACCCAGGAATCTTTACCAAGACTCTATGAAAATGTTTTTTTTTTTTTTGTCTTTTATCTGTATATTTTCAGAATGTGAGAAATTGTATAATAAATTCCACAGCTGCGGCGTTCTTTGGCTGTGGAATTTATTATACAATCTCTCACATTCTGAAAATCCTATTATAAGCATTGCTGGACGGCGTCGTCCCTTCGAGTAAAAATCCTACTTGTGAGACATCGGCAAGGGTTATTGACTGGTTCGACGGCCGCGTCCCTTGTCGCAAATATATATATATATATATATATATATATATATATATATATATATATATATATAAGTTATAAAATATATATGGCGATTAAGCTACATTGAATATTATTCCGCGTTTCATCATCTCTAGGACTTCTCAGGCTTATGCGCGAATTTTGCGGTTGTCTGTCGTATTTTATACGCACTTTCTATTGAGGTTTTTGTAAGCCAATCAGTTTTCTAGTATCCAGCGCGTCCTTCATATCAGCCAATGAACATGCACTTACCGGACAAAGGACCATTTGACCTCCTGTTGACCTGTTACTTTCTGTGTGCTCTATTTAGCCTGGAAATCTGGTTTCTTGACCTGTTTTATAACTAGGTTAGTTTTTTTTTTGCCGATATATCCTCGGAAGGAATCAACATTGTAAAAAATGTAGAAAATCAGTTTTAATAAATAACAATAATCAATGGATCAAAACTAAAATGACAAATTCGTTTGATGTTGGGGTGGGTGCCAGGGATTCTTCAGAGGCATCAAGTCTTGTGGGATTATTCATTCTATATACCCTCACAAGCATATTTGATAATACGGATATCGGCCTATATAGAGATGATGGCCTAGCTATAATAAAAGACTCCAACAAAGTAAAGGGAGATAACTTTAAGAAAATCATACACAAAGAAATGAAAAAAATTAGGCCTAAAAGTAGACATAGTAGCTAACATAAAAATAACAAACTTCCTGGACGTCACGTTAAATTTAGATAAAAACACATATGAACCCTAATTAAAAGATAACGCTATTCCGATATACGTAAACCCTAAGTCCAATCACCCACCATCAATTATAAAACAGATTCCTAACTCGATTGTAAGCAGACTCAGCACTAACTCAAGCGATGAATATGCATTTAACAGGTCCACCAATATCTATGAAACAACCCTAAAAATAGCGGATATAAAAATATTGATATCAAATACAAGCAACGAAGCACCAATAACTATAGTAAAATGAAAAATAGAAGAAAAAGAACTATAATTTGGTATACGGCCGAATGCAATCAAATGTTAAAAACAAAATTTGGCAAGAAATTTCTAGATCTTATTGAAAAACACTGTCCCGCAACAACCCCTTACACAAATTTTCAATAAAAATACCTTAAAGTATCCTACAGCTGCTGCGGTAATCTAGAGATTATAATTAAACCACATAATAACAAAATATTAAATAAAAACAATGTAAACAACAACAAAATAAAAAATAAAAAAGCAAACACGATGACAAAAAAAACTAACACTAGCCGAAATAATAATAATAATAATAATAATAATAATAATAATAATAATAATAATAACCCAACCCCGGACAACAACCACCATACTAGAAATAAAAATGAAAATACTAACAACGAACAAGATAAATCATACTATAGACACCGCACATTTAACCCACTTCAAAATAAATGCCTAGTTTACCCGGCCACAATATTTGCGAAAGAAACCCCGAATAACAAGAAATACTACGTAGGTATGACTTTCTTTAGTTTTCAAAACTCGATATTATGACCACAGAAGTGCGTTCAACAATAAAAACACCGTATGTAAACAACGCTAGCAAATAAATACTGGGAACTCAAGGAAAGCGGACATTCGCCGGTAGTCGAATGGAAAATAATCAGACAAGCTACCACATGGAGATACCTAGACGACCTATGTAGATTATGCCTTCATGAAAAATTTGCTATCCTGTACTTTTACTTTTCTACCCCAACATCTATTAAACTGTAGAAGAGAAAAGCAAACAACTGTGTTCACAGAATAAAATTTACTTTAGGACACAAAATAAAATTATAACTAACAAAAACAATAGAAAATAACCAAATAAATAAATTGAATAAACATGAATATGCATAATCTATCACACACACACACACACACACACACACATATATGTACATATATATATATATGTGGATATATATACATATATACACTAACCCAAAAAGAAAAACAACTAACCTAGATTTAAAACAGATATCCAGGCAAAATAGAGCACACACAAAGGAGCAGGCCAACCAGAGTTAAATGGTCTTTTGTTTGCTAAGTGCATGTTCATTGGCTGATATGAAGGACGCGGTGGATACTAGAAAGCTGATTGGCTAAGAAAAATCTCAATAGAAATTGCGTATATAAAAACGACAGACAACCTCAAAATTCGCGCATAAGCCTCAGGAGCCCTAGAGTGGATGAAACGCGGAATATTCAGTGTAGCTTAATCGCCATATATATTTTATAAATTTCTAACTAGCTTTACCTACGTATTGGCACTTTTAAAGTAAATACTTAAAGTTTAAGCATAAATTTATACTTTCTTGTATTAATTTTAAGGGAGTAAATGAAATAGTTATATATATATATATATATATATATATATATATATATATATATATATAACAGGTTATAACCACATTTACATATGGGCTCTTGCAAGATGGCCGAAGTTAAGCTAAGTTAAGTCTGATCGTCTCATCAGTTATGGGGGCGTCGATACTTCGTCAGCCATTGCGTCCCTCATGGCTTACCACTGTCTCTAAACTTACCTCCCACTGGATTAGGCTGATGTGTGCGAGAAAGTGAGGCTGGCGAAAAGTTAGGTTTTACTTTAAAGTTAATCTCTGCGCGAGCCATCCATCATCCCATAAGCTGATTATATAGTTTCCGTCGTTTGACCAGCCAATCGTTCTCATACGACTAAATACTGGGCATCCCAAAATGATCTGGCGCATTTATAGAAACAAAAATTAAATAACAATAAAATAAAGAAAATATAAATCTATTTTAAAATGTGCGTAGTATGCCATTTTCTTTTAATTCGGTCCAAATTAAATTATAGCATCTATTTATGCATTTTCTTTTAATTTTAGAATGCCCTTAATAATTGAACTGTTGAATATGATTATATTGTAATTGTCTGTATTTTTGAGATGAGGTGTTTTCATAGATTGAGATTGTCGGACTGACTTTTTAAGGTGCTGATTTAAATCCTGAACGAAGGCAGTAAAAAGTAACATTCAAAACAGAGAATCAGCAACTATGTCCCAGAGCTTAGCTGGAGTCCGAACACGGTACCCCCGTAATAATAATAAAGGGTTGGGTTCGAGACTCCTAACAAACGGTTCCCCAGTTCGATACAAAACACCTGATGAAGGCCGGAGGACAAAACTGCCGAAACTTTGTGACGATAACAACCAAGATGAGGAAGTCAGTCCGACAATCTCAATCAAGTAAAAGTTTAACTTGGGTCAAAATTGGTTATATTGGTTGTCTCGCAACTTAACTGGTTTTAAGGCCTGAGATTTTTTGCGTGAGTATCCTTGAAATCAAAAGTATTCAGCCACCGCGCACGATCTCCTGAAGAAGTAAAATGGCTATTCGTTCTAAAATTGCTTATATTCCATACGAACTGATCAATTTATCGAAAACTTTCGTAAAAAAATACACCCGTGTGTTAATAGTGATCGAAAACATTTGGTTTATTTTATAATTAAGATTGTTGTTCAACAATATATATATATATATATATATATATATATATATATATATATATATATATATATACAGCGTGCCCGTAAAGTTACTATGCAGATACCCTGTAATATATTAACAGTACAGTAAGATATTGCATTAAAATATTTATTTGTGACAAAAGAAATAAAAAGAAATAACACCTTTATATTTATAAAAATCTCAGAAAATACACGTGTTACATCCGAAAAGACTGTAACAATCAAGGCAAACGATTTCTATGACAGATATTCAAATTGGAGGCCTTCAGCTCCAATACATTCTCGACAACGTGACACCACACTCTGAGAAACTTTGGTGCACAAGTCACGATCAAGGTTGGCAAATGCATCAATGACAAATTGTCGAAGATCTTCAACACTTCTTGGCTTTCTCGAATACACAGAGTCTTTTATGACTCCCCAGACAAAGAAGTCCATTGGCGTTATGTCTGGAGATCGTGGAGGAAATTCAATGGACCCTCGCCTTCCGATCCATTTATCAGGAAATGTCCCATCTAGTAAATTTCGGACAGCTATAGCATCCTGTTGGAAGTACAAGTTATTGAAATTTGGTCGTTGTCTCAATGCCGGTACGATGAAATTTCTCAGTTTGTCCAGGTATCTTTCTCCTGTAACAGTTCCGTCGAAGAACTGTGGACCCACAATTCCATCAGACGATATATTAGTGCGCAGACATTTATTCCAGGCTGGTTCAATTGGGACGTGATCGTAAAATGAAGATTTGTGTCACTCCAATAAACACAGTTGTGACGATTTACGTGTCCCGAAAGTTTGAATGTGGCTTCATCAGTCCACATTATCTCGTCCAAGAAAGTGGGATTATCCTCACACATCCTGACGATCTGTTCGCAAAACTGAGACCTGCAATCACGATCATCCTCAAGGAGTCCGTGAATTAGGCGCGGAATGTATGGTCTCATGTGGAGTTTCGTGAGCATTTTATTTAGAGAGGTTCGTTTGATACCAATTTCTGCACTAGCACGGCGAAGTGATTTCTTTGGCCTTCTGCCATATGCCTCAGCTACTGTAGCCAAATATTGGTCAGTGCACCCACTTGGCCGACCAGAACGCGGACATCGGCAACTGAGCCAGTATCACCAAATGTGTCTCGAAGTTTAAAATAGCCAAACGTGTTGGAGGATCTGTATTAAAATAATGATTCCAATCACGAATTACATCCTGTGCGTTTTCTGTTTTCCAATATCGCTTCAAAATAAATTTGCGCTCTTCCAAAGTTAGCTTGCGTGGCATGCTTGATTAAATAAAGCTGTAAAAACAAATATTAACTATTAATACAAATATAATACAATATAAATACAATTATAAAGTGAATGTGTCTGTGTCTGTGTACAATTTCACACGCCATAACTCTGTCAATTTCCAGTCTAGAGACTCGAGATTTTATATACAGAGTACTGAGATTTGGGAAATATTTAATCAGCTTTTGGCCAGAAATTTTTCCGTTAAAGGGTTAAATTTCAACGATTTGACCTTTGAGAACTCTACAGATCTCCTCCGCCAATTTTGGGTCTAAACACTTGAAAATTCCGATATAGGGTCCTTGGACAGTGATCTAATTGATAAGTTAATTTAAGCCCAAAACAATAACTGTTACAGGGTCATAATAGGGGTCTAATTAAAAAAAAATACGGTTTTTCTTTTGCTAAACATACACCTCCAAACACCCGGGCAATGCCGGGCTGAAACGCTAGTATATATATATATATATATATATATATATATATATATATATATATATATATATATATATATATTATATATATATATGAAATATTATCTTTATTAAATTGTTCTTTAATTAATTTTTTTGATCAACAAATGTGTCAGATTATTTTGGGAAACCCTGCATATGTATATATAAAATGTAAAAGGGAACCTAAAATTAATAAATATTAATCAACGTTTCGTCCCTGTTTCTTCGGATATCATCAGAATTTGGTTGAAAAAATGCGAGGAGGAAAGAACATAAAACCCTTTTATTCTTCACTGGCAGTGGCTCTAGCCTGTTTCCTCAGCAATTTTTCAACCAAATACTGATGATATCCCCTTAAATCTGGACGGTACATTTATTTGTTTTAGGTTTGCATATTCAAAACATTCGGTGATAATCATTCAATCCCGGGTAACATCGGGTCATTAGATATATATATATATATATATATATATATATATATATATATATATATATATATACTATGTCAATCGCTTTATTACAGATTAGTAAAATATCAATATTTCACTAAATATACGTGACAATAAAATGAAAATTCTATCATTAAAAATCTCATTAAGGTTAATTATTTCCAAAACTATTATTAAAATTTATGCGATATTCACAAAGTTATGATATCTTATTCTTTATCGAAGAATATTCCCTGTTCATCGCTTTATTGCAGGTCTCTTAAAATGTTGTTGATGTTGCGACCTTTACTTTCTATTATATTTTTCTGTCAAGGAATAATAAACAAACACATATCCTAGTTAGGGGCCTCATATAAATTATGTCATTTATGGACATATCTTCCATTTTTTTATGTAACTTAAAACAACGTTTTGTCCCCCGAGGGAGTTATGGCTCTAGCAACATTAACTATGTTCCTTCACAAGGCATCCCATAAAGTAAATTTCTCTCCTCCCTCATAAACTCCTATTTTTAATATTGACCAGATATATCTAATGGCGTGAAAGTATAGAGAACATATCCGAGGTGTGGCCCTGATATAAATTAATTATTTTTGGAGAACACGGTGGTCAGGCAAGTAGAGGTTCCCCAACGAATTCCATAGATTCAAGGAAGGATGCAGTCGCTCAAGCAGAATGGAATGGTACATTGTCATGTATAAAAATCATCTGAATACGATGTGACAATGGTAGGTCATCTAGCAATGTCGACAAATGATTATCCAAAAAGGCTGTGGACGCATTGTTGGTAAGCTTTACACCCTCTGGCGCTCGGAATGGTCCAACTAACTTATTTCCAATGATTCCCGGCCAAAACATGATGCCTCCACCTCGTTGTTAGCGATGAACTATGTAACGGTTCGGAATTTCGCTCGGGGTTCAGACTGTGGTCCATCTATCCGGACGGTCAAGAGTAGCATGGGCTCATCCCTTAATAAAACCTGTTGCAAATCCATTTTCATGTAATTATGTTTTCAAGCCATTTGTTTTTCCATATGTTGTTTGCTCAATGGAGGCATTGGAAGAGGTTTGATGTTTCTTGCAATCTCATTCAACACAATGTATCGGGCATCCATGGATCTTGGAGCGATTTAAGCTTTTGCAAAAACGAATTTTCGAATATCACAATATAAAAGAGTTCTCCTGATGCCTTTATTTTTCGGAATATGGTGTTCGGGTTGTTCAAGAATGCAGGCAAGGTTTTAGGATTCGATTCCAGCTGCATGGCAAGAATGTTGATTAACAATCTTTCTGCAAGTTCAGCAGCTATTATTTGCTTTTCGATAACCTTTATTCGCCTGATATTTGACATTGTGAGAGATCTGCAATAAAGCGATAGACAGTAAAATTTCTTTGATATTAAATTTCAATCACTTCGTGAATATAGCATAGATTTGAATATTTTTTTGGCAAATAACTAAACTTAATGCAACCCCTATTTGACAGTACACATTTCTTTGTTTTTTTGTGTGACGTATGTTTTGGGAAATATTGATATTTTCCTGTCTGGAATAAAGGTATTGATACAGTTTATTTATATATATATATATATATATATATATATATATATATATATATATATATATATATATATATATATATATATATATATATATGCCGACTGTCAACACGACGGTTCTAGGTTCAATCCTTGGCTTGGCAGAGATGCTAGTCTAACGGAACTGATGAGTTGTGATACAACGAAACAGAACTGTATGTCGATGACTACAAATATATTTTAAGCCTCCCCCCTCTTTGGGTAGAGCACTGTCGTAAATAATCTCACCCGCTACTTAATCGGCTGAAAATGTTAGGCTCGTTGTTTATTGTTTACGAACAGGCGATTTGAGCACTATAAAAGTGGTGGCAGGTGTCTATTTAAATAGACATTCCGACGAGTTATTTACGGGCGTCAATTGCATGGTCGAGTAGGAGAACTGCCGAGTGTCAACACGACGGCTCTAGGTTCAATCCTTGGCTTGGGGAGAGATGCTAGTCTAGCGGCACTGATAAGTTGTGATACAACGAAACGGGACTGTATGTCAATGACTATATATATATATATATATATATATATATATATATATATATATATATATATATATACTCAACTTCTAAAATCCTCAATTTATTTTACAGGTAATTGATGTTGTTTTATTGCTCAATATTTGAAAAATACCGCTTCGCCTCCAAATAATATCCGATGGCATCGTATTAATCATTATAAAAGATTGCTTCCATTTTTTCTTCATTAATTAGTTGACAGACTTTAATTTAGACGTGTACTTTAAATGTTCACCTCAAGGAAGCAAGTCAGTGTCTGGGAGGAAGTTCCATTCTATTTCTTGATTAGTATAACAATGAAAAACGTTTTTATAATGAATGTCATCAACCTGCCTCTAAAAGTAATTAAATGCCAAGAAAAAAAAGAATTTAAGATGTTCAATAAATTCGGAACATATTGTATTATTGTATCTGCGGTGTAATTTCGCGCGAAGCGGATTTACATGGTCAAAAGTTGCTTCAAGCATTATTTAGCTTGACGATACTAAATCTAGCTAGTATTACTCTAATAAAAGGTCATACTGATGGTTTAGTGGTCTGTGATCGCTCTCATCTATTACGGTGTTGTTTAATGGAGGGAAACAATTACGGCAGAGAAATACTATCAATAAATGGATAAAATGCATCAGAAACTTCGACGCCAACACCTAGCATTAGGCATGAGAAAAAATTCAATTCTCCTATACGAAAATGCGTTGCTTCGGAACTTAAACAAATTGAGCTATGAAACTCTGTCTCCTAAGCGATATAAAAACTTCATCACCATTAAAACGCAGATGTACCTGTTTTACCTTAGCACTAGTGTGTTGATTCTAATGGTAATGTTTCGATCGATGATTATTTTTTAACTGATATATATTCACCTGAATTTTAAAGGTAAAAACCGCAATAACTTACTTGTCAATAAATGGGCTGTAACATTTGATGCTATGAAGATTAAGCTTTTTTCCCCCTCAAGCAACTCCAACAAAACTTCTCAATCACCGATTGACATGATAATGATTATTCAAAATCTACTGTACATCCACGGGAAACATTTACTTGAAATTCATTGAGACTGCCAAAGCTACTTCAAATAAGGTTGTCTCTATTTACCGCCTTGATAATGAGTAATACCGTCGAATATCCTATACACTTATAACGCCACTATTCGTCCATGTCTGGAGAGATGATCTTAGTCTCTCACCCGAAGACAGTTGTCAAACACAAAACAATTTAGCCTGTTTTGGAGATGAATCTATGCAAACAAAACAGTAGATGTGTGTATGTGTGTGTATTTGTGCATAAATATACAATTTATGAATTTTCAAACAATAGGCAAATTAACTGTGAAATAAACATGAAATAATAGCCTTACAGCAAGGATGTTTTATAACGAGTAATTTTTTTATGGATAAATAACACGCATGACAACTTCAAATGCAGATGCTCTTCTTTAATTACCGGCATGTTTCTATTACATTTGTACATGCGCAAATTCATTGACCGCTTTAAGGGGTTTAATGTTAGCATTTCGTATCTATCTGTCGATAGCTCAAGTGGTAGGGAAAGCGGCAGGGACGCTAAATGTTTTGGTTGTGATTTTAGCTATGGAGCCAATGTGAATTCTTTTTAGTATTAAATACTATATATGAGATATGATAATGATAAGAACGAAATAAATAGATTCAAACGTATATTACAACTGGCGTCCGTGTTAGTTTTATAATAAACTAGCATTTCAGCCCAGCGTTCCCCGGGGTGTTTCGAGGTGTATGTCGAGCCCCCCAAAAAAAAGAAAAGAAAAAAAAACGTCAATTTTTTTAATTTTGACCCCTATTATGACCCCTTAATATTTTTTTTTTTGACTTAACTCAAGTATTTAAGTTAGATAAATGCCCAAGAAACCTGTATCAAAAATTCCAAGTGTTTAGACCCAAAATTGGCGGAAGAGTTTGGCAGAGTTCTCCAAGGTCAAGTCGTTGAACTTTGACCCCTTAACAGCAAAATTTCTGGCCGAAGACCGACCACAAGATTTTCCCAAATCTCAGTACCCTGTACATCAAATATCAAGCCTGTAGACTTAAAATTGGCAGAGTTATTGCGTAGGGAAATGTACACAGACACACAGACACACGTCCAGACACGTCCACTTTTAGAGATATATAGACTTTTGATAAGGAAAGCTATTATCTTGAAGCGCCTAGCGAGAAAAAAAACTTTGGACATTAGATATGAGATTACTGAAAGAAATGTTTAACTTTTCCTAATCTTTGTGCAATTGTTCTTGAAATAGGTCTTCGTAAATTCGATTATAACGTTCGCCCCTCGGCTTTTTTAGCTGGGTTTTGATCCGACCTTGGCGCCCTTATCGCCACCGCCCTTTATATTCTCATAAAAGTGTCCAACAAGTCGTCGAAGAGAAAAGGATGTGCAAAATACAGATATTTATTATTCGTCATGTGTTAACAATCTATTGCTTCAACGTTTCTGACTTTTTTTTTCTATTTGATTCACTCGGCTATCATTAACCGCGAAAAATAACATTGAATTTTAATATTTTATTTTAAAATGTTTTTTACGCCAGTCACAGTGATCTAATCGTTATACGTTGATCTATGCATATATATATATATATATATATATATATATATATATATATATATATATATATATATACTAACATGTGCGCCCGACGTTGCCCGGCTGTTTGGATGTGTATGTTGAGCAAAAAAATAATAAAGTGGTAGTAGGATGGTAGGCTCGAACCCCTACCGCAAAGGAGGAAAGAACTGGGCAAAATCTAACGTTCATGCTGTTACGACCATCGCCAAACCGGAAGCGATATTTTTTAAAAGTAAGGCTAGACAATCTAAAGGAGAAGATAACTTGAAAAAATATCGGCGAAAAAAGTGCCCCCCCCCCTGTAGAAAAGTGCCTAGTTGAAGAGGAAGATATTAATGTTTATAGCCAATTTTTCGATATTTGTCGTATGAAAGGTCGAACTTTAAAACGATACTGATGGTGCTAAAATCCATCGCCTCTATTGAAAGTTTAAGGCAGACCTGCAGCAGATATACGTACATACATTTATATTGGTAACTAAAAATTTTCGACCCAAACTGATGAAAAATCTTGCCGTATCTCGAATACTCTTTATGTAAAATTTCAAATATTTACACCAGAAATTGTCTGAGTAATTCGGAAGAGATCGCAGAGGTTAATTTTTTAAAACTTTGACCCCTTTTATGGCCCGTAAAATTTATTGTTTTGGGCTCAAATCAAGTTATTAAGTTAGATTCATGTCCAAGAACCTTTATCTAAAATTTAAAGTGCGTAGATGCAAAATTGTCGGAGGAGTTTGGTAGAGTTCTCAAAGGTCAAATCGCTGAATATTGACCCCTTAATCACCAAATTTCTGGCCAAAAACCAATCACATCGATTTTCCCAAATCTCAGTACGCTGTATATAAAATTTCGAGTCTGTAGACTAAAAATTGACAGATTTATTGCGTAGTAAAATGTACGCAGATACACAGACACACAGGCACGTTCACTTATATATATATATATATATATATATATATATATATATATATATATATATATATATATACATTTATATATATACATATATAAATGTCATAAGTTCCTGTATATCGTATGGATTTGAATAAAACATTAGGAAATAACTAACTTTAAAACAGTCATTTGATTATACAATTTTTATTTTTGTGACGTATATTTAATGAAATATTAATATTTTACTAATCTGCAATAAACCTATTGACGCAGTTCATATATATATATATATATATATATATATATATATATATATATATATATATATATATATATGGCACATTAGTTTTTTTCATATTTCTCAATAAATATCAAGTTTATTTGAATAAAATCTACACTTTATCTATGTAGAGATATTATCTTTCTTAAAATAAAAGTAACATTAATATATATTCAGTTGACTAATATTTATTAATATATATTAACGAAAAATTAAATTATCCATATGCAAAATTATTTAACACATTTATTATTATTTAAATGTGTGTCCTCTGTTTTGCCTTACATCCCCTAGACACTTTCCTTAACTACCTTCTTGTTACATACAATTGCTTGCTTATAGTTTCATCCATTCTTCTAGCAAACTTTCTTCAATTCCTTGATATACTTCGGATCTTTTACATGCATTCTTAACTTAAAAGTTTCCCACAGATTTTCGATGGGGTTTCTGTCGGGTGACTAGCTAGACCACTGTATAACACTAATGTTAATATCCTTTAACTATTTCATAGTTATTTTAGCCATGTTCTTATGATCACTGTCTTGCTAAAAGATAAAAATCACTGCCCAGCCCTAAATCTGCGGTATTCTTGAACAGATGTGTGGAAAACGTTTTCGTGTACTTTGCTGTATTCGTTTTCTATTCTGTTTAAAACTCCTCAAACTGTATTTGCAGAAAAGTAGCCCTAAATTATCAAACTTCTACTCTAAAATTTTGACAGTGGATATGGTATTAGATGATTTCAATTTTGTGCCCCATTTTTTCTATACACAGGTGCGCATGTTACTTCCGAAAGCTCAATTTTAGTTTGAAGTTTAGTCGGACGAAACAACTTAGTTCAGATTCACATTGATATTTATAAACAAATTTCAAACGATCTTTCACGTGTCACAGACTCAACAATGGAGTCTTTCACGGTGATCTCGAATGCAATGATGTCTTGCTTGTGTACTTGCTTGTAATACCTGTTTTCTGGAATTTTTTTTGAATTTCTGAACGAGTCAGAAATTGTTCTTTCGTCACATTACGAGGAATGTAACAAGCAGTAACATCATTTCATTTACTTGTTCGATCAATTCTTTGAAAAGTTTTAGTATTACCATCCTTTGTTTTCCAATTTCTCACAACAGCTCTTACTGTACTCACGACTAAAGTTAGTTCTGAAGGTATTTTCTTGTATCCCTTTCCATCTTTATACCTTGCTATAATTTCCTGACGCATATCATTAGTCAATTCCTTTGTTTTAACCATTTTAAAACAGTAATGAAAGTATCAACCTGCGCAGTGCCTGAAAACTGTTATCAAATAACTTATAATGAGCCCAAATCATGAGGTTCCTTCTAATTGGCTACAATATTACAGCAGGATTAGATGACTTCTTAATAATGACATTTCCGATTGGTTGAAAGTATTGTAGAAACTATTGTAGCACGATTGAATGACTTCTTAATAATGACTTTCTGATTGGTTGAAAGTATTGTAGAAACTATTGTAGCACGATTAAATGACTTCTTAATAATGACTTTCTGATTGGTTGAAAGTATTGTAGAAAGTATTGTAGCACGATTGAATGACTTCTTAATAATGACTTTCTGATTGGTTGAAATTATTGTAGAAAGTATTGTAGTAAGATTGAATGACTTCTTAATAATGACTTTCTGATTGGTTGAAAGTATTGTAGAAAGCATTGTAGCAAGATGAAATGACTACTAAAGAATAAACATTGACAGTGTTTTAAATACTTTTGCATATGGATAATTTGATTTTTTAAAATAATTATTTTTCAATTAAATATATTTTATTTCCGTTTTATTTTTAAATATATGATATATGTTCAAAGATTCAAAATAAATTTAATTCAGATTAATTTGATATTTCTTAGGAAATCCGGAAAAATAAACAAGGTACCAAATACTTTGCGATGCACTCGAAACCCGTTGCCCGTGATCGAATGAGGATCAACGAATGTTTCACACTCCCAGATTTTAGTTGTCATCGAACTCGATTTAATTGCTAATTTTTCACTAAAATCGATTGATTGCCTGCTCTAATTGGGGATTCATCACGGTGCATCTAGAAAGAGCTTCCCATGTATCTCACAGTGACTTAAATCAGAAGACATTTTTTTTAATCTAAATTGTAATGTAGAAATCCACTGTTGGTTTTGTATATATATATATATATATATATATATATATATATATATATATATATATATATATATATAATGGCTTACATCAAAGTTTAAACTGCAGAAACCGAGTATCATGCTTCAAATACACTTTTACAAGAAACATTCATTTCGAACGTGTTCCCGTCATATAAAAGCACTTACTGTTGATTTTGTATGCATGACCTTACAGGATGTGTCGACATAGATCCCTGAATTTATGTTTGAAATGAAGTAAAGTATGACAGTTACACTGTGCTTTAAGCATAAACGTTCATTTCGAATGCGCTTCTGTCATATAAAAGACACTGATCTTGATTTTATATGGCTGGCCTTCTGACGTGTGTATTAATAAAACTTAAATGCGCCTGCAATGTTAGGTTGTGTAAGATGTTAACTTTGGTCATAATCGCCTGTTCCTTCTTTCATCAAATCATTTCGATTATTGATTATCGATACTTATCGGAGACATTCAGATACATATCCTATCTAAGAACACGGCAGTCAGAATAAAGTGCCTTCGTGTGATATTTCATAAAAATCGCCACAACGGATATCAACTTCATAGGAATCGAACACACGCAGTGTGTGGGCTATTAAACTTTCACTATTAGACAGGGTTCGAGAAAGTCTCAGATCGAATAAATCCCGCTTTATTTGGCAAGTCGCATTATTGTGACTCTTTTACAAGAATTTAAATGTGCTCTGATGAACTCTCGCTACTTGTGCCCGCTCGGGGTAAATACTCTAGATCACCTGAGAAGCAGCAAAACTCCACGCCTATACCTTCATGTCCATAGATAACAGAAAGATTTTTTAATTGTTTGTTCTATCTGGCTGCTAGACTTTTTAATTTTTACCTAGTTTCCTGCTTTCCAGACTGTACCAACATACAGAAGTTTAAATGTGACGAGAACAGATATCTTCCTATCCAACTTCGCTCAGTTCGCTGCTAGAAACAATACCAAATTTACGTCCTAATGGCTATAAGCGCCTTAAGCTGAAAACCAATTTTAAAAATACAGCTGTAAGAAAAGTTTTCTAATGGCGTTGACTGTTTTAATTCTTAGTAGAGTATCGATTAAGAAATGGCTAAAATGATGAAATCTGGCCAAAAAATCAAGGCCAAACCAGACGCCTGAAATCAAAATGGTGGTCACTTCCAATATGTAACCAAGCAATCAATAATTTAGTTTGACCTTAGTGTAAGGCGGCGGAATCGTCGTAGCAACATATACATTTACTACGTCGAACTTATGTCGGAAGCTGTGCCAAAAAATGCTTGATTTGTTACTGGTCTTACATCGATAAAGCGCTAGAGGTCATAGCAATTGGCGCCTTGCATCATCTCTGGTAAGCATCAATCACTCGTCTTGCTACAACCACTGTCAACAATTTCTCTCGCTCTCTATCCCTGCCTATATCGAAACATTAATTAGAACTTTGTAACACGGGCCTGCTTTAAAGTTAACTACAACATAGTCATCTTCAACTCTAATATAAACAAGTTACTGTTAAATCGCTTCCTTAACTAATAAAATTTCACACACCACTACTGATTTCTAGACTGTCGTCTTACCGACAAAATTGCTCTCGTTTATCCTTATCCTCTATGCACCTTTTGACCTTGATAATAACAACTCCCTCGTAAAATATACTACATGCATTATTAAATTATTTACATAAATGCAGAATATTAACACAGGGTAAGTTATATACGCATTAACATTCACATTAACTTGTGTATATAACCGGAATCGAAAACGAATAACTAAACCAGCTTACTATACGTTTGATCAGTCGCAGCAGCAGTAGAAGCAAGTGGCTTAGTTGTTAATGACAATGAGTGTTAACCTAGGTGTGCCACGTTCGAATCTAGTTCGTTCCGCAGAAACATTTTAACTTAGGGGCGTTGACAACTTTCACGTAATTATCCGATACCCCAAAAATCTAATATATAAACGGCTATACGTCTGTCTGATTGTTTCCATATTTTCAAACTCTATCTCCCCCGGAACTAAAAGTGGCAAATCGGCGCTAGGGACCTCAAATAGATCTTTAACGGGCCATTCTTTTATGGCTCATTAGCTGGTTAAAATAGTTTTAAGGGGTCAAATTGGTTCTAAATTGAAAAAAAAATTGTATGCATTTTGTACATTCAACTTAGTTTATTTTTAATTCTGAATTTAAAATGTATCTATATGCGTATCACGTTGGTACAGTGGTAACGTCACCAGCCTAGAACGCTACAGTTTTTTCTTTCGGGTTCGATTCTGGTTGATGTCACCTAAATACATTTTTAACGTCAGTAGGTTGAGTTCCGTTATAGACGCGTTGATTTGAATAAAATAAAATAGGATCAAGTGCGTTTGAAAGCCAAATCACAACGCATTAGTTCGAAAATAAACAATGTTACTTTTTTGAAGTTATAATTTAATTATATTTCAAAGTCAAACTAAATCCTGAATATTTAGTAGATTTTAGTTTTGAAGAAAATCAAAGAAAGATAGATGATGCACAAAATACTGAGGATGGAGTTTGGCTCCAAAATATATTTAAATTATAAATTTCCAACAAGAGAAATATTGTTTATTTCTGTAATACTGCGTTGTTATTTAGCTTTCAACCGCACTTGATGCGTATTTTAATGTATATATTTTTTTACGTTTGAAATCACAACTTTATAATAATATATACAGAACCTGCACAAATCAATATATACTTAAGCGGTTTTTTTTATGACCGCGCAATGCCGGGCGCCTCCCCCTGCTATTTTTTAATAGAAATATATTGGCGAAACGAAGGCAAACAAAACAATCTGGTGTTTTCCCTCTTGAAAATTGTCGCAACAAGTACTTGTTAACAATTCCCTCCACTGCCAATTTGTCCCTAAAAGTAAAGAAAACTTCCACGAGCAGAGTTCCTTTTCTAGAACTTTCTATACGGTAATACAATACTGTGGGGTTGCTTACCAACTGAAATATGATTAAGACGTTTTCAATTATAATGCAAATTCATAATTAAGCCCTAACAAAGTTTCGTCATTACTGATCATGTTGTGTCACGTTCTTTCTAACACGTTTTTATCCTTCTCCCGGAGAGGCCTCCGGGCCTTGATAATCGGTCATCTACAAATAAAATAAAATTAAAATTAAACTCCCATGAAGTTTGCTCAACAAAAATACAATCAAGAACAGTAGCAGCATAAAAAAGAGGTTTATGATGATAAGTAAGTCTATGACAAAAGCATATTATTTTCATTGTTTCGACTCTCGAGTATATATCGGACACAGTTAGAGGCAATTAATCAATCGAGAACCACACCACTCGACATAAAAGAGCATATAAGATATAAATGGATATATACCTGAGAATTAAAACAAGGAAAAGAATATGCTGTTGTCACAGCTCTAATGATTAGGCATGCCGGAATAGTAGGTTTACAAAAAACTAACATATTATTATCAAAGGTGTAAGTTCCGTTATAGAAACGTTAAAGTAATTTGAATGAAATACAATACGCATCAAGTGCGCTTGAAAGCGAAATAACGCGATCTTATGAAAATAAATTAAATAAAGCGCTTTATGAAAATAAATTAAATAACGCGATTTTATGAAAATAAATTAAATAACGCGATCTTATTAAATAAATTAAATAACGCGATCTTATGAAAATAAATTAAATAACGCGATCTTATGAAAATAAATTAAAAAAGCGATCTTATGAAAATAAATTAAATCACGCGATCTTATGCAAATCAATTAAATAACGCGATCTTATGAAAATGCATTAAATAACGCGATCTTATGAAAGTAAATTAAATAACGCGATCTTATGAAAATAAATTAAATAACGCGATCTTATCAAAAGAAATTAAATAACGCGATTTTATGCAAATAAATTAAATCAAGCGATCTTATGAAAATAAAAAAAAATATTTTACTTGCATGAAATTCATAGTTTAAATATATTTCGGAGTCAAACTCCATCTTCAGTATCTTTTTTCTTTCTGTTATCTTCTTCTTTCTTGCCATGGAGTAAAGTTGGAGAAAGAAAAGTCAGTAATAAAGATCCGCGCGCTGTCTCTCAGCGGTTGTATTTTGAAATGTCTGTTACGTTGTGTTAGTGACTCGAAATTTACGTCAAGTGTGTGAGTTTGTGTATTTTATTTTATTCAAATATATATGCGTATTTTTATTCAAATGAAATCAATGCTTCTATAACGGAACTCACACCCTTGGCGTGAATCTCGCGTCGCCAACGCAGCGTTCCCGACATTTCAAAATACAACCGACAAGTACAAGTAAAATATTGGTTTATTTTTGTAAAATTGCGTTGTAATTTGGCTTTTAAGCGCTATTGATGCGTATTTCATTTTAGCATGTCATTAATTCTAGAATAAGTAAAACATTTCAAATCAATTTCCTAGATTTTAATGAATACATGCACGGACAAAAATTCTGTATCTAAATAAAACAAACAAAATAATAAATACATCAATTTAAGAACTGCAATAAAAAAAAACATTTGCCTAGAATAATACAGAAAGCATAATTAAGAAACTTATCTCTTAACACCTTCCGTTTCAAGGAAAAGTATTAAAGACATTATTCACTTTGGGTTCCGTTCAGCGTTCCAGAAAAAAAGTTTAAAATGAGATCAGAATAGATTTCGTAGCTTAGTGAGGGATGCCTTTTTATCTTCCCTGCGACATCTTTCTCACAGAAGAGGCGTTGCGAGCTCTGTTTTATCGGTATTTGCATAGCAAGTGCTCGTCTGAGCTACGATCAATGCTTCCCTCTCGCCAAACATCCACCAGAAACACTCGTTTGGCTGAAAACACTATCAATAAATTCCCCCACTCTTTATCTCTGCTAAAACCTAAACGTAGATTCCATGAACAAAGTGTTACATTGTTGCTCTATAATACAGGGTTGAGTGTTTGTTGTGTCATCTCTAATAATGGATTAGAAGAGATGACGTGTTATATTATATATTTATGTTGTATCATAAAGGGAATGGTGTGTGAGTGACATGTATTTTCAGAACCTACCTCTGCTTCTTCGATGTTGGACCATCTGGAACGTCCTGGAGGGAGACTTGATACCTGTTTTTGGATGAAGATTCAATCACTCCAAGACAAGGAATTAGTTCTAGAGTTTATTTCACTTTTCCCAGATATCCTGCAGAAAATGGAAAGTTAAATCGGCCTGTGTGGGTTCTTCTTCTACACACGTCAGCGTCCCCCCCCAGTGAAGAGGAGGAGACAACGGGAAGCAATCCGTTGTCTTCTGAGTCCAAATCAAATCTCAACGATTCAGCTAACCTGATCACATGACTCGCACGCAATCCAATCAGCTGACCCTAACTTCCGGTCAACGTGTCTACACTATAACTCACCTCTTCCCCCCTCTCTTTCTCCCTGTCTCTATTCCTTAACAAAAGCTTGTTTCTTAAACCTGCATGCCTGTGGAGCTTTCTTCCGTTTACCTGCTTTCCGATGAGTACAATATGTCCGTCTTCAAGTCAAATGTAAACAAGTTCTTGATTAGCCGTTCCCCTTAAGTAATCCAATTTTACCAAATTTATACTTCTAACGATTACTATGATATTGTCCCTTGGACCAATGCGCACTCTTTAACCCTTATCCTCGAGTGGCCTCTGAGCCTTGAGAAGTGGTGATTCTTTTGTAAAACAAAATCAAATTGACGAGTAACGTCCAGTTAGTTACATTGCTTGTATATGTTAATCGAATGTTGGGATTGATATCAAGTGGTTTGTTGATATACGTTTGCGTTTTATTTAAATACTTTTTTGCGCATGTTTTGTTATGAAGCCACTAATTGATCCCGAGATCGTCCTCGGTGCACGATGTCTGCACATGCGCAGTTGAATTAATCTAGCGTCGAGAAGCAATTTAACTAAACTTGCCACTCGGCCTTCGTACGAGAGGGAAAGGGACGAGCAATTGAAATAAATAACAAATATAACTAAAAAAATCGTTTGAAAGACCACAAGGATGAAAATAAAAACTCTAACTCAATGAGATTTGGGTCAGGAAGATATGCGTTCTTATATTTTCTAATTTCCATTTGAGTTTTCTTTTTTTTCTACGGTTTTTGTATTTCTATTTGGTTTTCTCTCGTCATCTTTTTTTTGTTTTTCTTTCACCTTTTTTCTTTTCTTTTTTATTTTCCTTTGTCTTATTTATTTTGCATCTTTGTTACTTTTCCTTCTTTTTTGTCTTTTCTTTCTGTCTTCCCTTTTATTTTCCCTTTCTTGTGTATATACTTCTTCTCTTTTTGTTGTTTTTAATATTTCACCTCTGCCTTCTTCTCTTTCCTCTTCCTCGATTTCTTCTTATTTTCTTTTCGTCTCTTTTCTTTCGTCGTTGTCTTTTTTGCTTTTCATTCTTCTTTTCATTTTTCTGCTTCTTATCCTTTCCTTATACTGTAACTTACTTTTTTCCTTCTTTTTCGTTTTCTTCTTCTTCGTCCACTACTACTACTACTACTACTACTACTACTACTACTACTGATACTAATACTACTGATACTAATACTACTACTACTAATGATAATAATAATAATTTGTTTCCTTAGTATTCGTTTCTATCTTTTGTAGATTGTTTACAAGGAGGGAACTGACGGAGCAGTTGGTTTCGAACCGGACGATGCAATAGTCGAGTGCCTCCTAAAAAAAGGAGAGCGCGCACTTAACTAATCCTCGTGCTCTTCCGCGTGGGAGGAACGCAAATTATTCAACTCGTTCTCATACATTCAGTACTCTTCCAGATATATTGCTTCCACATTTTCTCCTATCAGATCACTTGCGTAGAATTGATCTCGACACACCAAAGCTAGATAGACATATACACGCAAACACCCCCTTACACGAAGGCACACCCATTCACATACACATATAAAAGGTTGTTTTTAAATACGACAAACATAAATAAAATTATATCAGAGGAAACATTTTAAAACACAAATACGTAGTTGATTCTAAAAAAAAACTAATTATTTACATGGATAATAAAAGTATGGATATGTCCTAATCTTCAGACCTAATTTCTCAGAACCATAAACATTGAATTAGAAGACGTATCAGCTGTAACGCGTCGAATTCTATCGTCCAAGTGGTCTATTGTGTTTGGTTTGTCAGCATTGATATGGAGCATATATTTCCTAAGAAAATAATCTTATGGAATGATATCGCAAGAACGAGGTGACCGGCTGTAAGATATCGTGACAGTTTTTGTTCTACAAATGTTTGTCTCAAGAAATATATTTGCGATCTGAAATAAAACTTTTCTTATATCCATCACTGCATCAAACCAGGTCGAAGTCAAAACAACCCAATATTGTAAAATTTGCAATTGAAGAAAGTAGAGTGTACAATTTATATATTGCTGCTTCTAAAATTAAACCGTGCACTTCTCTCTCTCTCTCTCTCTCTCTCTCTATATATATATATATATATATATATATATATATATATATATATATATACATATATATATACATATATATATACATATATATATATATATACATATATATACATATATATATGACTACTTGATTTAATCACATAAATTAATATACGAAAGGATAAATTTATGCGTAAACTTTACGCATTTCTTCCAACAGTGCTCAATGCGTTGGTAGAGCTAGTTAGTACGGTTATAACATATGTATGCCAACAAGCTACACAGAATATTCATCAGGAATAAGACTGATGAATCCTAGCGCGGATGAAACGCGGAATATTCTGTGCAGCTTAATAGACACATATATTTTATAACCTACTATATATATATATATATATATATATATAATTTAAAGGAGATTAGAACAATAGTCTAAAGAGCAGAGTGTATTTTAATGTAATAGTAAAATTACTAGTTTAATAAACATACAGGGAAAGAAAAAGTGCTCGTTGTAATTAAGATATATAATAAACTCGATAAGTAATATCCTAGAGCTAATTTAATATTTAGTAATGTGATTGATAATTAAAAAATCAAATTATAATTAAATTAAAAATCCGTTTCATAAGAAGGAACAACAACAAAATCAATAATTTGTACGATCGTTTCGGAAAACATTGTTTATTTTAATTTTTACCAGATACATCTGCCTTACTTTTAATGCTAGGTTTATTTATGGTGTCTTTTACATATACTAAAAACCCTTCCCAATATTTTGCTGATGAGGAAACTTTGTTTGTTAAAAACACTATATGTAAAAATTATTGTCCGTAACTTGATGTCTCCCACAATAAAAACATTGTTTTCTGAAACGATCGTACAAATTATTGATTTTGTTGTTATTCCTTCTTATGAAATGTATTTTTAATTTAATTATAATTTGATTTTTAAATTATCAATCATATTACTAAATATATATATATAATATATTTTATAACCTACTATATATATATATTTTATAAACTACTATATATATATATACTGTATAATAAATATATTTCATAACCTACTATATATATATATATATACATACATATATATATATATATATATATATATATATATATATATATATATAAATTCAACAGCCAAACAACGTCGCAGCCCACAAGAGCCACGAAAGTCTTGTATATATATATATATATATATATATATATATATATATATATATATTATTATTATTATTATTAGAATGAAAGAGATTATATATAATAAATTTCTACGACCAAACAACATCGCACCGCACAAGAGCCATGACAGACAACTAGCCGGAAGTACAAGACTTTCATGGCTCTTGTGGGCTGCGACGTTGTTTGGCTGTGGAATATATATATATATATATATATATATATATATAGTAGGTTATGAAATATATTTATTATACAGTATATATATATATATATATATATATAGTAGGTAATAAAAAATATATATAGTAGGTTATAAAATATATTATATATATATATATATATATATATATATATATATATATATATATATATTTAGTAATATGATTGATAATATATATATATCCCGAAACCTCTGGCTAAAAGGAAGGGGAGATTAAAATTCCTGCTATGGTTCCAAGTGATCTGAAATAACTGCAAATAGGAAAATAAATGAACGAACAAATTTGCATCCAATAAACCCTGTTTTTCGTACAGCTGAACCTTCATCCGTTTACAAAATAAATCCTTCTTTTGCTGAAAGTTAATTTTCACTCATTAAGAAGTCCGTGATGGAGAATAAGGGTTAAAATACTAGAAGACCGAAAGATGCTCATGACATTTTAGCAAAAGACTTCTGCTTAGGTAAAAACACATTTATATATATATATATATATATATATATATATATATATATATATATACAGTATCAGCCATAATATAAGGAGCGGAAAAAAATTACAATCATTCATATATATTTCAAAAAATTAGTGCATGGATTTTTCTGAAATACTCAGAATAAACAAATAGAACCAATGTGTATAAACTAGTACCGAAAAAAAATTACGATTCAATATTGAGAAATATTTTAATTTAAATTTATATCTGTGGATTTATCCTGGCCAAATGTTAAGGAAAAAAATAGAAAATTTATTTTTAAGACACTAAACTTTACATAAAAATAGCTAGTTTTTAATATTAGAACTGCTGATAAGCACAGCAAAGAAAAATGGCGTCACCGACTCGCAAAACTCTGCCTCTCCAAGAAAAAATTTTTTTTAGACAATTACAAAGAAAAGAAATCAATTTCAACAATTTCTAATATCGTTCGAAGATCAAAAAGTGTTGTTCATCGTGTGATAGCTCGATATAAGTATAAAAATACATTAGAAGCACCCCCTAAAACCGGCAGACCCCATTAAACGTCTCAAAGAGAAGATAGAATTATGGTAAGGCAGGCTCTTAGTGACCGATTCAAATCCGCAACATCAATTTCTCGTGATTTTAATGAAAAGACTGGGGAAAATATATCTAGAAAACCTGTTTCTCGACGGTTAGCAGCTGCCGGATTGCATGCCAGGCTGCCAGTATCTAAACCCTTGATCTCCAAGAAGAACAAAAATAGCCGTTTAAAGTTTTGCCCATGAGCATGTCGTCTGGACTGATGAACAATGGGCTAAGGTTCACTTCAACGATGAATCCAAGTTCAATTTGTTTGGATCTGATGGAACGAAGCATGTACGGCGTAAAGCAGGTGAACGATTATCCACCAAATGTGTTAAAAAGACACTTAAATTCGGAGGGGGAAGTGTAATGGTATGGGGTATGATATCCTCGGAAGGAGTTGTCCCTCTAGTTCGAATCTATGGTAGGATTACTGCAGAGACTTATAAGCAGCTCCTTCAACAACATGTTATTGATAGCTTACGCCTTTCACCTAATCAGCCAAGCATATTTATGCAAGATAACGCCCCTTGCCATAAAGCAAAAACAGTGATAAGTTACGTCGAGGAAGTAGAAATAAGAGTAATGGACTGGCCAGCGCAGAGTCCGGATCTGAATCCGATAGAAAATGTTTGGAAAATGATTGTAGAAAGAGCACGGACGAGGAATCGCCAAAATCAAAATCATTTGTGGGATTTATTGAAGGAAGAGTGGGAAAAGATAAATCCTGAATTTTGCAAGACACAAATCCAGTATTGTGGTCGAAGATGCAGTGAGGTCATAAAGAATAAAGAGATGTTCACGAAATATTGAATGAATTTATTTTTTAAAACATTTGTATTAAAAAAAAAAAAAAAAGTTTCTATTTCGTTCCTTAACTTTTGGGCAGGATAAATCCACGGATAAAACTAAAATATTTCTCAATATTGAAT
>NC_136520.1:11454655-11472155 GCF_053919585.1 Euprymna scolopes
ATCCTAACATTTCCTTTTTCCTTACAAAAAAGTATTCGTTTTCAAATGGTGACGTGCAGGAATACAAAATAATATTATGAAAAAAAATTAAAACACTTTTTTATAGGTACATCATTTTCGACCGATCCTTCAGTCTTCATCGGTGTAGTCGTATATATATGTATATATATAACATATATTAATGGCTATATCCTTCCTATGTATCATACTTTGATCTCAGAAATTCTCCTCTGGACTAAGTGCACTATGTTTGTCTCTAAACGGTCACATATAAATTTATTATCTCTAGACTATAAGAAAAAACATTATGTAACTTTTGAACGCCATCTTACATACATTTATCCGCCTTATTAATATATTACATTCCAACCTAGGAGAAACATAATCACTATCGCGAATATCATAATCGCAATAGCTGTTATTTTTCTCTCTAAATAAAAAGTATTAATCACTTTCCCAGTGAAGACCGAGTAAAAAATTACACAATATAAACATATTTTCTGACCCCCTTATTAACTGCATCATACTTACCTTTACTCTTTCTAATTCGAAAATTATGAGTTTTCCCTATTTACGTTCTGAGTAATCTCATTGGGTGAAAAGGTAAACATCTTTTAATCCAGATTTCATACATTGATACTAAAAACGAACACCTAAAATCTTCACCCACATGGCCTCTACATCTAAACAATTCAATACTTACCTGAATATTAAACTAAAAATATTCTAGAACTCTCATAATCATAAGAATACGTACTTATACCTTCACATTTTACTACACACACATTATCGCCACAGGTTGATTTCGAATGTTTATATTACCTAATCCTAACATTTCCTTTTTCCTTACAAAAAAGTATTTGTAATGAAACTTTAGAGCTAAGTTGCCCGGTATTCTGTCTTAACTGCTTACATCTCTTTTTTTAATGTCTGTTTCAGCGTCCTAAATTATGAACTGACAAAATGAAAACATCTTAGTAAACAATATGACTTTACTTTTTTAATGCTTGATTTCAGCGTCTTAACACATGAGATGACTAAGTGAACGAATCTGAGTAAACGAAAGATTTTTCTTTACTTACTGTTTGGTTTCAGCGTCCAAAATTATGAGATTATCAATGCACGAATCTTAGTAAACGAGACTTTAGCCGTCTTACATTATGACATGATAAATTGAACAAAACTCTTCCTACTCAAAAGGATGGGGTATATAATCCGAGAGCCGTTCTTAATGTGACCAAAAGAAGCTTGGGAGTTGGGGTCAGTAATAACAACAACAATACTTCACCGTTTTATACGAGGGGGGCGATTGATTATACGGCAGTTTTTTTTTTAATGATTTCTTACCCTAAATTCACCTATACCCTTTCATTAAAAATGACGACTTTTATAGTTTTTTTCTGCTATGTTGATTAAAGAAAATCTTGGTTATGTTTGGCAGATTCACGTAGTTTTCGCCATATAAAGCCTGTATTATGCACTATATATATCAGTGGCTACCAGATTAGTACGCACAAGTGAGAATAAAATCTAATTATGTCCGAAAGACATTGCTTCCTCCTAACTTATTTCTTGGTTCATAGTATTTGCGCGCAGGGATCGTGACACCGACTATCAAAGTTAAATATGTGGCAAATATTTTGAAAGTAAACTCTAATCCTAAAATAGGGTGTCTATTCAAAAAGCCTTTCATAACATTGAAATATTGCCGGTGACAAGAGGAGATTGGGTATTGGGCAACAAATACAACAACAACAACAACAACAACAACAACAACAACAACCGCACTTACATTTTTTCTCCAAGACGAGAGGAGCACGGTTCCACCGGGCAGTGTCGGTTAGCGGGTCCTGCTAATATTATAATATAATACATTCCTTGTTTAATTTTAAATATTATTCTATTATTATACATATACATATAATAATATTTTAGTTCGTTTAAAAGTGGCAAACGGTATGGAGGTAATCGTAGAAGTGCTTCGGGACTATGTAATATGGTTCAATTGGATTTCTTTTTTTTTATTAAATACTAATCCCTATTAATCCATATTTACTTGTAACAGATGGAATACCATAATACCTCGTTCGTTCGCCTTGTCATAACAAAAGCCTATAAACGATTTCATCCACATTAGCCTAGAGTAAAGTGACTGTGGAATTGTGGTGATTATATCTATTAACCCCCATTAATTCCTAATCTACTATGAAATAGATACCGTAAGACTTAGTTCGCTGCGTCTTATTACAATAAATGCCCATCATACAATTCAGCAAGATCGGTACAGTAATTTCTAAAAAGAAAGTTTAGAGGGTTTTTTAATTAAATTTTCGCCCGAAGCAAGGCACAGTGCCACTTTGATTTAGGGGGTTAATAGCAGGGACATAAGTTGCAAGGATAGTATGAAGGAATGTAGGCGGCAAGATTTTTGTTCACATTAAAATTGAACTTCTGCATGCCAGTACAGTTGGGAAAGTAGAATTCTAGAAGAGAGTTCAAAAGTTTAGCAATTCTGGGGAAAGAAACTAAGGCCTGCTAGCTGGGACTTCACCATCGGATATAGTTTCAGGTCATATCCAGGACCAGGAGGTTAATGAGCGTTAATTCAAATGTAAAATAGAGTAAATGTAGTATTGTATTATATTATACCATTTTTATCTCGAATTATTCTTATTTTTATGCAAAACAAATACCATAATACTTAGTTTGCTGCACCGTAATATAACAAACGCCCATAAAAATTTTAGCCATATCGGCCCAGTACGTTTCGAAAAATAGAAAACGACAGATAAACAGGCATATACGTTAAGAGGGCAATTATATAGATAATTCTAGTATAGCTGTGTAATCATACCATGGGTTTAATATGTAGTGAAACGTAGCAAGTGTATAAACGCTTAGAGTCGAACCCGGAACGCTAGATAACTTGTCAGTTTGAGCAACCATCTCATGTGACTACACACGCGCTAATATATTCATCACTGAATGTAAGATTGGTAGTTATAATAATAGAAATAAAACAAGAAAGTTGGGAAGCCTTAGAAATAAAAGTGTGGCTGTCTATCAACTCTTAATGTAAACTTTTCTTTGTTCAAACAATATAGCAAGACAATATATCGCTTACAAGAAAGAAACTTCAGTAAACATAACAGGCTATCAACAATGAAATACAAGTAATCATTACAAAGGTTTCGCGAAACAGACTTCTCCAAGAGAAAGAACGAACATTTTCGGAATGGTAATTTTCATACTTGTTTTATGAAACTCATCACAATTTCACAAAAACGTATAGAAACTTTCATATTTACCCAGGCACGTCAAAAAACGAAAATAGAAAGTAAGTATTTTTTGACAGAGTCTTTCTTTAAAAATCTACGAAAAAATCAATAATTATCAAATCAATACGAAATTTAAAAGATTATTAAGTGAAGCATAAACTTTAAAATGGTGTACTTTTTTTTTCATAAGCGATATCTCTCTCTTTCTCTCTTTCTATATATATATATATATATATATATACCTACAAACACCCCTTAAATATTTTTGGCTACAAATGTGCTTAGAATAATTAGCCGAACGTGTATTTTGACGAGGGTCAGGGTTGTAAGAAAAGCAATTGCGTACATATCAGATTTTAAGGTTGAAAGTACGAATTTTTAATGTGTTTTATGTTTAATTTATTGCATTTTGAAGTCTGAAATTCACTGAATATGACAATTATATTTCAGATAAACAAAAGAATTATATTTCAGATAAACAAAAGAATATGAATAATAATTATTTTTGCAAAAACCCTACTGTTAAGTCTTTGAAAATAAAATTTATTTTAGTGAGCCTTATATCACTAATATATCATTAACTGCTTTGAAGAATGTCTTCAAAAATTAGATAAAGTACTGCGTATTTAGTTAAAAAATACGATAATTTCTTTCCGGCAATTTCTTGTTTATTTGCATACACTGGCCAAACCGTGATTCTAGATGCAACAGAATCCTAAACTAATGAAATCCTCAGTATTTAACAAAAAACGGTCACGGAATAAACTATGCCTACTATTTTTATTCGAATTTAAGTAGAAATGTCTTATTTTGTTAAAAAAACGACACTTTTACTAAAGTAATCGTTTTTAGTTGTCAAAAAAAGGGAATTAATTTATTTTTTCCTTTTTTATGAAAATAAACCGTTGTATGTTGTAAAAATAAAAAAGAAAAACATCCTCTAATGTCCGTATTATTGAATTCGATAAAACTCGAAGGAAAAAAATCTCGAACTACCGATATTATCTTTGAATTTACCATTGTTTATATAATTTTTGCACACAAAACATTATAATTGCAGAAAATATTTCTACCTTTTTTTTTTGATTACATGTTTCACGTAATTGTTATATGTAAGATGATAATATTTTATATATAATTTAGCATTGTTTATATAATTTTTGCACACAAAACATTATAATTGCAGAAAATATTTCTACCTTTTTTTTTGATTACATGTTTCACGTAATTGTTATATGTAAGATGATAATATTTTATATATAATTTAGCATTGTTTATATCATTTTTGCACACAAAACATTATAATTGCAGAAAATATTTCTACCTTTTTTTTTTGATTACATGTTTCACGTAATTGTTATATGTAAGATGATAATATTTTATATATAATTTAGCATTGTTTATATAATTTTTGCACACAAAAAATTATAATTGCAGAAAATATTTCTACCTTTTTTTTTGATTACATGTTTCACGTAATTGTTATATGTAAGATGATAATATTTTATATATAATTTAGCATTGTTTATATCATTTTTGCACACAAAACATTATAATAGCAGAACATATTTCTACCTTTTTTTTTTGATTACATGTTTCACGTAATTGTTATATGTAAGATGATAATATTTTATATATAATTTAGCATTGTTTATATAATTTTTGCACACAAAAAATTATAATTGCAGAAAATATTTCTACCTTTTTTTTGATTACATGTTTCACGTAATTGTTATATGTAAGATGATAATATTTTATATATAATTTAGCATTGTTTATATACTTTTTGCACACAAAAAATTATAATTGCAGAAAATATTTCTACCTTTTTTTTTGATTACATGTTTCACGTAATTGTTATATGTAAGATGATAATATTTTATATATAATTTAGCATTGTTTATATAATTTTTGCACACAAAAAATTATAATTGCAGAAAATATTTCTACCTTTTTTTTTGATTACATGTTTCACGTAATTGTTATATGTAAGATGATAATATTTTATATATAATTTAGCATTGTTTATATCATTTTTGCACACAAAACATTATAATAGCAGAACATATTTCTACCTTTTTTTTTTGATTACATGTTTCACGTAATTGTTATATGTAAGATGATAATATTTTATATATAATTTAGCATTGTTTATATAATTTTTGCACACAAAAAATTATAATTGCAGAAAATATTTCTACCTTTTTTTTGATTACATGTTTCACGTAATTGTTATGTGTAAGATGATAATATTTTATATATAATTTAGCATTGTTTATATACTTTTTGCACACAAAAAATTATAATTGCAGAAAATATTTCTACCTTTTTTTTTGATTACATGTTTCACGTAATTGTTATATGTAAGATGATAATATTTTATATATAATTTAGCATTGTTTATATAATTTTTGCACACAAAACATTATAATTGCAGAAAATATTTCTACCTTTTTTTTGATTACATGTTTCACGTAATTGTTATATGTAAGATGATAATATTTTATATATAATTTAGCATTGTTTATATACTTTTTGCACACAAAAAAATATAATTGCAGAAAATATTTCTACCTTTTTTTTTGATTACATGTTTCACGTAATTGTTATATGTAAGATGATAATATTTTATATATAATTTAGCATTGTTTATATAATTTTTGCACACAAAACATTATAATTGCAGAAAATATTTCTACCTTTTTTTTTGATTACATGTTTCACGTAATTGTTATATGTAAGATGATAATATTTTATATATAATTTAGCATTGTTTATATAATTTTTGCACACAAAACATTATAATTGCAGAAAATATTTCTACCTTTTTTTTTGATTACATGTTTCACGTAATTGTTATATGTAAGATGATAATATTTTATATATAATTTAGCATTGTTTATATAATTTTTGCACACAAAACATTATAATTGCAGAAAATATTTCTACCTTTTTTTTTGATTACATGTTTCACGTAATTGTTATATGTAAGATGATAATATTTTATATATAATTTAGCATTGTTTATATAATTTTTGCACACAAAAAAATATAATTGCAGAAAATATTTCTACCTTTTTTTTTGATTACATGTTTCACGTAATTGTTATATGTAAGATGATAATATTTTATATATAATTTAGCATTGTTTATATCATTTTTGCAAACAAAACATTATAATAGCAGAACATATTTCTACCTTTTTTTTTGATTACATGTTTCACGTAATTGTTATATGTAAGATGATAATATTTTATATATAATTTAGCATTGTTTATATAATTTTTGCACACAAAACATTATAATTGCAGAAAATATTTCTACCTTTTTTTTTGATTACATGTTTAACGTAATTGTTATATGTAAGATGATAATATTTTATATATAATTTAGCATTGTTTATATAATTTTTGCACACAAAACATTATAATTGCAGAAAATATTTCTACCTTTTTTTTATTACATGTTTAACGTAATTCTTATATGTAAGATTATAATATTTTATATATAATTTAGCATTGTTTATATACTTTTTGCACACAAAAAATTATAATTGCAGAAAATATTTCTACCTTTTTTTTTGATTACATGTTTCACGTAATTGTTATATGTAAGATGATAATATTTTATATATAATTTAGCATTGTTTATATAATTTTTGCACACAAAACATTATAATTGCAGAAAATATTTCTACCTTTTTTTTATTACATGTTTAACGTAATTCTTATATGTAAGATTATAATATTTTATATATAATTTAGCATTGTTTATATACTTTTTGCACACAAAAAATTATAATTGCAGAAAATATTTCTACCTTTTTTTTTGATTACATGTTTCACGTAATTGTTATATGTAAGATGATAATATTTTATATATAATTTAGCATTGTTTATATAATTTTTGCACACAAAACATTATAATTGCAGAAAATATTTCTACCTTTTTTTTTGATTACATGTTTAACGTAATTGTTATATGTAAGATGATAATATTTTATATATAATTTAGCATTGTTTATATAATTTTTGCACACAAAACATTATAATTGCAGAAAATATTTCTAACTTTTTTTTATTACATGTTTAACGTAATTCTTATATGTAAGATTATAATATTTTATATATAATTTAGCATTGTTTATATACTTTTTGCACACAAAAAATTATAATTGCAGAAAATATTTCTACCTTTTTTTTTGATTACATGTTTCACGTAATTGTTATATGTAAGATGATAATATTTTATATATAATTTAGCATTGTTTATATAATTTTTGCACACAAAACATTATAATTGCAGAAAATATTTCTACCTTTTTTTTTGATTACATGTTTCACGTAATTGTTATATGTAAGATGATAATATTTTATATATAATTTAGCATTGTTTATATAATTTTTGCACACAAAACATTATAATTGCAGAAAATATTTCTACCTTTTTTTTATTACATGTTTAACGTAATTCTTATATGTAAGATTATAATATTTTATATATAATTTAGCATTGTTTATATACTTTTTGCACACAAAAAATTATAATTGCAGAAAATATTTCTACCTTTTTTTTTGATTACATGTTTCACGTAATTGTTATATGTAAGATGATAATATTTTATATATAATTTAGCATTGTTTATATAATTTTTGCACACAAAACATTATAATTGCAGAAAATATTTCTACCTTTTTTTTTGATTACATGTTTAACGTAATTGTTATATGTAAGATGATAATATTTTATATATAATTTAGCATTGTTTATATAATTTTTGCACACAAAACATTATAATTGCAGAAAATATTTCTACCTTTTTTTTATTACATGTTTAACGTAATTCTTATATGTAAGATTATAATATTTTATATATAATTTAGCATTGTTTATATACTTTTTGCACACAAAAAATTATAATTGCAGAAAATATTTCTACCTTTTTTTTTGATTACATGTTTCACGTAATTGTTATATGTAAGATGATAATATTTTATATATAATTTAGCATTGTTTATATAATTTTTGCACACAAAACATTATAATTGCAGAAAATATTTCTACCTTTTTTTTTGATTACATGTTTCACGTAATTGTTATATGTAAGATGATAATATTTTATATATAATTTAGCATTGTTTATATAATTTTTGCACACAAAACATTATAATTGCAGAAAATATTTCTACCTTTTTTTTATTACATGTTTAACGTAATTCTTATATGTAAGATTATAATATTTTATATATAATTTAGCATTGTTTATATACTTTTTGCACACAAAAAATTATAATTGCAGAAAATATTTCTACCTTTTTTTTTGATTACATGTTTCACGTAATTGTTATATGTAAGATGATAATATTTTATATATAATTTAGCATTGTTTATATAATTTTTGCACACAAAACATTATAATTGCAGAAAATATTTCTACCTTTTTTTTATTACATGTTTAACGTAATTGTTATATGTAAGATTATAATATTTTATATATAATTTAGCATTGTTTATATACTTTTTGCACACAAAAAATTATAATTGCAGAAAATATTTCTACCTTTTTTTTTGATTACATGTTTCACGTAATTGTTATATGTAAGATGATAATATTTTATATATAATTTAGCATTGTTTATATAATTTTTGCACACAAAACATTATAATTGCAGAAAATATTTCTACCTTTTTTTTTGATTACATGTTTCACGTAATTGTTATATGTAAGATGATAATATTTTATATATAATTTAGCATTGTTTATATAATTTTTGCACACAAAACATTATAATTGCAGAAAATATTTCTACCTTTTTTTTATTACATGTTTAACGTAATTCTTATATGTAAGATTATAATATTTTATATATAATTTAGCATTGTTTATATACTTTTTGCACACAAAAAATTATAATTGCAGAAAATATTTCTACCTTTTTTTTTGATTACATGTTTCACGTAATTGTTATATGTAAGATGATAATATTTTATATATAATTTAGCATTGTTTATATAATTTTTGCACACAAAACATTATAATTGCAGAAAATATTTCTACCTTTTTTTTATTACATGTTTAACGTAATTGTTATATGTAAGATTATAATATTTTATATATAATTTAGCATTGTTTATATACTTTTTGCACACAAAAAATTATAATTGCAGAAAATATTTCTACCTTTTTTTTTGATTACATGTTTCACGTAATTGTTATATGTAAGATGATAATATTTTATATATAATTTAGCATTGTTTATATAATTTTTGCACACAAAACATTATAATTGCAGAAAATATTTCTACCTTTTTTTTTGATTACATGTTTCACGTAATTGTTATATGTAAGATGATAATATTTTATATATAATTTAGCATTGTTTATATAATTTTTGCACACAAAACATTATAATTGCAGAAAATATTTCTACCTTTTTTTTATTACATGTTTAACGTAATTCTTATATGTAAGATTATAATATTTTATATATAATTTAGCATTGTTTATATACTTTTTGCACACAAAAAATTATAATTGCAGAAAATATTTCTACCTTTTTTTTTGATTACATGTTTCACGTAATTGTTATATGTAAGATGATAATATTTTATATATAATTTAGCATTGTTTATATAATTTTTGCACACAAAACATTATAATTGCAGAAAATATTTCTACCTTTTTTTTTGATTACATGTTTCACGTAATTGTTATATGTAAGATGATAATATTTTATATATAATTTAGCATTGTTTATATAATTTTTGCACACAAAACATTATAATTGCAGAAAATATTTCTACCTTTTTTTTATTACATGTTTAACGTAATTCTTATATGTAAGATTATAATATTTTATATATAATTTAGCATTGTTTATATAATTTTTGCACACAAAACATTATAATTGCAGAAAATATTTCTACCTTTTTTTTTGATTACATGTTTCACGTAATTGTTATATGTAAGATGATAATATTTTATATATAATTTAGCATTGTTTATATAATTTTTGCACACAAAACATTATAATTGCAGAAAATATTTCTACCTTTTTTTTTGATTACATGTTTCACGTAATTGTTATATGTAAGATGATAATATTTTATATATAATTTAGCATTGTTTATATAATTTTTGCACACAAAACATTATAATTGCAGAAAATATTTCTACCTTTTTTTTTGATTACATGTTTCACGTAATTGTTATATGTAAGATGATAATATTTTATATATAATTTAGCATTGTTTATATAATTTTTGCACACAAAACATTATAATTGCAGAAAATATTTCTACCTTTTTTTTTGATTACATGTTTCACGTAATTGTTATATGTAAGATGATAATATTTTATATATAATTTAGCATTGTTTATATAATTTTTGCACACAAAACATTATAATTGCAGAAAATATTTCTACCTTTTTTTTTGATTACATGTTTCACGTAATTGTTATATGTAAGATGATAATATTTTATATATAATTTAGCATTGTTTATATAATTTTTGCACACAAAACATTATAATTGCAGAAAATATTTCTACCTTTTTTTTTGATTACATGTTTCACGTAATTGTTATATGTAAGATGATAATATTTTATATATAATTTAGCATTGTTTATATAATTTTTGCACACAAAACATTATAATTGCAGAAAATATTTCTACCTTTTTTTTTGATTACATGTTTCACGTAATTGTTATATGTAAGATGATAATATTTTATATATAATTTAGCATTGTTTATATAATTTTTGCACACAAAACATTATAATTGCAGAAAATATTTCTACCTTTTTTTTTGATTACATGTTTCACGTAATTGTTATATGTAAGATGATAATATTTTATATATAATTTAGCATTGTTTATATAATTTTTGCACACAAAACATTATAATTGCAGAAAATATTTCTACCTTTTTTTTTGATTACATGTTTCACGTAATTGTTATATGTAAGATGATAATATTTTATATATAATTTAGCATTGTTTATATAATTTTTGCACACAAAACATTATAATTGCAGAAAATATTTCTACCTTTTTTTTTGATTACATGTTTCACGTAATTGTTATATGTAAGATGATAATATTTTATATATAATTTAGCATTGTTTATATAATTTTTGCACACAAAAAATTATAATTGCAGAAAATATTTCTAACTTTTTTTTATTACATGTTTAACGTAATTCTTATATGTAAGATTATAATATTTTCCTAGCTTGAATGCAAATGTAACTTTCGACGTTACATTTTTTCATATAATCTTGAAAGATATTTTAAAAATTAAAACAAGAACACATAAAAATAATTAAATTCCAAAAATGGTAAAAAAATATACAACTGTTCACGATAGAGAATATACAAATCCATGGCTAGGGGAAAAAGAAAACGAGCACTCCGTACCATCCTTCAACTACCTAATGCGATTTTCCAGCCAGATTTTTGACTTTCTGGCATTTTGAGCTTCTATAGAATTCTTGATTAGACGAGTTCGTTTTCAAACTTTTGATTAGACGAGTTCGTTTGTGTTTGCTTAATCGAAGCTTGAATCTATCGCTTTTAGTGGCTAATTAAGCAATTTTTTGTAGAAACAATGTGTTTTTCATATAAGACTTTACTAATTACTTTTGAAAGTGACCACGAAAACTATTATTAATATTTAAAAAAATATTTACAATGAATTTATTTAACTTTAAAATTTAGATGACTTTGTCAGCTCTCAAATGTCGCAATGGCAACATTTTACAGGTTAATATTCATTTTATGTGGTCAAATTTATTTTCTGTTGGAAGTTATCTTTATGCTTTCGCGTCTCAAATACAATAAAAAAAGTAGTTGAAAACCTACAAAAAATTATGATAAACCAGCTTTCACAACTACGTCCCCCTATATTTGTTCTGCAATTATTGCCCGTACCTACTATATGGAGAACTGACCACAACGTTTTCGATTGGCCTATTATACGATACTAGAGTGAATTCTTGATATGAATTGTCTCAACACAGCATGAACTAATGGCAAAATGCGGAGAAGTGAGTAAAGTGAAAAATGCTATCGGACTACTAAACGATTGTCTGACCAGCTGATTCGAATCTCTTGGCTAAAACCCCTTAGAATGTTAGCAATAATTTATCTTCTTCCCAAACATAAGAAACGCAATGTCTAGAACTATATGCGTCTTATGACTTCTACGGTCTATTACCTCAGCCCAGTAGATATGAGGTTACCGTCGGACGACCAAAAATATGATTTCAAACATAAAGTCTTTGTTTTTTTTTGTTTTTGTTTTTTTTTACTGCATTTGAACCCTTTTCAGGTTATTTAATGCCGAATCCAGTGATTTTGAAGAAAACAAAATTAATAGAATATATTTGGTTTTTCCAAATCGGTTTCTATTTAACTCATAGTTGCGACCCTAACAGGTATTACCACTCTGGGTCAGAGTGGACCTGGGAGCAAGATCAATTAAGGAATGGCTCCACACTTTCCAAAGCTCAAAAGCTGGAGCCTCGCCAGCGGATATTATTTAAGGTCATATCCAGGACAATAAAGTAATTGGAAATAATACTGTAAATATCTATAGCATCTTACAGATATGCTCACAATCGACTCTTCGCTTCTAAAGAAATATTACAAAATAAAATATGTTGATATTATATAGCAGTCACTCTCGAAAAAAATTTGCAGTTTTATGTGGGTGCCTTATGTAGTCTTTGAGTTTTAGGTAGACACACACAGACAACTCTTATATATTATAACTAATAAAAGAATAAGATTAAAATATTTTACCAGTAAGTTAGTACTTATAATACGAAATGCTACTCGAGGATTAGTATTAATGCGTCTGACGCCATTTGTAATGCGATAGATTGGGCAGAATTTGCCAAGAGTTATTTTTTTCTTCCATGCTATTATCTGCTGGTGCTGGCAAATAAGATATATGTCCTTTCTGAGACGAAATTCAACCAACGTGAATATTTTGGGTTTTTCTATTTCCTTTTACAACACATAATTATGTGCTGCAAAACCCAAAACAAACAATAGCCCACATTCCCCCTTTTCCTTCCATTTTTTGTTTTTATCTCCCTCACTTTCCGACTGGTTTCCTAACTTAAAATATACCAAACATTAATACTGTACCCCTTTTCCCTCTCCATTCGCAAAACTTATTCACGTTCTCTAGGGCAGGGGGAAAAAAACGATAAAATCCCCCCCCCCCAAAAAAAAACAAACTAAAATATATATATATATATATATATATATATATATATATATATATATATATATATATATATAAAATCACTATAAAACAACCAAACAAAACACTACAAACTACATATTGAAGATAAATAGAGATTGAAGACTAACAACTTTCAAAACAACTGAGTGCAACACGAATACTATTTCCAAACTACTAGATTAGACATTGAATAACTCGAAAAGGATTGATATGCCGTAATACAAAACAACCAACCATCCATGCTATAAAATAACACGTGATACAATGATGTATTTCTACATAATAAAACATTTGTCCATACGTAGCGTATTGTAGCCACATCTGGACTGATGAATCTACTACTAGTATTTTCATAAACAGTAAAAAAAAAACTAACACATTTTCCTATCTAATATGTTCCGCAATATGAAACAGATTCCAAGCGTTGTCCCATTGTTGCAATCCTGCATCCCTCTGTCTGTTTTACAATTATTTGAATAAATAATGTCCTGATGTGGTCATTGCCGTTGTACCACTTCCCCTGTTACGGATGTAACGCCTCAAAATCTCCCTAACAGCAGTTTTCCTTGTAGACATTGCAAGATCGCAGAAAACCTTCCACTTTAATAGTTCCTTCATCGAACTCTGAGAATTTAGAATTCCTTCCGTGTTTCCCGATACTTGGACTGTATTAACCTGCAGACGTTTAAATGTATTTTGAACAGAAATATCTCTCATCTCCTAACACAGTCCTTTGTAGACAGACTAGCACTTTACGCCCAATTAACAATATGTCGTGTTTAATGAGCAATATTTTTAAAAAGTAATGTACAAAAAAAAGAATTAAAAAATGTCTCGATGAGATTTGTTTAAATTAGACTTGAACACGACCATGTTGTTTCCAACCGGGAAGCATGCTAGCTTAGTTCATAGATGTGTTTTAAAAGAGAGCTAACACTCATAAAAGACCGATGTACACTCGAGGATAAGGCCTAATGAATGTAAGGTGATAAGGCAGCAATAATTAATGGTGTAAGTACATAGAATTTGATTATATAATGAGACGAATCAACAACAACTTGTTTACACTGGGCTTGAAGGTTACGATATTGTAGTCGGCCGGAAAACAGACCAGGAGAACAATGTTCTACATGCGGAAAGTAATAGGAAATAATCTTTGCTCATGGAATATATGTTATGGTTTAGACACAGATATAGAGTACTGGAAATCTTTGATAATAGCTGTAGCTAGTTGAGTGTTTTTTCTCTTGCAAACGTACGGCAAGAGCGAACGATATATTTAAGATCAGACGAACACTTGCGATGAAAAATAAACACGATAGAGTAGAGACATGCTCGCAAATTTTCTTTGGGAAAAGTTTGCAAAGAAGAGAAAAGAGAATCGTCTACTCAGTTTGAAAGTCGGTTTTGAACTCTTTCAAGTCAAGGGAGGACTTGCTAGGCAGCTTCTGCCCAGATGTGGCAACATTATTCCACTTTAGGACGTTTTTGGTTTGATTGTATTCTGTTTTAATATTTCCAAATAAGTTCGATATGCCAAACTAACCAGATTATACATTTGTAAGTAAAATACTATTTAAACTGTGGAACGATACCTTCTATGCATAATTGCCTTTAAAATAATCCGGAACCATAAATAGACAGTTATTATTATTTTTTTTGTTCGGGAACTTTTGGGAAATAAAAGGGGTTACTGATGTTTAACTGATAAAGATTAAACAATAAAGGGAGATAATTCACATTAATTAATGTTTGCGATGATGATGACGCGTTTCATTAATTAATGTTTGCGATGATGATGACGTGACACCGTACGTACAAGCAAATTAATATATAGCTACTAAGTTTGAAAGTCGGTTTTCAACTCTTTCAAGTCAAGGGAGGGCTTGCTAGGCAGCTTCTGCCCAGATGTGGCAACATTATTCCACTTTAGAACGTTTTTTGGTTTGATTGTATTCTGTTTTAATATTTCCAAATAAGTTCGATATGCCAAACTAACCAGATTATACATTTGGCTTCTCGCCAGCCAACAGAACCCATTGAGAAGACCTTAAAATAGCACATAGTGTACATGGTCTGAACACGTCATCATTCTTCGATTCGTCCGAGATGACGTCATGTCAACTAAAGAAAATGTTTGTTACCAATTAGGAATGCAAAAATACTCGCACTAATGAGGTGGATCGACACTTAAACGACCGGTAAGCATTCGACAATTTCTTGCTAGCTTCAACCCTTGCAGAATCAACGGTCATTAAAGGGGTTCAAGTGGCTGGTCTTTGGCGAGGGTTGGCATTTTTAAGTGGATAAATCAATAATGATGGTATTGGTTTCTTGGCTGGGAGGTCGGGCAATAACTACCTCGAAAGAATCTGAATGTCTGGTAATAGTTGATCATTGCAATGGGGTTGTCATAATCTCTGTTTTTTAAATACTGATTAAAATTAATTCTAATGTCAGCTTACAGATAACTATGCTGAAATAAGATTGAATAATAGTTCAGATATCGGGAAACGTTTTGTTTTATATATATATATATATATATATATATATATATATATATATATATATATAACATTTTAGTCATTCAATGAATTAAAAAAATTATTACATAAAATGTTTGAATTTCAAATCAATAGATTTTTATTATTCTATGTAAGACAAAGAATACATTTGAAATATTATAACTCCTTATCGTATAGGATTTCGATGTCTACCAGCATGTCAGAGGAAAATATTAGCAAATAGTTATAATGCTTTACACATTATTTGATAAAGTCAGTGAGACATGGAAAATCAACAATTAAAAGCTGTTTAAGTACTTAAATGTCATAGCGTAGGGGAAGTTAATGAAAAGGATATAAAATTCACATCTAAATTGCATGGTAAAATCGAAAGTGAATGTCTTTGATAGCAGTGTTGTAAAAATTAATGTTTTGAGCCAATTCTTCAATATTTGTTGCCCGAAGGGTCGAACGTCAAAATGATACCGATCCCGTGAAAATCTGTCTTGAGTGTTTGAGGCATACATACATACATACACACATACATACATACATTTAAACAGACAGGTGAGATTTATATTATAGATGATATCTTTCTGTAATTTAAACACAATCCAAGTAAGCCATTAGGAAATAGATTTTGTAAAAATAATGTAAGAATCACAAATTGTTTATTTATCAGAAATAATATCTTTTATATGTTGCCCAATTTTCAGCTTCGCATATTTTCGCTTTCTCCAAAACATTATTCATGACAGATTCCTAAATCGGTGGATTACGATTTACCCCCCTTCTTTCGTTCCGCGAGCTGGCAGAAATTAAAACCTCACACCCAAAACCCTGCAAGAATTTAAGGAAAACATTAGGAACGAAATAAGGGTATTAAGTTGCAAACCGATAGATTCTGCAATATGTCATGATTAATTTTTCTGGAAAGCACTATATGCGAAGCTAAGAATCGGAAACATTTAAATATATTATTTTCTATGAAAAATGGCTGTTTGAATTTTGAATGTTATTTTTGTTTTTGTGTTAAAATTACAGATACAAAATACTAAAAATTAAAGAATCTATTAAAGTTAAAAATATTTAGTGCCTTTTTTGGACACCCTTTACCCAGGTATTTTCTATGACTGAGCTACATAGAAATATAAAGAGTAAATAAAGTTACGCCGGTATAAACACTCATATTATCCTACATGGTTAGTGCATTTATTAAAATAGTTGTACTAATAAACAGATTGCACCGATGATTCTGAATGATCTAGGTGGCACGTAAAATATGAGGATAACCTATAAAAATCCTTCTAAAATGTGAATGTATCAGATTGACCGTAAGATGATTATCTGTAGGTCATTGGAAAGTTTTGTTTTACCTATATTCTTAAGGCGTGAATTTATCAAATAATATAAGAATGCTAAATAACATATGCAAAACATATATTTAAAATATATCACTA
>NC_136520.1:11474655-11549655 GCF_053919585.1 Euprymna scolopes
TCTCCGGTTATCCCGGCATTTTTCCAGTCGTCCAGGTCTTCTCCTTGCCAAAGAACAACACAGTGCCGATTCAGGAGATGTATGGTTGCTGATTGCGCAACCCTTGCCTCACAGTTACACGCGCTACTTCCCCTAAAGGGTATCCATTGTCTTTCAAGACTGAACGGAAGCATGGGGAAGATATTTACAGATCTTTTACATCAGAAGGCATAATCACGTTGACACACTGGTTCCCACCAGATCACCAAAGTTAAGCAACGTTGAGCCTAGTCATTACTAAAATGGGTGACCAATTTTGGAAGTCCAGGTGCTATAAGTAGGAGGACGTCGATACCTCCATGCAAAAAGTTGCAAAAACCTAACGTCGTCATATCCGCTAACACGAATATACATGTGACTGGGGACCGCTTGTGAATTTCATACTCCCATGAAACTTCCTCCCTCGGAGGAAGCCGGTTAAACCCTGAATAGTGTTGGTGCTGACTGCACACAGAGGGGACAGACAGTTAAGACAGTGAAGGGCGCTGCATAAATTTCATTTACAGACGATGGACAAAGACCGATTTACCTTTCAGTTGTAATGACGAAGACGAAGTCAAGGTTTACAAAATTTATGAAAATCTTTATTCGATCAGCTGGTTGATAGATGACTCAGGGACACAAGCTTTTACGGCTGTGTGGTGTAATCTCCCCTTATTCGCTTCGTTAGTCGGTCTTGACTCTCACTAAGTCGCATCCGACACGGTCTAACTGACGCGAACCCATATCAATATATTGGAAGTCCCCTTTCTTTATGACGTCAAAGGAATGCTGGAAGTAATTCTTCGGAGACAAATAAAATATGTAAAAAACAATTATTCTTCTTGGGTCATTTATGACGTCTTCAGATTACCATGCGCTTACTCACGTTTTGGTAACGAAGAAATTCCTAAATGTATTGTGTCATTACAAAATCTAACCTGTTTCACTAAACATTATTTTCAACTTTGTATTGCCCATTCTTTTTGATATCCAATTATTTGTAAAAGAATGATCAATCGTTGCATTCCTAAATTAAATATCTCTACTAACTTTTAATCTTGCTTACTGGGTTCGATTCTATCCTTTTTAAAATATCATTTGTAAACTTTTCTATTTAATTACTAGAGTCCACCCCTTTTCAAATAACAGACAATCTTGTTCCTTCGATGTCTTCAATCCAACTCCAAACTGTGCTTGTCAAGCCGGAACATGTGATATGCGACAGGTCAAATTCCGATCACCATTCTTCCAGGTGCAAATTTGACCTTACAAAACATTGCTTTAACTCTCTTGTCTACGTAACTCTAGCTAGAAAAGTAATTATATTGACGGATAGGTAGATAGATATGTAGATCGATAGATAGATAGATAGATAGATATACATGCCCATACATATATACATACATAATTAGATAAACTGATAGATAAACGTATTACTGCTCTGTGTGGCCATTATCTAACAATAAGCCAGTGTACCAAGACAAAATTAAGTCTGAGTAGTCCCATAAGGATTCCCTAGAAGGGTACCTCAGGCAACAGGCGATAAACTTGCTCGTCTCGAAAGCCGGGCGGCAACGCTAAGGAAGGTTGACCTCCTAGGGCTACACAGAACATGTTACATAAACCTGACACCAAAATAGCCATCGAAATGGTGCAATTTCTGTTGGACTGATGTGTACTAAAAAAGTACACTGGCAAGAGGGAGAGTACTACCTTTCGGTCTATTTTTACATTCTGGAAGAATTCATATCTTGAGCCTAGGTGAGCACCTAAAACAAATCTCGCTTTTTTACAGGGGAAACTAATATGAAGATACTTTTTCGTATAAAATATTCTACCCAAATATTCAAAATAAAATAGGATCACAGTGGCAGCGAATCACACGAATGATCATGTAATTTTGTGACATTACATCAAACAAAAGCAATACATTTTTTTTACACAGTGATCACCACTTATCAAGGCCCGGAATCCACTCAGGGATAAGGGTTATTGCAAGTACATTACGTTAGTGTGGACATTTGATGAAGTGTTTACTTAAGGGGGCGGTTCATTAGGAATTTGTTAACATTGGACTTGAAGGCATCCAAGTTGTAGTCCGGTGAGAAGCAGGCAGACGGAACAGAGTTCCACAGGCGTGCAGTTATAAGAAATAAATAATACGATCAACCAGAATAGATGGATACAGATGCTGGAATCTGGTAATGGTAAGATATCACATAGATAGCATGCAAAAATATAGTAAACTTAGCAAGTGAGCAGAGGGAAATTAATCTTTCTCGCATTTAATTAAAAGGGTAATACTGTATCTTATTAGATTAAGTGTTAAGTCAAGAAATAACATTCTTCACAGTTGAGGAAGCAAAAATAAATATGTCATTACTTCGTGTTCGTCTATAATATGAATCTCACCTGTCTGTTTTAATGTATGTATGTATGTATGTATGTATGTCAGGTCATGTCATGTGCTACTGGTACCATGTAACCAGTACTGCCTGCCTCAGGGTCGGGTCACCGGCGACTAAACTGGTTCCCCCACTAGGCTTGTTTGGTGAGGAGGGCGGCTAGTCTCCCTGAAGGATTAAAAACAAGACCTTCCAAAGGGCGAATGAACTCCTTTTCTGGGTCAACGGCCAACTAGCACCGTGTATATTTGTGTGTGTGTATATATGTATTGAGGCAGAGAGGGCTTCCGTAAGCCGTGGTGAAGGCAACCTTTCTAGGAGAAGCAAATCTCTGATTTAAAAAAAAACATACAGCGGAAGACCATTGCCCGCATTAAGCTGGTCTGCAGTTTAATTTGTTGCTGGCTATCTTGCTCTTGTTTGTTGCTGGATCTCAACATTTTTAACCGAGAGAGAGACAGCTGTCGTACAAAGCTAAGATTCTGTAACATCATATTTGTATAGATACTCCCTCAGGCATTTGGGCTCATGGATATAAATTGTCTGAGGGAGTGGCACTCGTCTGGCAAGACGTTGCAATCAGCATCATGTATGCATGTATGTACATACGTATGCATGTATGCGACGGATTTGTAGGAGATCGGTATCATTTTAGAGCTCGACCCTTCTCGACAATTCTCGAAAAAGTGGCTAAAAACATTACTCCCTTCACCCTCAACTGGGTACTTTTCTACAACGAGGGGTCGTTTTTTTTCGCCGATATTTTCGAAGGTCATCACCTCTTTTCGATTGTCTAGCCTTAATTTGAACTTACATTACTTTGGGGTTTACGATGGGCGCAGTAGCTAATGCGTGCCGTTTTTTTGTTTTTTTTACTTAGTTTTCCTCCTTCGCAGTACGAGTTTGAGCCTGTCCGCCTACTACCACATTTTTTGCGCTCGTAATTTTCCTCCTTTTTTTGCTCAACCAACACCCTTACACACGCTTCCATATCCATTTCCGCTTTCGCGTCACGGGTTCGAGCCTTACCGCCTACTACAACTTTTTTGTTTTTGCTAAAAGCATTCTTCTAAACACCCGGGCAACGCCGAACACCCATGCTAGTATAATATAGTAAAGACAAAATGTGTGCGTGTATGTTTGTATGTCTCCCAAATTTTAGACGGCAGATCCTCACGAGATCAGTATCGTTTTGAAGCTCGATTTATTTGAGGACGAATATCGAATAATTCCCCCAAAATAGTCGTTACTTAACCTGTTTCGTACAAGGACGGGGTCGCTTTCTTCGCCGACATTTTAACAAGTCATTGTCACCTTTGATTAGACCACACTTAATTTCGAATTTCACGATTTCCGGTTCTGCTGTGGACGCATCGGTAAAAACATCACGTTTTTTACACCTTCTTTCCTTTCTCATCCTTATGGATTTGAGCCTGCGTGTATGCTACCACTTTTAACACCCCTTTTCACTAAAACCGCCTACCACTTTTTTAATCACCCTCCCACTCGGGGTTCCTTACTACACCTCCACACACCCGGATAACGGCAAGTTTCCCCCGCTAGTAGGTAAATAAAAGTAAACACAAATAACTATTTGTTGGAGACCGGCTAAAACCTTCATCATCATCATCATCATCATCATCATCATCATCATACTATAGTATGACTCCAAAAGATTTATTGTAAAGCATCGTTTCCCTATGTTTTCGTAGTCAGAATACTTTCTAGTAAGACATCGGGTAATTACGAGAGAGACCGCGAAAACGTTGCAAACATCCCAAGTGAAAATAATTTTTGTGAAACGAACTGAATTTGAACTTTGAAATTTCAGGTCCTTAGTCAATGCGATTAATTATGTAACCCTAACCCGACTACCTATATTTATTAATTCGATAGAAAGAAATAACATGAATCGGCTTGATATATGAATAAAAAGCACTGCTAAAATATACACTTGCGCTCATAATTAGATGCAGAGATAACCGCGCCTTTCTCTATGCACCTGAATTGCAATAAATGTTTTCTACGGTTTACCCACACACCCACACACGCACATACACACACACCCACACACACACACACATATATATATATATATATATATATATATATATATATATATATATATATATTAGCAACGGGGGTTGTCAGGCATTGCGTGGTTTTAACATAAGCTTTAATATGATATTTTCATTTGTGCAGATTTAGCATATATGATTGTAAATTTCTAAAGTACAAACAAAAGTATTGGAAGTTGGTTACCTAACTAATGTACAAAGTTACGCATATACAAGCTGATTAAAAATAATCTAAGATACATGTACAAAAGTGTATAACGAGGTTTACAATTTTTCCCCGTTTCTTGACCCCTTTTTAAAACTATTTTGACTGGTTAAACCCCCATAAAAGAAGGCCCAAAAAATATCTGCGACTTTTACTTTTGTAAAGATAGATAGATAGATAGAGAGAGAGAGAGAGAGAGAGAAAGAGAGAGATATTTTAAAAATGGAGAAGGACAGACAGACAAATACAGTGTCTTATATATATATATATATATATATATATATATATATATATATATATATATATAACGTTTAAATATCAACATGCACAACACAATATGAATATATGTTATTGCTATGCCAGTGTAGCAAATCTTTTTTAATACCTTTATAAATAAATACTTATATGAATAGCTATTATTGTTATCGAGGACTACGATATAAACCCAGTGGGTATTTGGTAGATTGTATTATACGAACAAGTTTCAAAGTAAAGCCAAACACACACACCAACACATACAATGTAGTTTTTAAAGTAATGCCCCTTATTTATCTTACGCCCAAACTAGATCAGAGGATGTTGCAAATTGCATAGTTATCGTGAACGCCAGTCAGAAGAACAGCTGCCTAATTTAGTGGTAAAAGAGCACTGAAAATGGTGAAGACTGCAAACGATTTAATTCTCCAGAACAAAATGTTACTCACTTGACTTAATTTGTTTTTAATAAATTAAATAAAACTAGCCTTGTCTGTCTGTCCGTTTGAAAAACCGTATCTACTAAGCTCTCTCCGTAATTATTCTTATCTATGGGTGTGTTCAACATATTTCTTGCCGAGAAAATGACTGCTAAGCTCCGAAATTTAAAAAAATAGAAGTTGATAAGTGTAAGCTAAATTAAATTAGTGTATACACATGCGCAAATATATGTTTTATTACGTTATAGCTCAAACGGTAACGAGGAAGACTTGGGCGCACAATGCCTTACTTCTAATTCTAACTGGTGGCACTCAATTCATTTTTAAGAAAACTACGCTACGTTAGGTGCATTTTAAAAAGAAATGAAATATTAGCTTCATAATACTGTTTTAAAAATGCATAAATTTAAGTATCACATTTGAGTGAATAGATTCCTATTACAACTCTATTTCACCTAATATCTTCGACGAAGCATTAGAACTAGCTAGAAAACTAACAAAGATAACAAAATTTGAATTAGACATTATAAGATTAACCAGAAAAACTCTAATAAAATACGGACCAGAAAGAACCGGAACCTCAGATTCGACGTCACAATGGTTTCCTCGAATAGTGCAAAAGTAAGGGACCTTGTAAGCGTTTATATACTAAATGAACTATATAAACAAATTCCAGGACTAAAAGGAGGACTATAACGGGACGATGCATTGTTTTACAAGAACTCAACAAATAGGTTATTTGAAAAAGCAAACGAAAAACTAAACAATTCTTCAGTAATCTGAACCTAGATATAACAATTAACCCAAACCATAAATGTGTAAACTTCTTAGATATAAACCTGAATCGAGACAACAACTCCTATGAGCCATACCATAAACCCAGCCAAACGATATTCTACACATATCACAAGTCCAACCATCCGAATAGTATAAAAAAAAACACTTATACCTAGCATCTCAAAAATAATATCCAAAAATATCACAAAATGAAGAATTATTCAATAAAAACAAGGAATATTACAACCAAGCCTTAGATCAGGACATAAAAAACAAATTAAATTTGTTAAGGAAACTCAAAACAATAACATAGGTACAGAAAGAACAATAAACAATGCAAATGTAATATCTTACAACATGTCGATGAGGAAATATACAAACGGAAAAAAGAGCAGAAACCAATGAAAAAATAGAACATACAATAAACACAAAAATGAAAACGGAAAGCCAGACCATAATAAAACCGAAACATAAGTCAAAAAGAAAAATAGAAGGAGCCAAATGTGGTTTAATCCACCGTTCAGTCAACACATAAAAAATAAACTCCCGATGGAATTTTACCAAATTATAGACAAAGATTTCCCGACAGATAGTAAACTAAGTAAGATAATTAATAAAAAAAAAACATGGTTAAGCAATACTTCTCAATATCTGCTAACTTAACAAATACCATAATTAGCTCCAATAACAAAAAATTAAACAAATTTTTGAACAATAGAGTTTTGAAAAATAGAGATAAGACAGAAAATGAATCTAATAACGTAAAAGAATGTAACTGCCGGAACCCTACTGAATGTCCAAGGGGGGATGTTTAACTTCAAACACAGTATACAAAGGTGAAGTCATAACAAATAATGAAATTAAGTACATCTGGGGAGCACCGGAACTTGCTTTAAGGACATACATCGTAATCACCTATCATCGTTTAAAAATAAAACTAAGAAAGAAAATAACATCACAAATAACGACAACAAAAGCAATGTAGATAAAAATGAAAACAATAGTGACAATTACAATTACTATAAAAAATAGAAACCGAACCATAGTAATAACGAAAATAACTGAAAAAAAAACAAGAAAACTCAACCACTTCAGCAGTATGTACAAAGGAATTAAATAAAAATAAAACTGAATATAAATAAAGATGGTCACTGATTGATAAAGCCGAGAAAATATAAACAATGCAAATCGAAAACATTCAAGCTATGTATACTGGAAGCATAAGATATACTAATATCAAAAGAAAAATTATTGAACAAACGAATAGACGTAATCCACGGATGTTTGTCACATAAATCGATACTTAATTTCACGTACTAGACCAGATTAAAAAAAGGAATATGACTAAAAATTAATAAAAGGAAAAAGAAGAAATAATAAAATAAAGTAGGGCAAAACTACACGAATAATATAAAGAAATAAAACGGTGCAAGAGAAGTAACCCTATGAATAAAAATATATGTCATGAGAGTAACCTCCCCTTCAAGCAAAGAGATTAGATGATAATACGAGTCCAAATACTAAGCAAAAAGAAATATTAAAATAAACACGCATATGTAGAAATAAAATTATAAAAAAATTGGAAAAAACAAATTAGGAAAAACGGGAAATTAAAAAAAATAAATAAAAAATAAATAGAAAATAAAAATACGAAATTATGGGTTAAACCACTTAGCATAACACCGAAGATGGCGGAAGTGTGGAAGCGCGGCTTTGGAATTCCTCCTCCCCAAATACATTGTTTATTGTGTAAAAGAGATGCCGTTTAAAAGTTAAAATCAAATGGAAAATCATCCAAAGTAGGTGGTTGCAACAGGATATTTTCATGGACACAAAACTCGTAATATATCTTTCCCCCTTACGAAACAGCTGTAATGAAAAAAACCCAAGGCGAAAATAAACGAAAGTTATAAAAAAGATAAAGTAAGTCTTTGAATTTCAACAAAGTTTTGCACTATATATATATATATATATATATATATATATATATATATATATATGTGTATGTGTGTGTGTTTGTGTGTGTATGTACTAGCTGCACAGCCGGTGTGCCCCGGTCATACAATATGCTTGAACTTGATATTTTTATTCTTGCAGATTGCGCATGTATTTTTGTAGAATCAATCCTCTCTTGATAATTATATATTTCGCGGAATAATTTGCCCGGTGGATTAATTCACAAATTAAATAAAAATACAAAAATAATTAGGATAATCTCGTTCATCAAATTCCGTCTCTGTTTGTTTTCAATTTCACGTCAGCTGTTATTTATGCTTTACTTACGATTAGTTTTAAAATATGCAAACAAATAAATAATTCTCGGAAATTTAAAATGATATTTCTTCTTTTATCGTAAATTGAACTCATTAATAAGAAAAATAAAATAGGGAGGTACATTCAGCCTTGAACAGGGACCATTCGATCTGTAGTAGAGTGCTCTACCACTGAGCTATTTCTCCAGATTACACTAATTCTGCATTTTTGAGAAATAATCATTTGCTGAGAATTGAATCTCCCTTTACATGCTTTACGCGCAATAACCCTTATCCCTGAGTGGCTTCTGGGCCTTGATAAGTGGTGATCACTGTGTAAAAAAATGCTGAGTATGATCTCGGTTGTCTGGTGCAACATAAAATTATTTTTTTTTCTATGAGCAAAAAATAATATTTTTAGAGTCGATTTTTTCTATATTTTATAAATGTGATAAATTTCTATAAGAAACCTATATAACAACACTACCAGGCATATAAAGTGACTTTGTGTGACATTTGCTAAATATAGATTCAGCCTCTTTAAAACTTATGGGGAAAGGAACTCACACACAGTGGATTTTATATAATATGTATGTATATATATATATATATATATATATATATATATATATATATATATATATATATATATATGCATATGACTGTGTGTTTGTGTGCGTGTGTGTGTATATATTAGTTTTAGGACGATTCCAATATCTTCCTGATTCCGATAATGAATATTACTGAATTTCTAAATGTCCGATTCCTATACAATTACCTCTTCAGATTCCTATTCATTTTAATTACCAAAAAAGGGTTCTTTTCAGAGGAGTTAACAGAAAAAAATGCAATGTGTACGGTTTTAACAATATTTTAAAATCAATAAATATTTATTATTTAAGCATTAATACGAGCCATAACCAACTATGTTGTAACTAAAAATAAACACATATTTTCCTATTCTCAAATTTGAATTTTTTTCGATTCTCGATTCAAATTAATCATCACAATACTAAAATATATATTTACCCTTGTTCGCCCTGAGTTTTTTTTTTTGCACAAACATTTGTCAAGTAAATGTAAATTTTTACCAAACTGATTTTTCGGGATAATTCAAGTTACCCCCTTAGGACGCATTATGGAGGTAAAATTGCTTCTAAATCTTTTGTCCATTCGTTTCTTTTCACTTTTCTTAATAACCACGTCTTAGATTTTTTTTCGCTTGTTTAAGTTATCATCTTCCAATAATATTAATTTTTGCCATAGTATATTTCTTACCCTATATGTATCCAGGAAACCATTGCTAAAATTATGTTCTTATAATTTTCTAGGTTTGAAAAAAAATGATAATATATACCATTCTCTGCATACAACTTTGAATAATTTCCAAGTTTTTATGTAGTATATTATCCTTGGATATAAATATGTAGAAAGAGTTAAAGTTACGCAAACTAAGTTTGTTCTCTGATAAAATTTATATTAATTAGTCTTGCCTCAAATGAACTGTTTAAATTAATTATGAATTTTATTTTACTGTAACTCTCTAACATATATAGCTTACGTTATAACAACGGTTCTCATACAGATCACCGAAGTTAAGCAACGTTGAGCCTGATAAGTATCAGATGGGGGACGTTTAGGAGATTTCAGGCATTGGATGTGCTCTACACTTGTCTCGGCATAGTCTCCATTAACCTTGACCCCCATATATATATATATATATATATATATATATATATATATATATATATATACCCTAAACTTGCGACTGGCATTTAAAACTGTCAACAAGGAGAGCTGTGGTTGTCGATCAGTATTCAGTTTGACAGGATTGAAGAAGCCTTTACTTTTTTTACATTATCTTGCTAAAACGTGGAACTTTTGTAAGGTGCTACGTTAAAAGAGCACATGTAATATATTGATCTCTCTCAATAACATAGTGCGTGAAGTACCGACATTGGTTTTAGTGTTATATGTAGGAATAACTTAATATTTACAAACTACACTTGCAGATAAACAGTTTCCGTTTAGTAGGCATTTATTTTTCTTCCTACAAATACAATACTTGTCGGTAAGATTACTGATATAAGTAAATCCTTGTCCAATTTGTAAGCGGTAAGCTAGTTTATACACACATACATATATATATATATATATATATATATCTACTCATTCACATACAGTACAGTGTCGCTGTTTCACAGCTCATCGGTGCGGCTAGAGAGGCAACTTCGTCAAGCCAGGATCAAAATCCGACCGTCTGTTCGACAGTCAAGGCAGCTATATATATATATATATATATATATATATATATATATATATATATATATATATATATATATATATATATATATATATATATACTTCAGAATAGTTTTTATTTAACAATCAGTTGTTATGAAAACGTGAGATTGTAAGGTTTACAAAATATTACTGGCAGTAATATTCTATAATTTATCCCATCTAAACAAGAATTGCTCGATATGCAAGATTTCATTTCAATGAGAGTTTTTGGAAATTCATTGAATTACAATTTAATATATATATGTATATATATGTATATATATATATATATATATATATATTCTAAAGCTATTGTAGTATTTATTTCATATTCATATATTTTTATTGCTGATATTTCAGTTTGATATAGTTATAAATACTTTATTATAAAAGCCGAACAATTCTTGGTTGTGAGTAACATTGTGTTATTGAATCTACGATAACAATGAAACATTCCTATCAATAACGCTATAACCTTATCTAGAGAATATGTTTGGCGGCGAAAACCATATAACACATCTTCTATTTTCCTTGTTTTGTTTTTTTTCTCACAAGTAGCCGATACCCTTATAATTATTTGGACGTAAGGTAAATTTATCCACCAATATTGCTACGGACCGAATTTATATGTTTTCATACTTTTCATATACCTATAGTAATATAAAAATTATTTTCTCTTTTCCTTCTCGATCAACGGATTATTATTATATACGATCATTGTTCTACTAGCTATCATAAATATATTAATTTCTAGTTAATTAGATGCGTTTCAATTTTAGCTATGTCCTGAGCCTTATAAAAAATACCGAGGGATATTAATGGGTAATAGGAAAATTAACAAAAAACTGTGTATTTTTGGATGCGCATATATATGTTTCTGAATCTTTGTTTGGTAAATTTATGCCGTTGAAGAAGACACAGTGAAAGACACAACATATCAGCAATAAAATCATATGAATATGAAATGAATACTACAACAGCTTTGCGATTTTATATATATATATATATATATATATATATATATATATATATATATATCAGCCTTGACTGTCGTACAAACGGCCGGGTTTCGATCGTTTTATTTCACTTGCATTTTTTTTTTACATTTTTCTATGTATAGATATTAATATATTTTTTATTCAGTTATTTGAACATTTTGTATGTCGCTAGATTTTTACGAGATCAGTATCGTTTTGCAGCCGACCCTTCGGACGACAAATATAGAAAAAATGGGCAAACGACATTACTTCTTTCACCCTCAACTAGGCCGTTTTCTACAGGGAGGAGACGCTTTTTTCGCCGATAGTTTCGAAAGGCATCTCCTCTTTACGATTGACCAGCCTTAATTTTAACCTTCACCACTTCCAGTTTGCGATGGGCGCAAATACGTCACTTTTTCTCGCGTTCTTTTACTCTATCGCAATACGGGTTCGAGCCTGCCTGCCTACTAGCAATTTTTTTTTTTTTTTGCTCAGCACACACCTCCTAACACGTGGGCAACACCGGCCACCAAAGTCATTCTATAATAAAATAGAACAACAAAACTACATTATATTAATGTTGACAGGGTACGAGCATGCGTTTTTGCCTTACTAGCCACACTGATGAGCTTTGAAACAGCGAAACTGTACTGTATGTGAATGACTACATATATATATATATATATATGTATATATATATATATATATATATATATATATATATATATATATATATATATATATATAAACTAGTGTCGAGACAATTAATTTGAATCAGAATAAGGATCGCAAAAATAAAAAAGAGGGTGTCGGAATCGGTATCGTAATCGGTATCAGAATCGAAAACATTGGTTCGTATTTTCCGATGCCAAAAACGATTCTTTTAATGGTCTTTTTTACTTGATTTTGTTTAAAGCAAAATCTTCCATTGCTGTAATATTGATAAAAATAATAAACATTTATTGATTTTAAAATAGTATTAATGCTAAAATTTATACACAATCCTCCACCAGTGTAATTATATGTTTAGTAATATCTTTTGCAATTTTAACATATGTGTTTACAGAAATCAAGAAAAATAACAACTCTATAGTTACATTTTTAGAGATTTATAACGAATCAGAAAAGGAATCGGAAATTGTATCGCAATCGGGAATTGTATCGAATCGGGAATTGTATCGGAATCGGGATTTCTTTCGGACTCAGGGAAAATATGGGAATCGTCCCATCACGAATATAAACATATATTTCTCTCACTCTCTCTCTGTCTGTCTGTCTCTCTCTCTCTCTCTCTCTCTCTGTATGTGTTTGTGTGTGTGTGTAAGTTTCATACTGTTTTGTTCTGATTGTCTGTTTCAACTACAATCGGAAATTGTATCGCAATCGGGAATTGTATCGAATCGGGAACTGTATCGGAATCGGGAATTGTATCGAATCGGGAATTGTATCGGAATCGGGAATTTTCTCGGAATCAGGAAAAATATGGGAATCGTACCATCACTAGTATAAACATATATTTATGTGTGCGTGTGTTTGTGTGTGTGTGTGTATGTGTGTGTAAGTTTCATACTGTTTTGTTCTGATTGTCTGTTTCAACTACAATTGTATAATAATTATGTAAAAAAGTATGGAAATACATTGCAAATATTGGTTAGATTTTAGATGTTTCTTCTTTATATAAAATAATAGAACGAGTCGTAATTATTCGGCATTCAATTCACATTCGTCGCCTTTTCTTTCCTTAGACATTCAACCATTTACTATCCAACAACAGCTGACGGCAACGTCTTGCAAATTCACTTCGGATTAAGTTTTTGTCGTCTTCGTTTTGTTCAAGTGTGAATACGTCTGGCGTTGTCCAGGAACGAATAATATTTGACATGCATTTATGCAATCACATTTTGCCTTTCATCATAAGCAATTGATATATATATATATATATATATATATATATATATATATATATATATATATATATATATATATATAGTCTTTGAAGTTTTTAACCTTTAAAACTATACAACAATTTTTTTTTTTATCATTCGTTAGAGAATCATCCAGTCAGTAAGTAATTTAATCACCAGCAATAACTGCATCAACTCGCTCTCGAATTTACTATAATACCAATAATTAATTTTTCAAGGGATCATCAGTTGTTTACCATGAAACACTGTTTCGGGGATTTAAAAACAAAACAGTATATTACATCATGGCTCCCCAGCAGTGTTGATCAAACACCACCACCCTTAATCTTAGGAAGAAGACATTTTACAAACATTTGATCCAATTTCCTATTCTTAATTGACAATTACTAACCTTTTCATAATATAAAAATGAAATTCTTACCTGTGCAATTCATCAATTTCCACATTTAAAATGGATACATATTTTAATTTTTTAATTTATCAGTCTTGTATTTATAAGATTAGGATTAATCAATTTAACTACTTATCACCCCCACTATAATTAGTATTTAGTATATTTACATTCTTATTTAAAATTACATATATAAATGTTAAAAATATTTTAACATATATACATTTTTTTTTAATATAAATTTATTATATGTAATTATAAATACATTTTATACATTGCTAATATAGTTTTGGATTCCCTTTATTAATATAGTCTGGTTTATCTTAAACGATTCAAAAGCATCAGGATAACGAACAAATGCTTTATTTAACTGTTTAAATATTTTATTTTATCCCCACCTTGTTTTATCATCCTTATTACTATATATATATATATATATATATATATATATATATATATATATATATATATATATATATATATAGTAATTTATAAAATATATATGGCGATTAAGCTACACTAAATATTCGGCGTTTCATCCACTCTAGGATTCCTCATAAGCCTGAGGAATCCTAGAGTGGATGAAAAGCCGAATATTCAGTGCAGTTTAATCGCCATATGTTACATGATAAGGGATGTCCCCTTTTCATGTAAGTATGAAAATAGAGAGATTTAGTTAAAATGAGAATTAAATAGAATAGTCGAAATTGGAACCTCGTAAATTAGGTTACGAAATAGATTACGAGAGAGAATTAGAAAATTGAATGTAAAACAAACCATTGTTTAGCTTAGAGATAAAATAGTTTCAAGAAAAGAATGTGCGTTGTCAATTCTGTTATGAAAAATTCAATTGAGGAATGCAAATATACAAGATAATTTAATAAACATGTTTTTAGCATATTGGAAACATAGGTTACTGGGAATATAGGTTAAAATTCCTTTTGTAAACAAAGGAAAAAGTTTTGGACACGCATGTCCAAAACACGTGAAAGTAGACGCATGTCTTAACATGTGTATGACGTCATGGAACATCGGAAGTTGTAGATACAGTTAGAAACTTGGGAGAAATTGGAGAGAGTCAGAGAGAGTCTAAGCACGACAGACGACAGTACAGACATGCAGATTCGAACGTCTAGAAGCGAGACGGTCACTTTTGAAACTTAATATGTGAAGCTTTGAATTTTTGATGATGAAAACCACGGCCGGTCGTGAGAAGAAATACACCCATCATGTGTTTTTATAAACGTCGTCTTTGTGTTGTAATTCTACCAAAAGGTAAAGTGAAAATTGTTATTATATGTCTTGTATATTACGTGGTTTAAAATGTCTTGACATACACATCTCATATCTACGATGTGAACTCTACATCTCATATCTACACTTCTAAGTATGAACATTTTTAATATATATTTGAATATCGTTATAACACGAACAATCGCTCTCTTACAACATCGCTCTTAACAACAACATCTCTCTCTTTCGCTCTCTCTCTCTCTCTCTCTCTAAGACTTTATTTTAATGAAAACCCTTTTTTTAATGAAACCCCTATATATATATATATATATTAGAAATTACTAACTAGCTCTACCTACGTATTGAGCACTTTTAAAGTATATACTTAAAGTTTACGCATTAATCTATACTTTCGTATATTAATTTTATGTGAGTAAATGAAGTATATATATATATATATGTGTGTGTGTGTGTGTGTGTGTGTGTGTGTGTGTACTAGCAAAAGTACCCGTCGTTGACTGGGTTCAAAAACAGACGACAGAAAATGGACTCTGATTTATGAAAGTATGATAGGTTATGAAAAGGAAGGTTTGTAAATTTGGGTGGAATTTGGGGGTATCAAAACCAAAGCAAAATATGACAAAAGTAAAAATAAAATAGATAAACCCCATAATTTATTATACCATACCTGTAAACACTGAAACACTTATCACAATATTCTGTGGATCTCTATTAAAAAACCTTGTTAAACTTTGTCACATATTTCCATTCTATGGAGATCAGGTGCGAAAGAACACCCCATACTTTTATTATACCATTTTTCTTCATACTGAAACATAATTATCAAAATATACTTACGCAGATAGATATAAAGTCTTTATTAAAGTTTGTGCCTATTTCCATCTATGGAGGCCAGGCGCGAACACAGACCCCACAATTTTATTATATCCTCCCTACTTAAGTTAAAAACACACTTATCAAAGTATTCTTATGTACATCTATATCAAAAACACTTGTAAACGTTTTTTTTTATTTTTTAAATGTTTTATTTCCATACTTTGTGGACCAGGCGCGAACGAAGACCCCACAATTTTAATGAACCACCGTTCTGCCGGATCAAACATACTCATTCCTGTGTCTCGATGCACCTTTTATGATTATATGTAATGAGTTATTTTTTAAAATAGTCAACCATATAGGAGCCTATTCGTGACCACACACACAAACACACATAGAGCTTTATATATATATATATATATATATATATATATAGTTATCCACATAGAGTACTGTTTTGCTGTATCACAGTGCGGCTAGACAGGCAATTACCTCAAGCCAGGATTGAAACCCGACCGCCTGTACAACAGTTAAGGATCCTAACCTCTACGCTATGTGCGGCTGCTGAGTGAGTCGTGAGTTTAACGATGTTTTGAGATGGTCCGAATACCTAAGTTCGATTAGTTTACATAAAGAGCATCGCTTATACGCTAATGGTATATTCGTGTATCGCTTCTCAACATGATTAACACAAGATGAGGAGCATTATAGTCATATACTTTCAGTACAGTTTCGCTGTTTCACAGCTCATCAGGACGGCTAGACAGGCAACTACCTCAAGCCAGGATTGAAATCCGACCGTCTGTACGACAATAATGCACTTTTAGACGTGGTGTATTTTAAATTTTATTTTCCCATTTTCCTCAATTTATGATTTGTAAACTAAGGATTATGTTGAGCCTATCTTTGTTTGACAATTCATCATGAAGAGACTGACGTTAGAACAGCATTTACAAAGTGAGCAAATTTATTTTATTTACATTTGATGAACAAATTGTTTTAATTTGACCAACGGATAACTAGATGAAATGAGTCTTGTGTTGCATTAGGAAAAAAAAGAATGGAGGTTGAAGCATGTCTATGGTGACTTCCTTTAGCAAGGTTGCTCATTTGTTTCTGATGTAAACTTCGTTTTATTTCACTTGCATTTTTTAAAAATGTTTCTATGTATAGATATTCATATATATTTTTTTAGTCATTTGACCATTTTTATGTCGCTATATAATGGTCACAATGATTGGGTCAGTAATTACAAAAAACTATGCCTTTCATCTGGCAATAACAGTCTTTCCTTTTAAAGGTTATAATCTAATTTCACCTGTCTCTCTAAATGTACGTCTAGGTATGTATGTATGTATTTTTGTAGATCTGCCTAAAACTTTGGACAGAGTCGACAGATTTTCACGAGATCAGAATCGTTTTGAAGCTCGACACTTCGGACGACAAATATAGGAAAATGGGCAAAAACATTACTTCTTTCACCCTCAACTAGGCACTTTTCTACAGGAAGGAGACGCTTTTTTCGCCGATAGTATCGAAAGTCATCTCCTCTTTACGATTGACCAGCCTTAATTTTAACCTTCACCACTTCCAGTTTGCGATGGGCACAAAGACGTCACTTTTTCTCGCGTTCTTTTACTCTATCGCAATACGGGTTCGAGCCTGCCTGCCTGCATCCTACCAATTTTTTTTTTTTTGTTTGCTCAACACACCTCCAAACACGTGGGCAACACCGGACACCAAATTCATTCTATAATAAAATTGCGTCACAAAACTACATTATATCATTGTTGACAATGTACGAGCATACATTTTTGCTCATTAGGATTAAGACAGCCTTAACTACAAAGGGTTTTTAGGTGATCCACAAGGTGCAACTTCGTGTTCCACACACTTCAGATGTTACTATTCGCTGTGGCAAATATGTACTTGCTATGCAAATTTATAAAGGCATCTCTCAACATAACCTGCACACCATTACGTGAAGTGCCGTATTGTCGTGTACTCGCCAGGCAGGCTTATTCGGGGGTGCTTTTCAATAGAGTTACATAAAGCGCGACTCTAGATAGCAATATGGAAAATTCTTCGATTCGGCGCGATATATAGTCTTCCCAAATGGTCATCCATGTAGTTCTGTTGGTAAACATCGGTGATTGGACAATAACTGGGATAATCAATACACATTATATTATTTCTGTCTCCATATTTTCAAACCCCGAAACTAAAAGTCGCAGAGCGGCACTAGAAGCCTCAATGATTGTATTTTTTGTAGGTTTTTATGTTACAGTAAATAAGAAGAATGTTAGATAAGTAAAAATGAGATTAGGAAAAGCCCAGAATCAAGCCTCAATGATTGGATTTTTTTGTAGCTCTTTATGCGGTTTAAATAGTTTTTAAGGAGACAAAAAATGGGTAAAAACTGAAAGAAAACTTTTTTTTACATTAATATAGTTTTTTTTAGTGTAAATTTTAAATAAGTTCATATGCGTGTCACGTTGGTACAGCGGTAATGTCACCCGCTTAGAATGCTACAATTTTATTTCGGTTTCGATTCTAGTTGATGACATGAAAATTTTTACTTTGGAAATCAGTACTGGAATCACTGGACAAAATAAAATGTAATATTTAAGCGTATTTTACGCCCGGGTAAAGCCCCTCCTCTGTTAGTATATATATATATATATATATATATATATATATATATAGAGAGAGAGAGAGAGAGAGAGAGAGAGAGAGAGTAAAAAGCAGACATATACACAGAGACAGAAAGCAGCAAGGGGCGGGGGAGACAGGGGAAATATATAGATAGAAAGGCAGATAGATAGATAGATAAGCACAGAGACTGATGTTTTATCCAATTTTAATGTTGCAAAATTTGAAGCCGTCATAGAAAATATATGCATTACACGAAATAGGTTGTTATATATGACTAGCCTGGATGCCCGGCGTTGCATGGGTGTTTGCAGGTGTGCACTAAGCAAATAAAACGTTGTATTAGGTAGGAATGGCAAGAGCTTATGGCGCGAAGGCGGAAAAGAAATATATATATATATATTAGCTGAGTAGGTACTTTAATTAGGGTTATATAAATATTTTTTCAACATGATGCATGAGAGATAAAGATGCAAAAGATTGCAAGCAGAACTAAATCGATATTAAGGGTTGTGATTAAAAATACGAAAACCGAAAAGAAACAAAAAACAGGAAAAACAAAAAAACTAGAAAAAAGCATAACTAGACATTTTATTATGTTATAGAATTTTTCTGCTTCGAAAGAGAATGCCTCAAAGACTTAATGTAAATAATTTTCGGAATCTAAAATGGAAGGTTGAGTATAAGTGACATTGAACGCATTAACGCAGATGGTTGAGCCCTAGGTCCTAATTAAAACATGAAATGATGATTTAGTTTTTATAGCATTTTTGATGGAATATTATAGTGTAATTTGTACCATAATACCATATTTTATTTGTACTTGCGACGAATGTTTCATCATTATGTGTATACGTTTCACTAAATGTTTCTGGTGATTCTTCACTTTCTGAACCCTAAGTTGTGCTTTTGCGGTCTATTTATATTCCAATGCTCTGATCGTCTAAATGTTCATATGCGCGCGTGTGTGTGTTTTTGTGGGGTGTGTGATACATGTATTTTGGACATTCCTTATTTCATACGTCTTTGATCTTGTCCACCTGGAATTAATCTTGTTATTGGATAGGAGCCTTGAACATGTTTGGACGAATATTCATTCACTTCCAAGAACGCTGATTGTATTTTATATAATATTTAGTCACCTTAGCACAAGATTGGAAAGTAAATATATTTGCTTGAGTGGTTAATTCTAGGTCTCCATTCTAAAACACGCCAGCTCACTCCTCGGTGAAGTGGGGGACGACATGTTAAACCGTCCGCTCTGATCAACGTCCACATTCAAATCCCAATGTGATCTCCAGCTAACGTGATCACGTGGTACCATACACGTAGATTCGTCAGCTGATCAAATGCTTCCGGTGAACTTGTCTATGATATCTTTTATTATATTTTGACAGTTTTATTAACATTCTTCACGTTCATCTCCCGTCCATCCCTAACGTTACATAGATAGATAGATAGATAGATAGATAGATAGATAGATCGAGAATGATAGACAGAGAAATAGATAGATAATATATATATATATATATATATATATATATATATATATATATAGATAGATCGACGGACAGAAAAATAATTAATAAATATTTTCTTGTGGTCGACCTACTACGTAACAATATGCTGTTTTACTCAAATGTCAAATGTACAGATATATATATATATATGTGTGTGGGTGTGTGTGTGTGTGGTATTATATATATATATATATATATATATATATATATATATATATATATATATGACTTAAAAAGCATTTAAAAATAAAATGTTTAAATTCAACATTATTTCACGCGGTTAACGGTAGTCGAATGGATATGGTCTTTGCTAATCAAACCAGAGATGGATTGTGTTACCGGGTTCGACTCTATTGACTGGTCTTAATCGTGACAACCTGCACTAAAGATTCCCGAAAGGATGAAACACTAGTGACTGCAGGTATTTAATTATTATAGCAAATAATTATATATAAAATGCAATTTACAGATTAGAGATCTGTATATATATGTATGTGTGTGTGTTTGTGTGTGCTGAAAAACAAAATATTTTTATTCATAGCTGAATATTTTGCTAATTGTATTTCATTTCCTCTATTTATATCAGCCATTATTGAAATTTCATGGATTAAAGAAATGAATATAATTTTCCTGCATATATTCCTTGTTCCGAAAAATACATTCTTAACTTAAATACATTTGTATATATTTTAATTTACAGAATTTAACTTACATAATGAAATGTTTGAATGTAATGTTTAAACACCTTGTACCTTATTTGATTAGTCTTTGATTCCTCTATAATTTGACCTGTTCAGATTTGAAATTTAATAACCCTAAAAATAGCTTCAAACTGAGAAGAAAACAGATACTCCTCAGTTACAAATTACCTAAAACCCAGCTTAAAATATCCGCCTTTTAGCATATCTAATCGTAATTGCTGTTGTTTCTAAGTTATACAACGTGACATATTGTTCGAGATACCTCGACTCGCTGGTAGTGATCGCAGGGAGCTCATTAATTCCCATTATCTGGTTTATCCAATCGTGAAATCGGCCGTCGATTGAAATGTGACGAGAAACCGATACGAATGACAGTGCAAAAACACCAAAATCACCGGCAGTGTTCGTGATGCCCCTAACTCCGGTCGACAAAGAATTACGTCTTACAAGAAACACAATGCTATCTCGATCACCAACCTTAGAAACAGATTTGAAACGGCTTCCTAAATCCAAGAGCAGTGTAATCTTGTTAAAATGTTCTCTTTCTACAGTTAAGAACAGAATAAATAACTTTAATTTGCGAGGCTGTATTCTAAAAGACACACCAATGATTTCTGTAAAGAACAACAAGCGCCGTCTGGACTTTGTCAGACGCAATGAAGATTATGACTGTTCATATTGGTCGAATGTAATTTTTAGCGACGAAAGCAAGTTCAATAGGCTAGCCGGTGATGGTAGGCAGCATGTTCGTTCAAGGAATGACAAAGAATTTAATCCCAAGTGCACAGTTTCAACGCTGTAAGTTGGTGGGGGTTCAGTTCTGGTGTGAGGCGTTATTAGTGCCAATGATTCAGGACCTAGAGTTTGCTTACTAGATCGAATTAATTCTACCAAGTACATTAATATGTTTACTACGCATTTTCTAGCATACTTTGGCCGGAATTTTTATGATAATCCCATCGTCATGCAGGATAATGCTCTCACTCAGACAGCTGGCAAGATCAAGAGGTTTCTTGAAGAGCGTGATTTTCCGTATTTGGTTTATCCTAGACAAACTCCAGACCTCAATGCTATAGAACACATATGGCATTAATTCAAGCAATAGTCACGCAATGATAAATTTTAAATATTGAAGAACTTTGTTCACAAATTCAAGAGAAGTTGAAAGACCGTCATCCGGAGTATTGCCGCAAACTCATTCAAGAGATTGTCCTAAAATTTACAAGCTTTCAATTTGCAGAAGGTTTATGCTACCAAATATGAACTAGTTCACTGTGTTTCTGTTGTATCAGTGTTGCATTAATGTTCTAACTATACATCTATATAACAATTTTCAATTGTGCTGAGCTTTCTTCTTTTGCCTTCTCGATTTGAAGTATTTTTTAATTAAGGTGGGCATTAGGACACTTCACTTAAAATCTAATATGGGCAGGGTAAATTAAAGAGTCAAATGAAGTATAGGTTGATTAAACAATAACATTCAATTTGGCTTAAATTTGCGGGTTTTGAAAACATGGCAAATGCGGACTTTCTTTTTTGCGACACTATATATATATATATATATATATATATATATATATATATATATACTAGCATTTCAGCCCTGCTTTGCTCAGGCGCTATGTACTGCACATAACTTGACCTACATGTGAATACACGTTATGTAAGCTTGCAAATGTTTAAAGCAAAATTTGTCTGAGTAATTTTCTAGATATCGCGGAGGTAATTTTTTTGGAACTTTTACACCGATGTTAACCTATTAGTACTTAATGTTTTTGTTTCAAATCAAAATAAAATGTTTGATCTATGTCCATGTTTCCTACATTTAAAATTGCAAGTGTCTAAGACCCAAAATTGTCGAAGGACTTTGGTAGAATCTTCAAAGGACAACTTTTACTTTTTGGAAGCCAATCCCCCCCCCCCAATACTAAAATGCTTGCTGCATATCTGCATACTAGGTAAAATTGTAATGTTCAGACCCGAAATTGGCTGAATTGTTCGCTAGACACTGCAAATGTGAAATCTTTTGAACTTGAGAACCTTGCAGTTCAAATTTTCGATTCTAACCGATATAAAGCTTGCCCTAGTTCTGAATACCCGTTAGGTAGAATTTCCAATATTTAGACCAGACATTGGTTGAGAAATTAAATAGACACCGTTGAAGTAAACTTTTTAAACCTTGATCTCAATTTTGCCCCCCTAAACATTTATTTCTTTTGGGCTAAAATAAAATTATAAAATTACATCCATGTTCAAGTAACCTACATTTAAAATTTTGAGTGTTACAACACCAAATGGACGTAGGAGTTTGATAAAGTTTTCAACGGTCAAAGATTTGTAACGTTGACCTCTTGACGGCCGAATTTCTGGCCGAAAACCGACTAAAACAATTCCTCCAAATCTCAGTACCCCTTATGTCAAATCTCGAGTCTCTAGACGAAAAATTGACAGTATTATTTGGGAGGGAAATGTACACAGACACACTCACACAGACACTTTCACTTTTATAGATATTTAGATATTATGCTTATAATATATATATATATATATGTGTGTGTGTGTGTAATTATATATATATATATATATATATATATATATATATATATGTGTGTGTGTGTGTGTGTGTTCTCTGTTTTGGGGAAATATTTGAACAAAATGCTCGATTACAAAGGAAAATGTCAATATAAGAGCTTAATATGTATTTATTTAAAACTGTACAATATTGATTACGAGAGCCTTACATTATTTAGGATAAACTGCTGCCCCTTGTGTCAGGTTTGAAACCGACGGTATCAAGATTTTCTGACTTTCTGTACAGTTTAATATATATATATATATATATATATATATATATATATATATATATATATATATATATATATATATATATATATATATGGCTGCGCCATGTGCGCAGGATGGTTTATGGGCGCATCCCTAAAGACCTTCTCTATGGCGAGCTTGCCTCAGGCTCAAGAAAGAGGGGGCGACCCCATCTTCGCTACAGGGATGTCTGCAAGCGTGACATGAAGGCTCTCTCGGTGGACAGGAATACATGGAAAGCCTCTGCAGCTGACAGAACTGCCTGGAGGGAAATGATACGCCAGGGGATTATCATCAGCGAGAGGACCCTCCATGTTTAAAACGCTGCAAGGAGAGCTAGGAGAAGAGCGAGTGTACAGGCGGAACAGCCGGACGAAGCGGCAAATTGCATAACAATCTTCGTATGTCAAGGCTGTGGCAGACTACGCAAATCAAGAATTGGTCTCTACAGTCACACAAAAGGATGCATAAAAGCAACATCTTTATTCGGCGCTGATCCATAGTCGTTTCGACTGACGGATGCCACACACACACACACACACACACACACATACACACACACACACACATATATATATATATATATATATATATATATATATACAATATAAAGTTGAATATGTGTGTGTGGTGTGTCTGTATGTGTGTGGTGTCACGAATAGGCTCCTATATACTATTTAAAAAAAAATTTCATTGCATATAATGATAGAAGATGTATCAAGACACATGAATTGGTACTTCTGATCTGGCGCTGGTTCATTAAAATTGTGGGGTTTGCGTTCGCGCCTAGTCCACAAAGTATGGAAATAAAAAAAAAGTTTACAAGTGTTTTTTATATTGATGCACATAAGGATACTTTGATAAGTATGTTTTAACTTAAATAGGGATGGTATAATAAAATTGTGGGGTCTGCGTTCGCGCCTCGCCTCCATAGAATGAAAATAGGCAAACATTTTAATAAAGACTTTTCATATCTATCTGCGAAAGTATACTTTGATAATTATGTTTAAGTTTGAAGAAATATGGTATAACAAAATTATTGGGTGTTCGTTCGCAGCTGATCTCCATAGAAGGAAATATGTCACAAAGTTTAACAAGGTTTTTTAATATAGATCCACAGAATATTGTGATAAGTGTTTCAGTGTTAACAGGTATGGTATAATAAATTATGGTGTTTATCTATTTTATTTTTACTTTCATCATATTTTGCTTTGGTGTTGATACCCCCAAATTCGAAGCTATCTCTTTACAACCTTTCGTTTTCATAACCTATCATTCTTTAATAAATCAGAGTCCATTTCCTGTAGGCTGTTTTTGAACCCAATCAACGACGGGTACTTTTGCTAGTATATATATATATATATATATATATATATATATTCATATATATATATATATATATATATATATATATATATATATATTCATCAACGTTTCGTCTTGATTTCAAGACTTCCTCTGAATTCATCCAGAGGAAGTCTGGAAATAAAGACGAAACGTTCATGAACACATAATACGGTTTGTTCCTTTTTATTTCTCTCTCTCTCTCTCTCTCTCTCTCTCTCTCTCTCTCTCTCTATATATATATATATATATATATATATATATGTGTGTGTGTGTGTGTGAGTGTGTGTGTGTGTGCTCATATACTTACTACTAGAGAGACAAATAGGAAGATATAGATAAATATATAAATAAATATACTAACGATTTCCGTCTAAAATTAATGTGTCCTTATATTTTACTTAAAAACAAAAACGCCGTAGCGTTAAGAAATAGAGAGTGAAACCAATTCAACGAGTGATAATTCCAAAATATATTTTTCTACATAGTCACCAACATTATCAATGCTCTTTTGCCAGCGATGGACTATGCCTGGATCGTAAAGTCCAGAGGGATCTTAGTCACTTACATCTCTGTCGCTTAATTGACGAAGCCATGTGCTAATTATGCTGACATGAATTTCATCGATGTGTAGTTTTTTTTTTTACAATCCCAGTGAGTGATTATGAATTCAGATTTTTTTCTTTGATGATTTCAATGATATATCGTTGCTGTAGAGGCAGGCCCATGATGTAGAATCTTTCTTAGAATCTCACGTTTTCAATTTTTGCAACAGACAGAGGATAGTTTCAGGCTATGAATGCATAAGTTCAGTCATCATGTCAAAGTAATTTGAAATCCTCTTTATTCCAATCGGTCGAAATAAAACTAGCAATCTTTACTCATGGAAACGTCCCTGGTATATGTATATATATATATATATATATATATATATATATATATATATATATAAATATATATATATATATATATATTAAATCCCTGTAAAAGTGTTTTAATGTAAAAAACCGATTATCCCTTAAATTCCCATTTCGACTTACTGACTGAATAGTTTTCCAACGGATTATAAAATATATAAAAATTAAATAAGTTTAAAAGGTAAAAAATCTTCCAAGAATATATATATATGTGTGTGTGTGTGTGTGTGTGTGTGTGTGTGTGTGTGTGTGTATAATATGGATACACACATATATCTACATACAAATATATATATATGTGTGTGTGTGTGTGTGTGTGTGTGTGTGTGTGTGTGTGTGTGTGTGTGTGTATCCGTTGACGTGGTCTTGGAAAACTCTATTACCTTTTATACAACAAAAGGATTTAACTTTGGCTTACTTGTGAGACAGTCATATCTAATTCAGATCACACCAATCCTATTTTCCTTTTTATTGAAAAAAAATTTTCGTCTGTTCTTGCTTCGTACGGTTTAACAGACTCTGCAGAATTGTCCGGAACTTTCAGAAAATTAAAACCTATTGTTAGGGAGACTGTTCATTACAAAGACTTTACAAAGCCGGTGGTTTTGTGACAGCACATATAAGCACGCACACACCCTATCAACCTAACCGCCCCCTCTCTCTAACTCTCTCTTACACACACCCACACACCCACACACACACACACACACACACACTAACACGGACATATAAACCCGCACATACAAACTACCACACGCGCACATGTATATGTGTATGTGTTTGTCATTAAATTATATCCCCTGCTTAATACTTTGCTTTTTTACTTATAAAGAAACAAATGGTTAACTTTTAATATATATATACATATATATATATATATATATATATATATATATATATATATATATATATATATACATATACATATATGTATTGTTATATATTTATATATATATACATGTTTTAAATTGGACATATAAAATATATTAATATATATATACACATATGTATATATATACATATATATATATATATATATATATGTATAAATATACTAGTGATGGGACGATTCCAATATTTTTCCCGATTCCGATACAATTATCGATTCCGTGCTAAATTCTCGATTCTGATACAGTTACCGATTCCGACTCTGATTCCGATCTTGTATAAATCTCCTGTTATTTAACTATAAGATTGTTATTTTCCCCTGTTTTCGTGAAAAAAAACACACATGAATAATATGCAGATATTTTCTTAAACGTCAAAATACACTTGTGTAGGATGATATATCGAGGTCAGGTTAACTTGTATTTTTAAATCAATAAATATTTATCATTTTATCATTATAACCAGCAATGGAAGGTTTTACTTTAAAAAATAAAATAAAATAAGCCACTTAAAAGAATCGTTTTTGCATCGGAATAGAGGCATCAATTTTTCTGATTCAGATACCGATTCCGATACCCTGAAACCTGTCGATTTTTCCGATTCCCGATTTTTAATAATCGTCCTCAAAATCATATATACAGGGTAACCCCCAAAAAACAGAGGACAGTCAGTTGTTTTCTGAGCATTTTACAGAAAAATAGGCCAAAAACCTTAGTGTTTTGATGTGATGTTTTGAAATATAATAAACAAGTTATGACCAAAGTTTCATTTCATTCGTACAAAACACTAAGAAACGAGACCTAATTAGAGTTGGGGCCCTTTTTTATTAGTCACCCTGTATATACATACATATAAATTTGACTTACTTGTTGTTTCATCAAATACTTCTGCATGATAAATCCGATCCCGCATTTTGCTAATACCTACCCTCTGAAGAGAAGGAAAGTATTTCTTCGAAACTCCGCGGATTAAGGACTATCCATTTATCTAGTGTTTCCTTTTCGGATTAAATATGTTTTTAACTCATTTAAAGTGTTTTTTTTTAACATATTTTATTAACTATTTGCTCATATTATAAGCTCTATTTCCTATTTGGCTTTATCAAGCTTTCACATCTGGCTGAGATAATTTTATAAATGTTAATTCTTTAATGTTTATAATATACTTTAATTTTACCATCTTGGATCATTTTGGTAAATTTAATTGTCATTATATATATATATATATATATATATATATATATATATGTATATATATAAACTCTATTATATATATATATATGCATATATATACATATATATAATAGAGTTTATATGTTCAAATTTATATATATATATATATAATATAGTTTATATGTTCAAATTTATATATATACATATAAACTCTATTATATATATATATATGTGTGTATATATATATATTATAGAGTTTATATGTTCAAATATATATATATATATATATAATAGAGTTTATATGTTCAAATTTCAATTAATAAAAGTCAGTCTCCAAAAAACATTTAAAAATCTAACGTTTGAACAAAAGAATACAATGGTTAACTTAATGTAAGTACATCTCCCCCCCCCGGAAAATTCCAGCAAAATAACTGTATTGGTTCGCCATTATTTTGCTTAATAGCACACAGAGAACATATTAAATATTAAATGCCTTAAAAAGACATAGAGATCTAGAATTAGAGTTGAAATCATGAAAAAGCGATGCAACATAAATGCTTAAAAAACGTTAGATCCATTTTGAAAGACTGGTGGATTACAGGTAAAAAAAAGCTTTCGTAAATATATCCAAGCCAAACAGGCAGCAATTCTCTGCGAAAATTAATCCGTTTCATTATTTGTAGCAGAAAAATGTTCCTTTGTATAAATTTTTAAATTCAAATACTCAGATTGTATTTCAATTAGCCCAAAGCTATTAATAACATATAAAATACAGTTGTTATATATTTATAATTTAGATGGAACATATATAAAAAAATACCCAGAAAAATAAAGAAACATATTGGTTAAAAAAAACGCTTAGAACGAAAGCTGGTAACTAATCAATAAATGAAGGGCGTTAATTTATACATTATATTCATTGGTTCGAGCATTAAATTTCTAATTTTATTTTGAAAATTGACTTTTTCTTGATTGAAATTTGAACATATAAACTCAATTTTTATTAGCTCTATCTAGTATATTGAGCAATTTTACTCGACTGAGATTGCCTTATACGAATATTTACTTCTGATAATCGATAAGTCTTGAAACCACTAGATTCAACAACTTCCAATTGTTAAGGCATATATATATAAAATAAAGGTAAACGCCGAGCACCCAGGCTAGTATATATATATATATATATATATATATATATATATATATATATATATATATATATATATATAGTAGAAATGGTAATTAATAAAAACCTGAAGAAAGAACTCAATACTGTTGTAGAGCAAATATGGGTTTTATTTTTTATTACTGTTTTTTCCTGTTCAGTTACATTTTTGTTTCAGCTACACGACCGTTTTTTGACCGTTATGTAGCCTCCTCAGACTTTACAGAAAAGTTCCTTTACGTTCTATGAGGGATGGTACATAACGGCCAAAAAACAGTCGTGTAGCTGAAGCAAAAATGTAACTGAACAGAAAAAAAAACGGTAATAAAAAATAAAACGTATATATATATATATATATATATATGTGTGTATATATATATATATATTTGTTGACATAGATGCGACAGTGGTAAAGTGTTCCCGCTTGTTTTTTCCTCATAAAGAAATGTTTCTTTTTCTTAATGTTTCATTGGGAAAGTGTTTTTTTTATTTAATAAGTCCGAAGAAAGACTGTTCGTGTGAAAATTTTCAAACGACATATTGTTTGACTTTGTCGAAATGGTCTTGAAACAATTGTAACTAACAATGAAATACACGTGTTGTTGCTATCTTGAAGTCTTGGTTTTTGTTAAAGCAGAAGACGAATGCTCAATTACGAAATATGATAATTTTGTAGCTTACTTTTTCAGTCATCTCTCCTTTTTGGCTTAAATTTATTGTTATATGAACAACTACTGAATTATATTAACTCAGTATAATTCGAAATACTACAAATTTGTATATATATATATATATATATATATATATATATATATATATATATATATATATACTACTTTATTTAGGAAACAACGGTGAGTCTGATCAGAGGAAATATGATGGGTTTGTAAGAGGATGAGGGAACTCTCTGAAATCTCTCTCAGTCGCTCCCCGTCAAACAAAAAAAAAAAAAAACGAATAATCTTAATTCGTCGTATTGTTATGGAGCACGGCTACGAACTTTATCCTTTTAGTCCTCTTACCCCCTTTCTTTTGACAAACTATCCCAAACACCATATAGTTCACTCGTTTATAGGGTTCAATAAACAATTTCAATACTGGACCACATCATCTTTTTTTTTTAAATGAGTGTTTCATAATTTCTTTTTTTTACTCGTGTTCACCACTTACAAAGCATATCGCCAATTGGACGTAAGGGGCTACTAATTGGGACCACGTTTAGTAAAGATTAATAAGATAAGTTTATGTTACATTTAAACTTCTGCATATCAGTACATCCAGGGAAGAAGGCAAAAGGAAGGTCATTCCACAGTGAAGCTGTTCGAGGGAAGGAACTATTAGGATAGAAAGCTTTCTGTCATTTAGGGTCAACAACACTAAACGAGTGAGATCTTATTGCTAAACGGGTTTGTCGGGGATATGTACGTCGATGTTTTTTTTACAGGTGTCATTTCAACGTTCCTCAAGGGTTATGTAAAACTCGTCGTTATTTTTCTTTTACTTGGGGAGGTTTTACATCTGGGTATCATTTTTTATCTCCATCGAAAAGGGTTTTCAAAAGACCAAGCAAATAACTTACAGAAATAAATATATATCAAATATATATTAAAAAAATATATATATATATACTCAACTGCCACCAAATCGACGCTGACCTCAATGACGCTGCTATGGTAAAAATCGGTAATTGTATTCGAATCGAAAAAATAAGAAACTGTCGCATGAACTGTCATATCTAAGATGTCGACATATAGAAACTAAACTTGGTGTATTTAGAATATTCTTCATACCACTGCTGATTACCACTGCTACCTAAACACTTTTGTAATCCGTTTAATTTGTTGTGACTTTTGCTTACTTGGTGATATAATGTGAGTATCAGGTGGTCTAACCCAGTACTACCTGCTTCATGGTCGGGGCATCGGCGACTAAACTGGTTCCCCCACCAGACTTGTTTGGTGAGGAGGGTGGCTAGTCTCCCTGAAGACCTTCCAAAGGGCGAATTGACCCTTTTTCGGAGTCAACGGCCAACTAGCACTGTGTGTGTTTTTGTGTATGTATGTGTGTGTTGGGGTGGAGAGGGCTCCCGTAAGCCGTGGTGAAGTGAAACCTTTCTAGGAGAAGCAAATCTTTGATTTAAAAAATAAAAACAGCGGGAGACCAGTACCCGCATAAAGCTGGTCTGCAGTTTAACTTGTTGCTGGCTATCTTGCTGCTGGTTGTTGATGGATTTAAACATTTTGAACCGAGAGAGAGAGAGAGAGAGAGAGAGAGAGAGAGAGAGAGAGAGAGAGAGAGAGAGAGAGAGAGAGAGACTGTCGTACAAAGCTTAGACTCTGTAACATCATTAGTGTATAGATACTCCCTCAGGCATTTGTCTATTAAAATGGTCCTGTACCGATGGAAGTCATTTTGGGCTCATGGACTTAGTGTTTGGGGGAGTGGCACTCGTCTGACAAGACGTTGCAATCATAATCAGGTGGGTCAGATAAAAGTGTGAGTGAAAAGGAAAAATTCGAGTTCTTGGAACTTCTTGTATAACAGGCCGACATTTAAAAACTGTTTCTCGTACTAACAAAATGCGCACGGTTTGCCGTGTCGTAAATACGCTGAAATATAGTTAAATTCATGCAGATTTCGTATTTAGTCATTATAATCATCAGCAGCAGCATAATGATCGTCATCGTGGTGTCCGACCTGCACTGACAGCTATGGCTCTAAACCCATTTCTCTCTCTCAACAAGGCATTCATGAATTCATTGTTGCCCATTATTTTTATGTGGGTCAGGAATTCAGTCTCTCAACGTATATTTGCCGCTGTCGTCCTCGGATTCTTCTACGTACGATCTTTTCGTGTCAAACTAATCTTCTGCTTTTGCCATAGACATGACCCATTACACACATTTTTTTTTCTTTTTCGTACTGTTCTTAATCGATTATTATAGTGTACTCAAAATATATTAGCGATTCCAAAGTTTAAAAAACAATTACTTTAATCAAAACCAAGACATTTCGGGCTCGAAACATGTTCACCACTGATGCAGCCATCGAGGTATGGCTAAGTAAGGTTTAATATTAAACGATTTAAAGAAATTAATTAGATTTAGGAACGTTTGTTCTGTGTCTAAATACACCTTATGTAAAATTTAAAATGTTTAGACCAAAAATTGGCGGAGTGGTCAATTTTTTAGAACTTTTACCCCAATTAAACAGACAAATTTCTGGCTGAAAATCGATTAAAAAGATTTTTCCCAAATCTCAATACCCGCTATGTCAAATCTTGAGTCTGTAGACTGAAAAAGCGTAATTTAATAGGGATACGTACACACACAAACGGACACTCACACACATGTTGACTTATATAGATGTATAGATGTATTTCACAAGCGCCCACTAGTCGCGTCTATATCTTTGCCAGAGGAGATTTCAACCTTAATTTTGGTGCTATTGCATAGTTCTGTTGTCCTTCTCCCATATAAAGCACCTATTATTTTCGACTGCTCACCCATCTGTTAAAGATCAGATTTAATGTCGCATAGTTTTGATTATCTAAATAGATTCTGCGTTGTACAAAGGGTTCTCCCATTCTTAAAGCACCTCTGAGGACCAGTTTTGTAGCACATTCTAAGTTAGTTCTCCAACCACGAAGTAATTTAAGAAATCGAAACTGCATCATGTGGGAAAAGCTTTCCTTTCAGCCCCCCCCCAAATAAAAACAACTTCACAGTAAGGAGAAGCTGGAAGTCAATCGGTGCAAGAAAAGGTTATTAAGAAAGTGATATTAATTTCATAGCCACACGCATGTGCGTCTGATTATCGAGACACATGGATCTATAAAAAATAGCAGGTTTAACTTGACTGAACGATGTTCCTCAGAGAGCAGAAAGGGCGCAATGTTTTTTTGGAAAATGTTCTCGCTAATATCCTGCCCCGCGTGAATTTAAAATATCAGAATCTTTCAACGGGATAAGATGGCGCATCGTTACTGTACGTATAGTCCGTTTCATCAAAAGTCTTATGCAGTGTACGTTTTTCAAATACGAACCAAAAAAAAAAAACAGAATCCGTGCTGTTTCCTATTTTATTTTTCTAAGTCACACATACACATTTAAAATTTATAAATCGATTTCCGCTGCAATTGCACCTTCACACACACCAAACCTCTTGGGTAAAAAGCAGGACTCTTGAGAAATGGCAGACGTAACTGAAGCGTGTTTTTTTGTCAATGTTATGAATTTTTGACTAATCTGAGCTCGATTTTAAAGCTTAGTTTTTGCAAGCCTCTGGGAGACGCTAAAGAAATATAAAAGGGACAGCGAACTTCTCTCGTCAGAGAAGGGGATAAGCCACACTAAGTGTAACGCTCGCCGAGTGAAATTCAGTAGCTGAAATGACAGTTTCAGTTTTTCCTGCACGTCAAAGACATTGCTTAACTCTCTCTTTCTCTAACTTCGCCACAACACATAGACCTTTTTCTCTCACGCTGTCAAGTCTTCCCTTTGCTTCCCCGTTTCTTCTTTCATATAGACTTCCACATTCGCGCACACTTAAAATAAAACCTTTTCTTTTAACGAAAATAAATAACAGTGTATTTCACATTATTTGGTAGTGTATTTCTTTTTTTTATTTCAAGTGATTTCTGCAAGTTCCCAATAATTGGTAAACCCCGACGTTTGTCTACAAACTACATTGCAAAACTGTTCTTATGCAAAAACAGATGAATCAGCTAAAACACCTGCCAATTAGAACCGACATTTATTTAATACCTGTAATTTTCTACAAAGCGACATATTTAAACTGGTACAAGGGAACTACGAATTGAACGCACCCCCGTTCAAATATGTAACTAAAACTGTTTTAAGATAGATTGATTTCTCTAAAGAATTACTTCTCAAACGAATCAATTTTATGTAAATAGAGATGCTCTGATATTATTGTAGTTTTTTTGTTAAAATTGCACAAACATTTATCTAAGCTAGCATGTATGCCCAGCAAAGCGCGGTCGTAAAGTACGCTTAAATATGATATTTTAATTCTTGCATATTGCTTACATATTATTATAAAGTATATGTTCTATCGATTTTTATATGTTATAAAGTTACAATTTAAAATATACAAAAATATATTTGTATGGCTTAGACGAATTAGCTTGAATCGAAACCGAACTAATACACCTTTATGTGAAAATATATATATATATATATATATATATATATATATATATATATATATATAAAATTAATCTTCTTCACCGTCAACTGTGCACTTTTCTACAGGAACGGGTTGCTTTTTTCACCGATATTTTCGAAAGTCATCCCGTCTTTTCGATTATCTAGCCTTAATTTAAACGTGCATCACTTCCGCTTTCGCAGTGGTCGTAACAGCAAAGATGCCACGTTGTTTCCTGTTCTGTTCCTTCTCTTCTTTTTTTTCTTTATTCGCTCAATACACACTGGGCCCTCAGGCTAGTATGCATATATATACACACATATATATATATATATATATATATATATATATATATATATATATATATATACATGCATATATATATATACATGCATATATATATACATGCATATAAATATATAGTAAAACTAGTAATTAATAAAAACCTAAAGAGAGTGCTCAATAATATTGCAGAGCAAATATGTGCTTTATTTTTTAACTAGCGGGGGGTACTCTGCGTTGTCCGGGTGTTTGGAGGTGTGTGTTGGTAGGGGGATAGATTAATACAACCCTGTTTAAAAAAAAAACGTTGGCCGGTTGTTTGGAGGTGTAAAAGAAAAAAAGTGTTAGTAGAAAGGTAGGCTTGGACCCCGAACCTTTGACGCGGAGGAGAAAAAGAAATCGAAAAAAACACCCTGCGACCAAACCATCTCGACCATGGGAACAGATGAATTGATATGTGTGTTAAGTTGACGTTTATAAACCGGAATTAGCACGTGCGACAACGTCAATTTGCGTGATGTTTAACCTAGTTTTGCGCTGGAAGCTACTTTCGGTTTTACCCGCTACGCGGCGATCAAAAAATATCTCGAAAATAGCTTGTAAAAGTCGGGTAAATTAAAGCAAAGTAAAAAAAAAAAACACAAAAAAATTAACGAAAGGCAAACGAACGATGTTAAATGTAAAAATCGAAAAAAAAGAAAACAGAAAAACGCACGTTAAAAATAAAAAGTAAAAAAAAACACGTGAAAAATGGCTTAAAAAAGCATGTCTCGATATTAAAATTAAAAAAATCGGTGGGTGCCCGGATACTTTGGGGTGTGTGTTTGTACGGTAGGGGGTGGGGGTGTTAATGAAAACCTAAGAATAAGCGTAGTAAAATAAAAATACAGAAAAAAGAACGTTACGAAAATACAGTCTTAAATAACACTGGTTCAATATTTAAATTTAAAAATCGAAAAAAAGACACCTCACACCACGATTCGAACCCAAAACGTTTAAGTAATGAACCAACGCGCGAACCAACAGAGCTCACACGACGAACATGAAATGTTGTCAGTTCTTAAAGTATTTAAAGTAAATCAGGCCATGACGTCATCTAACGCATGCGTCACGAGAGGACCGTTTCTGTTGCCCCCCTGTCGAAAATTGTCGATTTTGGGGTGAAAAAGTTAGCGTTTTGGCCAATTTTTCGAGAATTTTTCGTGCGAAGGATGGAGCTCCAATATGATACCGAGTGTGTGAATTTTTGTGGTGTCTCTCGAATGTTTTAAGCGGACACACAAACACACATACAAACATACATACATGCATACATACACACATTTTCGCTTTTATATATATAGATTACAGTTTTATCTGTTTGGTTACATATGTTTCGGATGTTGGATCATGTTTACGATCTGACAGACTCGCCAGATCTTACAGAAATGGTTGCCCAAGCATTTCTGTAAGGTCTGACGAGGCTGTTGGATCGTAAACATGGACCAACATCCGACACATATGTAACCAAGCATTAAACGGTAATAAAAAATTATATATATATATATATGTATATATTATTATTATTATTATTATTATTAAATTTTATTCTTTATATATATATTAATATATATATATATATATTAATATATATATATATATATATATATATATATATATATATATATAATGATGTTTTTGATTAAAAAATAGTTTGCCATATTTTAAGTAGAAGAATTTTCAAACCTACAGCGAGCTGTCCAAGCCAGTTTGTGTGGTTCTATAAACGGTAAACAAGACCCGATAAAGGATGAGCGGTTAAAATTTGTCTGCATCGATGAATTAAATAATGCTTTTCGCTCGCGGGACAATAAAACACCGTCAATAGATACAACAGAGAAAAACATTTCAGATGATGAATATATACGTGCAGCCATCATAGAAAATGCGACTTGGGATCACCTGTAATCAATTCAGACTGAATAACAAAAAAAAAGGAATTAATATATTTTAAGCCCCCTTAAGAAACATGTTTGGTATTGTTGAGTCTTTTCAGTTGAAAAAAAGTCGGTCAACTTAGCTCCCATGTGCAGATAATCCTATAATGACTATATCACTCTGACAGACGTTTGGAGTCAGGGATGGCTCGTTGCCGGGTACGAATCTATCGACCGATATTAATCGTGTCACCTCGCACTGATGATTCCGGAAAAGGATAGAACACTAGTGTCTGTAGGTATGTAATAGTTATTATAGTAAATAATATATATATATATATATATATATATAGGTATTTTATTATTATAGTAAATATATATATATATATCTGAAAGTGAAATTGGCTGCATGTCTGTCTGCCTCTCTCTCTCTCTCTCTCTCTCTCTCTCTCTCTCTCTCTCTCTCTCTCTCTCTCTGTACATTTCCCTACCAAATAAATCTGTCAATTTTCAGTCTACAGACTCGAGATTTGAGATAAGGAGTACTGAGATTTGGGAAAAACTTTTTCTCGGTTTTAAGCAAGAAATTTGTCTCCCAAGGAGTCAAATTGCACAGTTTTTCCCTTTGAAAACTCTATCAAACCCCTCCGCCAATTTTGCGTCTAAACACTTGAAATTTTAAAAGTAGGTTCCTTGGACATGGATCAAGCTGTTTAATTTTGTTTGAGCCCAAATCAATAAATGTAAAATAGGGTCCAAATTGCGGTCAATGTTTTACAAATTTGACCTCTGCGGTATCTACCAAATTACTCAGCCAATTCTTGGTCTACACATTTAAAATTTTACATAAAATGAATTCAGACATAGTGCATGATGTTTATTTGGATTTAGCCGAAAATTGCACTGCCAAGACGTCAAAGTTCAAAATATTTTAGAAAACAATTCAATCATATTTGGGTCTAAAAATTTGATATTTTTCATATAGGTTATTCATACATGTAACGAGCGTTTTAATCATATTTTGTGCGAAAATTTGGCTGCAAATAAGTTATAGTTGAAATAGTCGACATTTGCAGATACTACCAAATTCCTCCGCCAATTTTGGGTTTAAACACTTGAAATCTTGAAAAAGGTGACCTGGACATGCGTCAAACGTTTTAAATTCATTCATACATATGCACATATAGTCGTGAAAAGTACGTAGCGGCCAAGCAAGCCGAACTAAAATGCTAGTATATATATACATATATATATATATATATTTATATATATATGTATATATATACATATGTATATATATATATATATATATATATATATATATATATATATATATCAGTTATGTCTCGGAAGTAGAGTGAAACGTACATCTTATTTTTCTTTTATTAAAATTATATTTTTTCCTTGTAGACATGTTTGTGAATCATTCCATAGATTTCTGTATTTGGATTATTATGGACCATCTTCTTCCAATTACGGGATTTCCTTAGATTTTACTTGTACAAATGGAAATTCTCTTAACTTTCTTGAAGTTTTACATTTGGATTTTACCGTCACTGGATTTTTTATCTTCCACCAGACTATCCATTAATGTGTAATCACCTTTTTCTTTACCATATTCCCTCTGCTTAACTTATTTTGTTTTCAAGTAAGATCTTTGACTTACTTGTTGTTTCATCAAATACTTCTGCATGCAAAATCTGATCCTGCATTTTGCTAATTCCTACCCTCTGATGAGAAGGAGAGTATTTCTTCGAAACTCCGCGGATAAAGGACTATCCATTTATATAGTGTTTCCTTTTCAGATTAAATATGTTTTTAACTCATTTCAAAGTGTTTTTAACATATTTTATTAACTGTTTGCTCATATATGTGTATATATATATATGTATACACACACACACACACACACACACACACACATATATATATATATATATATATATATATATATATATATAAATTCTGATTTTTCAAACAGCGAATGTGTACATTAAACCATTTGGATTGAAAGTAACTATGTGGTGTTCAATCAAGCTGTCGCAATAAATATATATTTCCAGACGTGCTACATCACAGCTTGAATTCCTACCGGAAATCGATTGTTTGCATCAACCCACCGCAGAGAGCATTTCGAGAACAAAGTCGACGATACGTGCGAAGAAGAAATTTGAAGCGAAATCCGATTTTACCAGACAGAGCTCAACCCCCGCAGCCATCGCTTAATGTGACGCTGTTTACTCCGACCTAGAATGTTGGAAAAGTTCGAGAATTGTCTCCAAAGTGCCAACGAAAGTCTGAAACAGTTTATTTTTTTGGCGGGAAATGACCTCCTAATGGATTTTTTTTTTCGAAGCTCGAAATCACGAAAGTTATTTTTCTCCTCCTTTTATTCCTCCTAGCAATAATGTCTTGTTTCGTTAACTTGCAAGGAAAAATGTCGACATAACAGTAATATATATATATATATATATATATATATATATATATATATATATATATATATATATATATATATATACTATCATTTAATCCCGGCGTTGCCAGTGTGTTTGAAGGTGGATGTTGAGCCCCCCCCCCCCAAAAAGCAGTCAATTTTTTTTTAACTTTGACCCCTACTATGACCCCTTAGACTTTATTGTTTTGGGCTCAAATCAAGTTATTAAGTTAGATTCATGTCCAAGACACCTATATCTAAAATTTCAAGTGTTTAGACACAAAATTGTCGGAGGAGTTTGGTAGATTTCTCAAATGTCAAATCGCTGAACTCTGACGCCTTAACAGCCAAATTTCTGTCCGCAAATCTCAGTATACTTTATATCAAATTTCGAGTCTTTTGACTGAAAATTGACAGTTATTGCGAAAGAAAATGTACACAGACACACACAGACACACAGATACACACAGAGACACGTTGATATTTATAGATATACTAGCATGGGCGCCCAGCGTTGCCCGGGTGTTTGGATGTGTATGTTGAGAAAAAAAAAGTGGTAGTAGGAAGGCAGGCTCGAACCCGTACGGCAAAGGAGAAAAAAAAACGGGGTAAAACCTAACGTTTATGCTGTTACAACCACCGCCAAACCGGAAGCGACATATTTTTAAAAATTAAGGCCAGACAATCTAAAGGAGAGGATAACTTTAAAAAATATCGGCGAAAAAAGTGCCCCCCTGTCGAAAAGTGGCCAGTTGAAGACAAATTATTAATGTTTTTTAGCCAATTTTTCGATATTTGTCGTATGAAAGGTCGAAATTTAAAACGATACTGATCGTGGTAAAATTCGTTGCCTCTATTGAAAGTTTAAAGCAGACATGCAAACAGACATACATACATACATTTATATATTGGTAACTAAACATTTTCGACCACAACCGAAGAAAAAGCTGACCCTATCTCTGAATACCCTTTATGTAAAATTTCAAATATTTAGACGAGAAATTGTCTGAGTAATTTGGAAGAGACCGCAGAGGTCAATTTTTTTTTTAATTTTCACCCATATTATGACCTCTTAAAATTTATTGTTTTGGACTCAAATCAAGTCATTAAATTAGATCCATGTCCAAGCAACCTATATCTAAAATTTCAAGTGCGTAGACCACTAAATTGTCGGAGGAGTTTGGTAGAGTTCTCAAAGGTAAAATCGTTGAACTTTGAACCTTAATCATCAAATTTCTGGCCAAAACCGATCACATCGATTTTCCCAAATCTCAGTACGCTGTATATCGAATTCCGAGTCTGAAAATAAAAAAATAAAATGTACCATCTTCAAATTTATTTCCTGATTGCCTAGAAAGCCTTGAGCATTTAATGAAGGACGTAATTCAAGTTTTCCGTTACACATATCTTTCCAAATAATATCTATTTACTGTTACTTATGTCACTTTCGTTCGCCTATTCGCATATATATATATATATATATATATATATATATATATATATATATATATATATATATATATATATATATATATACTAGCAAAAGTACTCGGAAGGGTTGTAAAGCTTCCAATTCGGGGGTATCAAAACCAAAGCACAATATGATGCAAGTAAAAATAAAATAGATAAACGCCATAATTTATTTTATCATGCCTGCTCACACTGAAACTCTTATCACGATATTCTGTGGACCCTATATTAAAAAAAAAAACCTTGTTAAACTGTGTGACATGTTTCCATTCTATGGAGGTCAGGCGCGAACGAAAACCCCATAATTTTATTATACCATATTTCTTCAAAGTGAAACATAATTATCAAAGTATACTTACGCAGATTGTTATAAAAAGTCATTATTAATGTTTGTACCTATTTCCATTCCTATGGAGGCCAGGCGCGAACGCAGACCCCACAATTTTATTATACCATCCCTATTTAAGTTAAAACATACTTATTAAAGTATTATGATGTACATCTATATCAAAAGCACTTGTAAACGTTTTTTTTTTATTTTTTATTTTTTTATTTCCATACTTTGTGTCCAGGGCGTACGCAGACCCCACATTTCTAATGAATCATCATTTTGCCAGATCACACATACCCATTCCTGGGTCTCGATACATCTTCTATCAATATATGTGATCAGTTTTCTGTAATAGTCAACTATATAGGAATCTATTCGCGACCAGACACACACAGACGTTAACTATTAATATATATATATATATATATATATATATATATATATATATATATATATATATATATATATATATATATATATATGTATTGATAAACGCAACACTCTGCGTGTTAGTTTGTTTCTTATTAGTAGCTGAACAGATTTTCTTTAAAATTTACTGAATTTGTGTGTATAAGCCTGGGAGTGACCTTAGTACAATTTTGTTTCAGAAAACCCCTGATAATTATCGATAATCGAAACCGTTATTTTAATTCATCTATCATCGTAAAAACCATCTTTCCATGTCGTCGCTAAGCAACAAAGATAGAACTGGCTGCATGACGTGGTCTGTAATTTTTTAAACCCGCACGTAAATTTCTTAATCTTCTTTTCATAAACTGCAAAGAATTTTATTAGACTTGAGAATTTACGTGTTTTTTTTTTGTTTTCTTTTGAATGTCAGTAAATTTCTGAATGATTATTTCGTTGACTGGAAATAAGTTAATATAGAATAATTTCATAAAAGAAACAGCAGTTTAACGAAAAAGCAATGTAAAATAGCATATATTTTTGACTAAATTACTGCATAGAGGCATGTGACGCATCATCCCACGAATTTCGATGACAATAAACGATATAGAAGTTTAAAATATTTGTTGATGCTCATTCAATCCCGGGAAGAGTCAAGTATCTACTCGTATATATATGTATATATATATAGTCACCAACATACAGCACTGTGTCGTTGTTTCATAGCTGACCAGTGCGGCTAGACAGGCAACTAGCTGAAGCAAGGGCATATGCTATTTTATGTTTGAAATTTATTGGTGTGTGAACGATTACTGCATTATATATACCCAGTAAATTCGGAATACTACAAATAAGAGTATCTCTCTCCTTCTCTCTCTCTTTCTCTCTCTCTCTCTCTCTCTATATATATATATATTTAACACAACGCCAAAACAAAAATCAATAATTAGCAACGCAAAAGTTTACAAGACATTTACAAAATAATATCTAGTATTTTGTAGCATAACCATTATTGTTGATTACAGCATGCAGATGATTTCAGTAATCTCCTACGAACTTCTTACATATGGTTTGTGTTATTTTTTTCCATATTTCCACACGAATTGTCTTAAATTCTCGCAGATTTGAAGGTTCTCTTTTATGGATCCGTAATTTCAATTCTCTCCATAAATGCTCCATAGAGTTGAGATCGGGATATTGACTAGGCTACGTTAAAACATTCACCTTATATGAAGTGAACTAATTTTGTGTTTTGGATCGTTATCATGTTGAAAGATCCAGTCTGAATTCAATTTAAGCAGCATTCATTAAGGTTTTCTCTAAGATACTCATATAAAGTTTTCCTACATCTCCTGCACTAAAATAACCCCAGATCATAATTAATCCCTCCCCAGATTTTACAGGTGCAATGGTGTTTTTTGACTGCTATTCAGTACCTTTTTTTTCTCCAAGCTTTCGGTGTTTTTTGGAGTGCAAAACAAGTCAATTTTTGCCTCATCTGACCAAAACACGTAATACCAAAACCGTATATGCTTGCTTGCATACTCATTTGCAAAATCAAGCTTAGCACGAACATGTTTGATTTAAGAAGGGGGGGTTTTGTTGGCTGAAGATCTCTTTAAGGTGAAGGTTTCTACTGATTGTGTCCTTGCTAACTTTAATTTCACTGTTTTCTAAGTCGTTCTGTAGAGATCTCACTCCAGGATACCAGCCTTAAGAGCTGATTATATAGGATCTAGACAACTTCATTATGGGATGAGATTCGGTCTCACGACATTCTTGCATATTCGTGATTATTCAAGGAGCTTCAAAGTATGTTACCATGATAAACCATCATAAAATTATTGAGAAATCGAATGAATTTGATATGTGCTGTAAAATTTTGCGATGCTAAATATTGATTTTTCCCTTGTGGTGAATTGTTATTTATTTTATTTTTCTACTGTTCCTATCTTAGTTTCAATACATTTTCTATCTGTATTAGAAGTTTCATTACCATTTGGAAGCTAGAAATACAAAAAGTGACAGATTCAAATGTGTATTGTAAATTTTTGCGAGGCAGTATATATATATATATATATATATATATATATATATATATATATATATATATATATATATATTTGTTATTGTTGTTTTTTCAAGCGATACGGTTAATATTGGCTCCGCCTCGAAGCTGATTTTTTTATTTACTTAGAAAGTCGCCCTTATTTATTTGTTTGGACGTATATAACATTTTTCTTTATTATTTTTAAAAGAGTAATCTACGTACACGCGTGTTTCGAGGTCGTTACCTATGAAATTTTAAATGGAGGCGGAGAGACTTCGGTTTCGCCCTTTTTATCCGGGCTTTCTCAAGAGGGATGGTCAATGATGGAGGCTCAAATGTTTATGGTTATATATACTAATAGAGCGATATGTAAAAATCTTTATACATAGGTACACCTTAAATTCATAAAAAAGGAGACGTATGCTGAGAGTTTTCAATAAGCTTAGATCAAAAAGTTTCCTACCCTTTTGGAAAACTATATAACGGGACTCATGGCAGACTCTAATTAATAGATACTTTACGATTGGTTTCCACTAACAGACTAATTAGTAAACCTTAATTTATCACAGCTTCCAAACGTAACGTCATGTATAATTAAGAACGTAAGAACCATTGTATTATAGAGACAATACGTGTGCAGATTGGTGTCAGTTTCAAAACTGTACACACAATTAATTGCAGTGAACTGAAGATATGGAAGACTTGTGCGAAGTTTGATACAAGGGCACACTTTACAGCTCCAGCCTTGTCATAGATAATTTGACCAGCATAGTTATCCAGAAAAATCATCATTCTCCCTATTGTTCATACCTTGCACCAACCGACTTTTGCTTATTTCTTTAGCTCCAAGAAATCTGTAGAGGCTATGGTTATGAGATAATTGAGGAAATGAAAGAGCCTGTGACAACGGTCTGTGATACGCCTCGACAAGAAGACTTCCATGAAACCTTCAAGAAGATGTTTGAACGGTAAAACACGTACATTGCAGCCAATAAGCATACTTTAAACGATACTAACGTTTTACGTCTTTGTTATCAATAAAAGTGTCCATACGAAATATGGCTGGAAACCTATTTAAAGTACCCCACATTTGCATGCATTGAGACTGTGCAACACAATAATCCTGCACTGTCGTTAAAGAAGCAAATGACATAATTAATGAAAGATTACTCGCTGCAGAAACCGTGTCTATTGTGAATCCCCCTTTGGTAGGTCTTAGACGGGTCAAATTCAGCCTTAGGAGCCGTATATCTAAAAGACAACAAATTTGTTATGCGTGTCATCTTTTAACATGAATCATGTTTAAAACATAAACTTTTCCATGGAATAATACAATTCTGGGTTGTCAAACTCAATATTATACATATTTTACATTTGTTCTACAGTTTAACTTTCCCTTGAATAGATATCTCTTACTTATCATGACATGTAAAACAGTCCTTAGATGCTGATGCAACACTCAAGGATCAAAAATCTTCAAAATTCAAAAGATGAAGACGACATACTTTGATTTAGGATTTGTTTACTCTGATTTTACAATGTTATATATTAATGTATATATATATATGTATATATATATATACATATATACATTCATAAATTATAATATATATACTATATATTTTTTATTGCTATATATATTGCTGTGGTAAGATATACCTAATTAGCATACGCTGAGTATAAACTATATAAATATGGATGGTATCGTAAATACGGGAGAAACTCGGCGAGAAACACAGAGAGACCCGAGATCGAGTGTCAGCGATCACACAGCTGACACCTTCTCCAGGGACGGTCGTCCCATGACTATACGAATGGACTCTATGAAAATATTGTATATATATATATATTGTGTATATTTAGGCAGCATATTCTCCTTTAAGCATATGTTGTTAAACAGCACAGCATTTTCTTGTTTGACAATTTTCCGTTTAATTTTTCCAGTTTTCGAATAATCCTTCTAGTGTTATATGTAAAATGGTGTAAAAGTGTTTCGTAGTCTGCGAGCACTTTCGGCGTTTCCGCCATCGTCAGGCTGGTTATATAAAAAGTCGTTTTAAAATTACGTCGAATGATAAGGTCGTGTTTTAAAATTACATCGTACAATAAGATCGTATTTGGCTTATGTGGGCTATTTATATACCAATTTATTGGACAGTTTTTTTTTATATATACATTAACAGAGGCATTTTAAAATATTTTTGCTGGATTCATAATTTATATTGTTTATGTTGGGTTATTTTGGTGTAATCAGTTCGTTAATTTTTTTAGTTAACTTGTAAATTGGTTACACAATACTTGCCTTGCAAATATAGTGTAAAATCCACAGACGAATTTTTACACCTCCTTCACGCCACAAAAAACTAATAATAAAATAACTGCCTCACTAGATGTAGAAAGTTTGTTTACTATCGTGACAGTACACGAGACAATTAATATTATTATTGATAATATATATAATAATCCAGTTCTTCCACCACTTTAAATGAACCCAATGATTTTGAAGAAGATATTAGTAATGTGTACCACTGAGGTCCCGTTCTATGATCACCTCGGGAATATATACACACAAATAGACGGCGTGGCAATGGGTTCTGTTCTGGGCTCAACCTTCAGTAATTTTTATATGGCCAACCTGGAAAATAAAATATTCAACTCTACAAAAAAGCCTTACATTTATGTTAGATACGTTGATGATGTATTTATACTTGCTGATAATATCAAAGAGATAGAGGATTTAAGATGTACATTTCAAACTAGCTCCGTCCTTAACTTTACTTATGAGCTCAACATAAATAACCTGATACCATTTTTAGACGTCTATATTGATTCCAACAATTATGAATTTATTACTTCAGTGTTTAAAAAGCTCATATCTCTTAATTCATGTATCCTAAATTATAGGAGTGAATGCCCATTTCGTTATAAGGTAGCAATAATAAAAAACCTTATCCAACGGGCAAAAATGATTTCGTCTAGTAAAACAATCTTCTACAGTGAATTAAGAAACATAAAACAGGTACTGATAAATAATCATTTTCCAAACTTTCTAGGGGATAAAGAAATTAAATTGTTTATTAACAATTTAAGTCATGCTGCTGGTAGGGAAAGGGATAATAATCCGTCACCCATAAATATATTTTACTGTAACCAGTTACATAAAAACTATCACATAGAAGAAAGGGTCTTAAAAGACATAATTCGACGATACGTATCTCCCAGCAGCGGTAGAGGGTTGAAGTTCATTATCTATTATAAAAAACGGAAAACGACTAATCTTGTAATTAATAACAATATTTCGCAAGCGGACAAAGTGTTGGAAAAGAACAATGTAATTTATCAATTTAATTGCCCAATAGGAGAGTGTATCTCTAACTGTTCCTCTTACATTTGTCATACTACCAACACGTTGTCCCGTAGACTAACGCTTCATCTTTCCGATACTAGCGCTATCGCGCAACATTTAAAAAAAACATGGCTGCCAGCATTCTCAATTTAGAAACATCATGATAGAAAATGCCCAAATGTTACAAACAGACTCTAACGTTATGAGACTGAAGGTGTTGGAGGCATTGTATATAAAAGTGAGACAACCCAAAATAAACAATATAAATTATGAATCCAGCAAAAATATTTTAAAATGCCTCTGTTAATGTATATATAAAAAAACTGTCCAAGAAATTGGTATATAAATAGCCCACATAAGCCAAAAACGATCTCATAGTACGATGTAATTTTAAAACACGACCTTATCATTCGACGTAATTTTAAAACAACTTTTATATAACCAGCCTGGCGATGGCGGAAACACCGAAAGCGCTCGCAGACTACGGAACACTTTTACACCATTTTACATATAACACAAGAAGGATTATTCGAAAACTGGAAAATTGTCAAACAAGTAAATGCTGGGCTGTTTAACAACATATATATATATATATATACATATATATATATATATATATATATATATATATATATATATATATATATTATATATTAAGGATGTGAGTTCCATTATGGAAGCGTTGATTTAATTTGAATAAAATAAAATACGCATAAAGCGTGCTTGAAAACCAGATCACAACACAATATAAGGAAAATAAACAAATATTTTCATTGCCTTAATTTATAATTTAAATATATTTCTGAGTCAAACTCCATCCTCAGTATGTTGTTTTATTTCTTTTTTTTTTCCTCGTCTGTCTTGCCAGATTGTAATTATTGGAGAAATAAAAGTCTGTTTGTAAAGATCCGCGCGGTGTGTTTCAGCGATTGTAGTTGGAAATGTTTTAACCTGGCATTGGTCACGCGAGATTAATCTCAAGTGTGTGAGTTCCATTATAGAAGCGTTGATTTGAATTGAATAAAACAACAAAAATCAAACAAGCAAAATATTTTTTTTAATTTTCCTAATATTGCATTGTGATCTGGATTTCAAGCGCACCCGATGCCTATATATATATATATATATATATATATATATATATATATATATATATTAAGTAATGTGATTTATAATTTAAAATCTTAAAAAAATGTTTTAAATTTAAAAATCAAATTTTAATTAAATCAAAAATCAGTTTCATAAGAAGGAACAACAACAAAATCAATTATCTGATTTTGATTTTGTTGTTGTTCCGTCTTATGAAACTGATTTTTGATTTAATTAAAATTTGATTTTTAAATTTAAAACATTTTTTTAAGATTTTAAATTATAAATCACATTACTTAATATTGAATTAGCTCAAGGACATTTAACTATCGAGCTTATTATATATCTAAATTACAACGAGCACTTTCTATTTCCTGTATTTTAATTAAACTAGTAATTTCACTGTTACATTAAAATACACTTAGCTCTTTAGACTATTGTTCTAATCTCCTTTAAATTATATATATATATATATATATATATATATATATATAGAGAGAGAGAGAGAGAGAGAGAGATACGTCAGGGCCAAATGATCTAAAGCTCCATTCATATTCTTCAATTTTTTATAGATTCACTTTGAATCTCTGGTTATGTAATTAGGCATTCTGTTGATGAAGATCTCCAGAAACGAAGTCTAAAATAGTTATTGGATGATGCTTAAAGATAAACTGTTATCTGTTGAAAACGATGATGTAAAAACACTTAAATTGAAGCTCATTCTCCAGGTATTCATGAGCTCATCAATAAACATTAACAGTATTTAATTAATTTGTTTTAAACTAATTAAGGACCGAAGTGACAAGTTTAATTTAAGTATTATCATTATACAACGAGATCCCTTATTCATTTATCATTGGCAAAAGTACATTGGACCCTCCGTTGATGAATATCTATGTGAACAACGAACGCTAAAAAAATCCTGGATACTGCTGACAAAAATAAATAAGAAATTAGAACTGTTAAAAAATGAGGACAAAAGAGCTTATTTTTAAGGTTTAATGAATACGAGTAGCGTATTTTAACAAGGATGTGCTACCGTGACAACTTTTCATTTAGAATTCATTAGATTTTAGTCAATCTGTAGAGTTTAATTTTACGAATGCCGTTACCATTTAAATGTCATTATGATCATTTTGCAACCGCAGCCGATATTGAATTTACCACACCTTTGCAGTATTCCCCATATGTCAGACCAGCCAAAATATCTTTCTTGGAGATAAATGTATCTCAATTTATCTGGAAAACTAACTTTCGTGATCGATAAAAAGATGATGGATATCTCTACACTAGAAATGATGAGACAAGTTTATCTGTGGCATGGGCGCCATGCCCAGCACATTGACCACGTTTTTACAAACTGAGATTAATACCGTGTCACAGTCCTGTTCATTCTCCTTTAAGTCCTCTTGCCAATTGATCTTTCCCGTCCTCTCTTCTTTTCCCGCTCGGAGTTTGTATTCGACCGTTGATTTCGACAGCTTCACATCCATAGCAATCCTTCTGATGCTGAGGTCATCTTCTTGCTTCTTCTGTGCCAAACAAACGACTTCCTAAAATTATCAAAGCCCAATTAAAAATAATGATTAAACTAGACATGGATTTTTACTTTTCAACTACGTACTTACAATCTCAAAAGCTTTTGGCATTAGTGACCACCTTGAAGTACTTTTTTAAAGTGTCCGAAAAATATTGTCGGGCCCATGTACTATATAGTGCCCCTTCAGTCGATGAGCAATAAACTTATTCGACCGTATAGCTAGAAAGCATTGAAGTCGGACAGTTGCTTTCATAGGACTAACAAGGAATATACCTCGATCTTATGGATGCACGGTCGCTTGCTCATGAAAAAATGGTTAAGTGTTTTTATATGTGTCGAGGACGTATCGTCGACTCGTATAGATATAATTAATTCAACGTAGATTATACTAAAATTTAGCATGTTCTAGTGTCTAATGAAATTCCTACGTGCTGAGCTAAAGTTTCACAAACATGTTCGCTGGGCTGTCACGCTTGTGTGAAATAACATTGCCAGTGATAAGCGCGCAGTAAGAATTATGTATGTTCTTCATAAAACCTGTTATTTGGCATTGATCTGAAAATGATATAGTCGGCATTGGTTTCCCCGATATTTTTCTAGTCAGAATTCTTTGTGAAAAGACATCGGGTACATACGGAAGATGCCACAAGAATGTTGTTAACATTTCTAAGTGAAGGTGAGTTTAGTGGCACGCATTGGATTTGAACTTCCAACGCCCAGATCGTAAGACAACGGAGTAAATGTGAAATTAAGACACTGCAACTAAAATTCGAGTTAAAATTGTTGTTGACACTTCAATTAAATTAAGAGTAATCTAATATATAAACGGCTATATACCTGTCTATCGGTCTGTCTAACTCTCTGTCACCATATTTTAAAACTTTATCTCATCCGAAACAAACAGTCGAAGAGCAGTGCTAGGGTCCCTAAATGATAGTATGTTTTACGGGTCATTTGTAATGGGTCTTTATCCAGTTAAAATAAATTTTAAGGCGGCAGAAATTTGTCATATTTTTTTTTAAGTTAAACATTTGTACATTCAGCTTACTTTATTATTAATTTTAAATTTAAAATTTAAGTTTATATGTGTGTCACGTTGGTGCAGAGGTAACGTCACCAGCTCATAATGCTACAGTTTCGGTTTCGATTCTAGTTGATGGCGCTTAACGGCTACCTTTGAAAACATCATTCTATATAATTATAAAAGTTTAATTGTGTGTGTCTTTGCGTACATTTCCCTACCAAACTACTCTGTCAGTTTTCAGTCTACAGACAGGAGATTTTATATAAAGGGTATTGAGATATAGGAAATCGTTTTAATCTATTTCTGGTATGAACTATGACTGTTATGGGGTCACAGTTCAACGATTTGACATTGAAAACTCTACAAAACTCCTCCGCCAATTTTGCGTCCAAACAACTGAAATTTTTGATATAGGTTACTTGGGCATGGATCCAACTTCTTTATTTGATATCACCCTAAAACAATAAATGTTAAAGGGTAAAAATCGGGGTCAAATTTATAAAAACATGACCTCTGCGATCTCGACAAATTACTCACACAATTTTTTTTTCTAAACATATTACATTTGACATAAAGTATATTCAGACCTAGCGGAAGCTATTAAATCGATTTTCGACCTTACATTTGGCTTCACAGGGGTTAAAATTCAAAAGAGTTTACCTTTGTGGTTTCTAGCAAACTATTCAGCAAATTTGAGTCTAAACATTTGAAATTTTACATAAAGGGAATTCAGATATACTTGTCCAGTTTGTAAATCGGATATTTGTTCGAGACTTGTGTTGCCTAGAGATCAAAGTTGAAAGAGTTGCCCTTTGCAGACACTACCAAACTCCTCCACCAATGTTGGGTCTAAACATTTGAATTTTTTTAGATGTAGGTTACCTGGACATAGGTAAAACATTTTAATATATATATATATATATATATATATATATATATATATATATATATATATATATATATATATATGCACCTAAAGTTATAAAGAGTACATCGGGCCCTAGTAAACCCCGACAGAACTGCTAGTATAATACAAAATTATAGTGTGTAATTTATTTCTAGCCGTGATGACCTTGTCACTTCGTTTTCCAATCCTGCTTCGACTCGACGTTTGTTCTGCAGGAGAAAATTGTTCATTAACATTAAAACGACTGCGCGTGTGTACTGTGAAATCAAGCTATCGAACTCGGGAAGGAAAGAAAGACTCCTAATGGCGCCGACCCTAACTTTTATACCAAAGCGGTTTCGCAAACTGCCGCAACATCTGGCCGCTCGTGTGCAAAATCTCGTCACTCAACTACATTAAATGTGGTGGAGGGACGCAGATGACGGACACCTGAATCCTTGGAGGCATCTGCTGCGCGTGGCTCACTCACTTTACTGTGTCTTTTTTATTACTTTTTTCCAGTTTTTTTTTGGGGGGGGGGGTGTTACAAGTTCGCGTAACCATTAAAAACAAATAATTGAGGCGTCTGTTGAACAATGCAGTTTATCTACGATGCGTGTATATATATATATATATATATATATATATATATATATGTCAAATTTGTCAAAATTTAAAAAAAACGTAAAACATTTTGTACATTCAACTTACTTTATTAATAATTTTAAATCGGTTTATATACGTGCCACGTTGGGGCAGTGGTAACGTCACCAGCTCTTAATGCTTCGGTTTCAGTTTCGATTCTAGTTGATGGCGCTTAAAGTCTACCTTTGAAACATCACTCTATATAATTGTAAAAGTTTAATTGTGCATGTCTGTGTGTGTACATTTCCCTAAATAACTACTCTGTCGATTTTAAATCTACCGACTAGAGACTTGATATAAAGGGTATTGAGATTTTGGAGAAAATTTATATGATAGCAGTGTTGTAAAAATACCCAAACTGTATTTTGAGTAATCCACACAACAATCTAATGGCACCATGTAAGCATTTCCTTGGAGCAATTTCCTTTTTTTTTTATATATATATAATTGGTCTGATAAAAAGTTATATATATATATATATATATATATATATATATATATATATATATATATATATAAATGTAGATCCGGTAGATCTGTTTATTAATACACATATCAGTTGATACAATCAAAATCTTTTTAATTATAGAATCTGAATTTCAAATTCCGTTCCAAAATAACTAAACCTTGTGAATACCTTAGAATTAAATTAAAATTAAGACCGCCTTCAGTAGTCAGATAATGCAAAATGAGAGAAACTGAACTGATAAGAAAAATGAATAAGGAGTTATTATATTCCAGTTGTATGCTTTGTCTTACATAAACCTGTTAAAGAGAGTGTTTACATATTGTTTTTTTTGTAACCGTAGATTTTGTAATCTTTGGATTTGAAATTAAAACATTTCACGTCATAAATTTTTAAATTCATTGAATGACAGATTATATATATATATATATATATATATATACATATATATACATATATATATACATATATATATGTATATATATATAGGGGGTGTTTGGTGGTTTAATTTTAAATTCTGAAAAAAGAATATATAGACACATATATTCGAATTAAGAATTTATTGTTTAACAAACTGATTATATAGAAGAGGGATATGTCAATTTATTTAATTAATGTTGGTTGATGTAGTCCAAAAGCTTTCTCGGTGTAGACAAAGTGTAGCCGATGTTGGGTGGATATACCATTCCATTGTAATTATTTCCCTGTAGTAATAGAATTTGAGCATTGATTTATGCATGCAATGGACCTCGAAATCAATTGTATGGGTAGCAAAATTACAAAATAATCCGGGAGATGATATTCAGAACGGTGCTTTGGACGATTAGCCTTTGGTGTGAGTCCCGGTAGAAAGATAGTTCGCTTTCTTGTTAATAGTGGGTGAAGGAAGCCTTTTAGATGAGGGAAATAGGAGAGTGAAGGTGAAGTAGAGAGGGTAACGAGAGGGGAAAGGGTTAAAATTGGGCGAGCATACAGGTGCTTAATGGATTTTTTTTCGGGGAGGACGGGGGATTTGTATTTTAGTATTCTTTAAAAGAGTTGACCTCTTGATTTTAAGGTCAAATGGCAAATGGATATTCTTGTGATGTTCAATGGGAGTGGGTGTGCTGGTTTTGCTGTTGTAATGGTGAGCGTCTGAGGTGGAGAGAGACGAGTCATGGTCTGAGATTTTGGAATGCTTGGAGGGTGACTTATTTAAGTTATTTTAAGGTTGGGGTCTTTTTATTTTGAGTGTATATTTAAAGATAACTTGATTAACTGATATAAAGTTAGTTCATTACGCTTGTGGACATAGTATGATCCGCTTTAATTAAGTTTATTTAAAATGTATTTAAAATGTATATATTTCTGTTTGGAGGCGAACTATCGATGAGTATGTTTTGCTGTTCGTTGGGTTGGAATTTATGTTTGAATGAGTGCTTTATATACTGTGGTTAATTAACTATTTTTATAATGGGGATATTTGATTTAAGTACGAGGCTGGGTGTGGGATGGCTCAAACGTGGTTGAATTTAACTATTTATATAATAATTACCTGTATATCCATCTGTCAAACCTAAACATAAGTGCAGATATAAGCACATATATACCCACAGACACACACACATATACATATACACACACACATACACATATACATATACATAGTATACACATACGCACAAACACTGATCAATACGATGCATACATGAATACAGTCTTATATACACACACACCCTTATACTAATTATACTAATTCACTTGTATACATATATACACATCATAACGCATAAACGCAAGCACCCATATTAGAAAAGGGAACTACTTATACAGCCTGGCGTGCATGCATGCGCGTGTACTCGAGTGTACAGCTGCGCGCATATGCACGGCCGAACATCGCTATAATCATGTGAGAGCATGCAAGTAACACCCGCATATGCATACCATCGTATACATACAGCAAATAAACATCTACATAAGTGTTAGTCTAAAAAGAGATAAAGGTGCGCACACTGATATATCTAACATACAAATACAACGAGCGTGCACCTACCGTTAAACATATACATACATCAACAAATGATCGGGTTTATCTAAGGATTCTATTTTAGAGAGGGGAATAATCCCCATTTGCCATGCGCATACATATGGTCCAGGGAGATACAGACAGCGAGAGTGTACTTACATACGGCTAAGGTGTGTAACTCAATTAAATGTCCATGCTCACACAAATACACGCATATATATATATACATATATATATATATATATATATATATAGATACACATACATACGCATATACATGCACCCATACGATGATACACACATATATACACTCCAGCACATAATCATATGTATACACACTCAACACAAAACGCACGCCTACATGCTCACATATATATATACATACATATATATATATATATATATATATATATATATATATATACATCCACATACATAATGAAATTAAATTAATAGAGACAAAATCATGCATATATATACACACATACACACATATACACGCATATCCACATATATACACATACATATACACATGTACATCCATACATACATAGACATGTAAAAACATATACTTACTCAAACACGCACATGTATAAGTATACATATAGACTTACATATATATTAACACAGATACAATGCATTCAGCATCCACTCACTCATGCATGCATACATATGTACTCATACACGCGTAAATCCATGCGTATACATATAGGGGCAAATTGACAAAACTAGTTCACGTATAGTGACTTAAGTGGTTTTGAGCTGGCTATACCTGATTTTTTTCCTGTGCTTGCATAAGGAAATAAGCTCCTTTGTTTATCGTGGCTTTAGGTGCAAAGGTTGCAGAATTGTGATTTAGGGGGGTGTATGAATTGGATTTTTTCAATAAATCAAATTTTAGCAAGTACGGAATATTCCTATGTTGGAGGTCTTTAATCAGAGTTGTTAGAGAGGTGCTTCTATTGCTATTTGGATTTTTATTATCAAAGGAGCTTATATGGTTGGAAATTCGCAGTTTAATTAGATTTGCCGTTGTGTCGATATACGTGGGGGGTTTTACTTTAGCATTAATGGTGTTTAAACTGTCGGAGTTTCTACTATGGGTGTGGGATAAACTTGCAGAGAGGAAGAGGTGAGTAGGTTCGATCGTTTTCAGGATGGGGTTCCTGAGTAACTTGGGTGTTATCATGTGTCTTATTTATTGGGTTGGCATAGTGGGAGTCAATGGAGCTCTCTAGTGTTGTTGGTTCAGTAGTTAATGTATTTTGAGTACGAATTTTGGGTGTCCTATCAGTTGCAGAGTTAAATTTCAATCACCAAACTTATACATTGCTATATTCTTAAATATTGGGCTTTTCCTTTTTTGCTAGGATCACCTTGAAAGTATTACTTCAAGTAATATCAATCAAGATTTTACATCTGAATTCTATCAGTGTCTTATCTCGCGTATATATATATGCATATATATATGTATATATATATATATATATATATATATATATATATATATATATATATCTACCTTTATCATAATTTTTTTTCCTCTTCTTTTCCCTGATCTTTCTTATTTATTTATTTATGTCTCGGAAGTAAAGTGAAAAGCATATCTTATTTTTCTTTTATTAATATTATTGGAATCTTTTCTTTTTTCCTTGTACACATTTTTGTGAATTATTCCATGGATTTCTGCCTGAATTATTATGGACCATCTTCTTCCAATTACGGGATTTCCTTGGATTTTACCTGTACAACTGGAAATTCTTTTTACCGTCAATGGATTTTTTTTATTTTCCACCAGACTATCCATTCATGTGTAATCACCTTTTTCTTCACTATATTCCCTCTGCTTCACTTTTTTGTTTTCAAGTAAGATCTTTGACTTACTTGTTGTTTCATCAAATACTTCTGCATGCAAAATCCGATCCCGCATTTTGCTAATTACTACCCTCTGACGGGAAGGAAAGTATTTCTTCGAAACTCTGCGGATTAAGGACTATCCATTTATCTAGTATTTCCTTTTCAGATTCAATATATTTTTAACTCATTTCAAAGTGTTTTAACCTATTTTATTAACTGTTTGTTCATATACAGGGTGGGCCAAAATAAGGGTCCTATCTTTAAATATAATCATATATATATATAGGACCCTTATTTTAGCCCACCCTGTATATATATATATATATATATATATATATATATACATATATATATATAATTATACAACTCAAATGACCTTTACCGAGTGTTGTAACCCAACATCCGTTTTACAACTTCCAGTGGCACATGTGTACATAAATATAAACCCATAACAGCGTAAACAAATAAACACAAATCGCTACTTTTGCAGAATTCGACCTGCGAACTGAGATATTGACATTATTATTTCGAAATTATTATTTAACATGGGAAGGGTGAGGATTTTTTAAAAACTATTCTGTATTACAAGCCTACTGTCGCAATTTTCTTACATATAAATCAAACGTAGCTTTGCTGTGTACGTTTTCAGTGTCCCAATTGTTTTTTTTTTTTGCGTTTAAATAATCTAAATAATTGTTAATAGGTCCTGCATTTTTTTACATCGTTCATTTCCGTATTACGTTAAGTTTAGTAACGCAGTTTTCTTACAAATAAATATGCTTTAATGTTTTACACCCATAAGAGCATTTTAAAACTTATTGTTTTACTGTGTACGTTTTCAACGTCCCAATTGTTTTTTTTTTCGCGTTTAAATTAAGCGATATATCAAAATGTGAACAGTGTAGATTTATCTATGGCAAACCACTTATAATTCAATGGCTGTAAATTCTTTTTTCAAAACGACTCATAGAAAGCTATCTATATTCTTTTGTTCATTTTTAATATTTTTTCATAGAAATGTTTCTGTTATGTCACAAAAACTATTTTCTTTACGTCACAAGTGTCTCGCTCATACATTAATTCCATAGCTAATATAACATACTGACCTTACGGGTCACGGGTAGTTTAGTATATATATATATATATATATATATATATATATATATATATATATATATATATATATATATATATATACCATGCAAAAATATTTACATGTATATACAAAAACGACTTTCAAATTGTCAAGCTTCGTACTATGCGTTGCAACATTCTGTACGTCCAAAAACGTTGAATTCTGTTCGATTTTTTTTTTATTTTTGAGAAATAGTACAAGGCGATCATCATGCGTTTCTATTGTCACGCCATTTCGGAAATGATGCAAAAGTCTGCTATTTTCCTTCCTGGGATAAAAATGAGAAAAATTTGTTTTGCGAATTCCTGTCTTTTATCCTCTACTTATTTGCGATGACATTTTGCATAGTTTTGCTAAATTTCACATTCACTTACACTGACCCAAGGTAATGTGTTGTTTTAGTAAGGGGTGGTTTTTATACACATGACAAATTTACACGCTAGATCTATAATAAAGCAAAACGTGTATATATTTGTATATATTGATATACACACGCATATAAATATATTTATACACACATATAATGAATATATTTATACACACACTGATGTACAAATATATATATATATATATATATAAATATATATATATATATATAACTACTAAATTTCAGTGTAGCTTAATCGGCATGTATATTTTATAATCGCCATATATATTTTATAAATTACCATATATATATATATATATATATATATATATATATAGAGAGAGAGAGAGAGAGAGAGAGAGAAAGAGAGTGAGGGATACAGACAGGGGAGGAGAGAGTAAGAGATAAACGGAACAAACCAAGTTATACGCCTGCTTCGTCTTTATTGTAAGACTTCTTCGTAGTTGGATGTGTGACTTGGTTTGCTTGTTTTTTTTTATCTCTCTAACGCATTGGAATAATATTTCTTTCATTTTCATCATATATATATACATATGTATATATATATATATATATGTATATGTATATGTATATATATCATTGAAAACCGTAGGAAGTTGTAAAAAGGGTTTACCAAAATCAAGCAATGCTACTGCGACAACAGTATCACTCGTTATGGCAATGTCAAATAGCAACCACGTTCCCCAGACTTGATTAGCCCCAGTGTTTCTTGTGGGGGTATCTTAAAAAAAAAGAGTATATTTACAACCCTGCACGAATCGAAGGAAAACATAAGAAACGAAATATAGAAGTTAAACCGCAAACCAGAGATTCTGCAATATGTCATGAATAAGGCTTTGGAAAGAGCACAAATATACGAGGTTGAAAATGAGACACTTTTCAAAGATATTATCTTTAATGAATAAATATTGCTTAAATTTTGCTTTTTTATAAAGAAATACCAATATCTTAGTAAGATTGTGTTAAAATTACCGAAAAGTATGATGCAAAGAGATAAGAAATATATTTACGTTACAAACTATTGTGACATTTAGGACTCTCTGTGTCTCTCTCTGTCTCTCTCTCTGTCTCTGTCTGTCTGTCTGTCCTTCTTTCTCTCTCTCTCCCTCTCTCTCTCTCTCTCTCTCTATATATATATATATATATATTAAAAAGTAGTATGTAACCATTAACGATTGTGAATGTTTCAGACATTTATAATTTTACATATTTTAACGCATTTTAAGCCTTGTTCAAGTTTTTTTCCTTATATACGCACAAACTCGCGTGCACGGACATGCAAACAATAAAAAAAAACACACACATACATGTAAAAATAAAAATCCAAATTTTAAGCCTTACGCAGGCATACCCACACCAAAGACAACCCACAAACCTAACAAACACGCACACACGCAATGGCATGCGCACACATGCAAACACACATATTTGAAATAAGAAATTATAGATCAAATCCCACACATGCATACACTCACACAATGCACAATGGACATTTTAAACAACACGCACATCAAAAAGGAAATAAAATCTCATTAAAAACTCATAAAAATATTCACCAAATTGACTCAACACATCCATACCCACCAAATTGATTTTACTCTTACTGATTGAACCCTTAACCTGCTCTATTCAAGACATAATGCCTCGGATTGCTATTTCTCTGAAAAACACAATCGGTGCTGACAGAGATAAAATGTTTTCCAAAAAGAAATTCCATAAAATTTTAATTAAAGAAAAAACTTTATTTAATAATATCAAAGGAGAGCTGAACAAGCTTTAAGCGCGTAATGAAAAATATTTTAAAATATTTAAAAAGACTTAACAACTACAATTGTTGATATCCTTATAAAAGAAGATTGTCGCATCGAGAGACTTCCCTACGGTTAAAAAAAAAAACAAAAACAATATGTACACACTCCCTTTAAAAGGTTTACAAACTACGTTTACTTCAATAAGCTGGTAAAAATGGGCAATATCCTTTACAGATAAAATATTACCCCCCATATATATATATATATATATATATATATATATATATATATGCATATATGTATATATATATTGGGTTATACAGAACTCAGTGCTGAATTAATAAAATTGTTTTTATATATATAATGGTATACTTTACAAGTTAAAATGCAAACGTCAAGTACCATGGTTCAATTATGATCTAAAAATAACATTCATTTCAATCGCGCCGTTGTAATGTAAAAAAAAAAAACTACTGTTAATTTTGTATTGCTAGCCCTTTTGCTTGTGCGCTGATAATGGCTTGAATTTAAATTTAAAATGAACACATAAATTACCATCGTGCAATGCGCTTTTGTCATATCAACTAACTTATTGTTGATTTTATATTTCAGTCCTTTCTGCTAGTGTGATAAGAAAAAGTCTCAAGTGTGATGTTAGGCTGTGTAAGGTGTAAACTTTTGTCAAAATCGCCTGTTCTTTCTTTCATCGCATTTTCTCGATTATCGATTATCGATAGTTTTTTTCCACGACAATCTTAAAGAATAACTGTCTAGAACACTGCTAGATACATAAAGTGCATATATGTGGATTTTTGTTAAAACATAACGACCCACCTGTTACGGAGTCTTTAGTGAATGAACTGATACATACACAAATGTAGTTGTTTTAATAAATTAGTAGGTAGATAGATTTTGAATGCCAAATTCAATAAATATATATTAAGATACGCCATATAATCACGTTGACCCTCCGGTTCCTGATTGATCACCTAAGTTAAGCAACATTGAACCTGGTCAGTAATAAATGAGTGATAATTTGGGACTTCCAGATGATGTATGTGCTCTCTGTTGATATCGGCATTGTTTCCAGTCGTCCTGGACTTCTTCTTGCTACTGGACTCAAACAGAGCCTAATCAGAGAGATGTGTTTGGAAATTGCGCAACCTCTGTCTCACAATCACATGAGCAGCTGCCCCTACAGGGAGTATCCGTAGTCTTTCGAGACTGAACGGAGGCATCGATATATTAAAATAACTCTTAAGGGGGCAGACATCATCGATTTCATTCTATAATGCCTGTAAATTGATAAGTATGTTTTAACACTTATATGTGATCAAAGAGCAGACCTGTACAATAGACTGAGAATACTTCTCACCACTCTTCAGAAAACGACTTTGCTTCGCATTTCAAAGAGTTTAGAGGGAACATGAACTGGAATAGAGGCCTTTTACAGGAAACATAAACTGGAATAGATAACGTTTACGGGGAACATGAACTGGAATAGATACATGGAGAGCACTGTCAAGGTTGTTGCGAAGAAAGTGGGCACTCTCTACCGTGCTAGAAAGCTACTTACGCCTGAAAGTATCCTGCACCCCTATAAGCATACTATTCGCCCACGTATGGAGTACTGTTGTCACATCTGGGCTAATGGATCTGTTACTTGTCTCTCACTCCTTGACAGGGCTCTAAAGAGCGTCACCAACCTGATAGGTCCTGAACTGTCATCTCAGCTACAATCTCTGTCCCATCGACGAAATTTGCATCCCTCTGTCTGTTATACAAGTACTTTAATGGTGAATGCTCTGACGACCTAAACACACTTGTACCCCTTCGATGTGAATACCTCCGACAAACCCGACAAGCATCTAAATCCCACCCCTTCACAGTAGATATCCCCAGGTGTAAGTAAGCTTTCTACACCAATAGTTTCTTCCCCAGAACTGCTAGACTTTGGAATCCCCTTCCGACAAACTGCTTTCCTAAATGTACTGGCATGCAGAAGTTAAATTGTAATGTGAACATACATCTTGCTGCTCATATCTCTCCATAATAACCCTAAAACTTATGTCACAGAGAGTAGCCCCTTATTTCAAAGTGGTGTTGTGCCTTGTTTAGGGTGAAAATTTAATTATTTTTTTTAAAGTGTTCTCTGCTTTCGTGCAACTGTGAATCCGGTATATTGAACGCACCTGTGAATTTTTCGTTTCGGAAGACTTAATAAAAGTTTTAATAAAAGTTTTCAATTATTTTTCATACACATTAACTAGTTGACCTTTTCACTTAACGTCTCTATCAACATGCATTCGATGACAACATTCCTATTATCATCCCGGTGAGATTAACTAATGGGTTTTATAAGATGAGCCTATAGTTCGCCTCTTCACTCTCATATTTCGGATTGAGTCTGCGCTATGTTGAAAATAGATGTGCCAAACGCGACGAACGTATTACGCTCACCCTTTTTTCTTTCTTCGTTTATTCGGTTTATTTATTTTCTTTTTCTTTCCATTTTAACGTCTTTTGGTTTGGCGCCGGAATTATTTACGTCTGTGATGCTAAAAAGCGAACTACTTTAATCATTAGCCTTTTCTTTCTTTTTTAATTAAGATTCGCTCTCTTCATAATTTATTATGGGAGACACCCCCCTCGCCAAATATTCACTAGAAACACTCATTTGGCTGAAAGCACTATCAATAATTTCCCCTACTCTGTATCCTTGCCTAAACTTAAACGTAGATTCCATGAACAAAGTTTCTTTCTTAGACCTGCACACCTGTGGAACTCTCTTCGGTTTGCCTGATTTCCAGTGAACTACAATATGGCCGTCTTCAAGTCCAATGTGAACAAGTTCTTGATGAGCCGTTCCCCTTAAGTACCTATTTACAATGCCTACCCACGGGACAGAGTTAGACACCAGGGTCGTTTTTTAACGTGGAGAAAAGGTACAAAAATAAAAAATGGTCTCAGTCGTGAAGGATTTCTCTTCCACCGAAAGAGAACAAGAAATGGAAGTGCAGCATCTGAAGAACAAATACTACATCTTGATCTTGACCAAAAGGCCAAGTAAACTTAAATTCTAACGATTACTATGACTACTGTACACTCTTTAACCTTATCCCTGAGTGGCCTTGACAAGTGGTGATTCCCTTGTAAAAAAAAAAAAAGGTTTACAAATACTGTGTGAACTCCAATAATTTTCCAAAAAAACATTTGTTCCCGGGATGCAGCATTAAAAATTAAGAGCCAAATAAAGTACAGTATATAATACACATGCATATAACAAAAAAAAATCATTATAAATAAAATGTAAGGCGGGGTAAAAACTTTAATCATGGTCCAGAAATAACATCGTATTCTAAACCGTTACCCGAAAAAAGGTATCCTAGAACCACCGTATCCCGAGGTTACACTTTATTAAAACGCGTTTCGAACTGGAGACTTAGTTGAATCCAGGAAGCCTATTATACAATTATCTGTTGAACAGAAAATTAGATTACTTCCGTGAAATACCTTCGACGCAAGGCGCCTCGAATTTCACCAACGCCAAGCATAAAAGACTGGTATGCAACAACCGCTCCAGTAGATATCTAACTCCTGACGAAATTCTCAACCTATATAAAAGCCAGGTAAGGCCAACGATGGAGTGCTGTTGCCACATCTGGGCAGGAGCTGCAAGAATCACCTTATCCTGACTTGACAGAGTTCAAAATAGACTTCGTAGCTTAGTGTGAGATGCACTTTTCTCGTCCCTGCAACCTTATTCTCACAGACGTTGCGAGTCTGCCTCTGCTTTGTCGTTATTTTCATGGCAATTGCTCAGCTGAGCGTCAATCCATAGTACCCACTCGACAAACTTTCTCGAAAAATACTCGTCTAGCACAAAACACAATCGATAATTTCCCACACTCTTTTATGTGCTTAAACCTAAATGTTGATTCCATGAACAAAGCTTCTTTCTTAGAACAACAGACGCGTGGAACTCTCTTCCGATTGCCTGTTTCCAGCTGACTACAATCTTATTTTGTTCAAGTCCAACATAAACAAGTTCTTGATGAACCGTTCTCTAAAGTAATCCAATTTACAAAATTCCGATTATTTATGTTTACTGATGTCTGCCTGTTTCTCACCTGCTTACAACTTAGATATCTTCAAGTCCAACATAAACAAATTCCTGATGAACCTCCCCCTTAAGTAAGACACTTTATCAAATGCCCAATACAAACGATTACTACGATACTATCCCATTGATTATTGTACACGCAATAACAATTATACCCGAGTGGCTTCGGGGCCTTGATCAGAGGTGAGTTCCATGTAAAAATACACCACGCTGTGATCACATTGACTAATGTATACCCGTTAACCCAACTCATCGAGTGTCTTGACGCCTTGATAAGTTGTGATTCTTCGGGAAAAAACGAAATTCCTTAAGGTATGATGCGTTTCCAAATCAACAAACTTTTTGAAAATATATTTAACATTTCTTAAATAGTGGTGTATAGAAATGCATTTAGTTAATAAATTAATTGTTATCTGGCGTTTATTCCCAAATTCCCGTCGCTGAAATAACCTTTCTAGCTGGTACCCCTTCATAATATTTTTTGTATTTGTTCCAGAATTCCCGTTCATAGCATTAACTTTTTGCCCCTAAAGAAAAGGAGGGTGGACCTGTAAATTTACCCTTTGTCCGTTCGTCTGATAATATGTCTTCACTTTTCTAAATAACTACGCCTTGGAATTTTAAAACATTTTTGCGTGACACGACATGAGTAAAAATCACATGAGTACACATGATAGGAGGAAAATGACATCAGTAAAAAATATATGATTAAACAGGATATGAGTAAAAATGATATGAATAAAAATGATATGAGTAAAAATCATATGAGCAAAAATGACATGAGTAAAAATGGCATGATTAAAACGACATGAGTAAAAATGATATGAGTAACAAAGATATGAGGAAAAATTACTTGAGCAAAAATCACATGTGTAAAAATAATAGTAGTAACAATGGTAGGAATGACATAATTAAAAAACATGAGAAAAATAACATCAGTAAAAATAATATTAGTAAAAATGATAATAATAAAAACGACACGAGTAAAAATGACATGAGTAAAACTGATACGAGTAAAAATGATATGAGTAAAACTGATACGAGTAAAAATGACATGAGTAAAACTGATACGAGTAAAAATGACATGAGTAAAACTGATACGAGTAAAAATGATATGAGTAAAATGGCATCAATAAAAATGACATGAGTAAAATAACATGAGTAAAAATGATGTGACTAAAATGATATGACTAAAAATGATATGAGTAAAAATGACATGAGGAAAAATTATATGAGTAAAAATTATATGAGTAAAAATGACATGAGTAAAAATTATATGAGTAAAAATGATATGAGTAAAAATTATATGAGTAAAAATGGTATGAGTAAAAATGACATAAGTAAAAATGACATGAGTGAACATGACATGAGTAAAAATGACATGAGTAAAAATTATATGAATAAAAATGACATGAGTAAAAATGACATGAGTAAAAATGACATGAGGAAAAATGACATGAGGAAAAATTATATGAGTAAAAATTATATGAGTAAAAATTATATGAGTAAAAATGACATAAGTAAAAATGACATGAGTGAACATGACATGAGTAAAAATGACATGAGTAAAAATTATATGAATAAAATGACATGAGTAAAAATGACATGAGTTACAATGTAATAAGTAAAAATAATATGAGCAAAAATTACCTGAGTAAACATGATATGAATAAAAATGTCTTGAGTAAAAATGATATGAGTAAACATGACATGAGTTAAAATAATATGAGTAAAAATTACATGAGTTAAAATCACATGAATAAAAATGATGTAAGTAATAATAGCATAAGTAACAATGATATGAATAAAAATGACATGAATAAAAATGACATTAATAAAAATGACATGATTAAAAATTACATGAGTAAAAATGACATTAGTAAAATGACATGAGTAAAAATTATACGAGTAAAAGTGACATGAGTTAAAATGATATGATCAAAAATGACATAAGTAAAAATGACATGAGTAAAAATTATATAAATAAAAATGACATGAGTCAAAATGACATGAGTCAAAATTATATGAGTAAAAATGACATGAGTACAAATGATATGAGTAAAATGACGTAAATAAAAATGACATAAGTGAAAATGTCATGACTAAAAATGGTAAGAGTAAACATGATATAAGTAGAAATGACATGTGTAAAAAGGAAGTGAGTCAAAATAATATGAAAAAAGGACTCAATTAAAAAAATATGAGTTAAATGATAAGTGTAAAACTGACACAGGTAAAAATTATATGAGTAAAATGACATAAGTAAAAAAGACATCAGTCAAAATGACGTCAAAATCACATTAGTAAAAATGACATGAGTAAAAATTGCAATAAAAAAAAATTATATGAGTAAAAATTGTATGAACAAAATAATATGAGAAAGAATAATATCAGTAAAAATTATATAAGTAAACATGACATAAGTAAAAATGACATGTGTATAAATGACATGAGTAAAAATGACATCAGTAAAAACTACATGAGTAAACATGACATTAGTAAAACTGACATGAGTAAAAATGATATGAGTAAAAATGACATGAGTAAAATGACATGAGAAAATGACATGAGTAAAAATGACATGAGTAAAAATGACATGAGTAAAAATGACATGAGTAAAAATGACATCAGTAAAAACTACATGAGTAAACATGACATTAGTAAAACTGACATGAGTAAAATGATATGAGTAAAAATGACATGAGAAAAATGACATGAGAAAATGACATGAGTAAAAATGACATGAGTAAAATTATATGAGTAAAAATCTTATGAATAAAATAATATCAGCAAAAATGATGTGAGTAAAAATGATATAAGTAAAATGACATGACCAAAAATGACATCACTAAATATGACATGAGTAAAAATGACATAAGTAAAAATAACATGAGTAAAAATAGCATGAGTAATAATGATATGTGTAAAGATTACATGAGTAAAATGACATGGGTAAAAAGTATATGAGTAAAAAGGACATAAGTAAAAATAACATTATTAAAAATGACAGTAGTAATTGCCATGAGTAAAAACTATATGAGTAAAAATGGCATGCCTAAAATTGAATGTATAAAATAATGTGAGCAAAAATGACATGAGTAAAAATGACATGAGTAAAAATTATATGAGTAAAAATGAAATGGGTAAAAATGACATGAGTCAAAATGACATTAGTATAAATGACATTAGTAAAAATGAACTGAGTAAAAATGACATTAGTAAAAGTGACATAAGTAAAATGATGTGAGTAAAAATTAAATGAGTAAAATTATATGAGTAAAAAATGGTATGAATAAAATAATATCAGCAAAAATGATATGAGTAAAAATGATATGAGTAAAATGACATGACGAAAATAACATTACTAAATATGACATCAGTAAAAACGACATAAGTAAAAATTATATGAGTAAAAATGACACGAATAAAAATGATATGAATAAAAATTGCATGAGTACAAATGCCATGATTAAATATGATATGTGTTAAAATGACATGAGTAAATATGATATGTGTAAAAATGACATGAGTAAAAATTATATGAGAAAAAACATGACTAAAATGACATGGGTAAAAATTATATGATAAAATTATATGAGTAAAAATGATATTAATAAAAATGACATATGTAATAATGGCAAAAGTAAACATGACATCAGTAAAAATGACATGAGTAAACATGATATGAGTAAAAATGACATGAGTAAACATTATATGAGTAAAAATGACATGAGTAAACATGATATGAGTAAAAATGACATGAGTAAACATTATATGAGTAAAAATGGCATTAGTAAACATTATATGAGTAAAAATGGCATTGGTAAAAATGACAGGAGTAAAACTGATATAGGTTAAAATTACATGAGTAAAAATAACATGAGTAACAATTACATGAGTAACAATTACATGAGTAAAAATAACATGAGTAAAAATAACATGAGTAAAAATGACATGAGTAAAAATAACATGAGTAAAAATGACATGAGTAAAAATAACATGAGTAAAATGGCATGAGTAAAAATAACATGAGTAACAATTACATGAGTAACAATTAGATGAGTAAAAATAACATGAGTAAAAATAACATGAGTAAAAATAACATGAGTAAAAATAACATGAGTAAAAATGACATGAGTAAAAATAACATGAGTAAAAATGACATGAGTAAAAATAACATGAGTAAAATGGCATGAGTAAAAATAACATGAGTAACAATTACATGAGTAACAATTAGATGAGTAAAAATAACATGAGTAAAAATAACATGAGTAAAAATAACATGAGTAAAAATAACATGAGTAAAAATGACATGAGTAAAAATAACATGAGTAAAATGGCATGAGTAAAAATAACATGAGTAACAATTACATGAGTAACAATTAGATGAGTAAAAATAACATGAGTAAAAATAACATGAGTAAAAATAACATGAGTAAAAATAACATGAGTAAAAATGACATGAGTAAAAATAACATGAGTAAAAATGACATGAGTAAAAATAACATGAGTAAAAATAACATGAGTAAAAATAACATGAGTAAAATGACATGAGTAAAAATAACATGAGTAAAAATAACATGAGTAAAAATAACATGAGTAAAATGACATGAGTAAAAATAACATGAGTAAAAATGACATGAGTAAAAATAACATGAGTAAAATGACATGAGTAAAAATAACATGAGTAAAAATGACATGAGTAAAAATAACATGAGTAAAATGGCATGAGTAAAAATAACATGAGTAAAAATAACATGAGTAAAAATAACATGAGTAAAAATAACATGAGTAAAAATAACATGAGTAAAAATAACATGAGTAAAAATAACATGAGTAAAAATGACATGAGTAAAAATAACATGAGTAAAAATGACATGAGTAAAAATAACATGAGTAAAATGACATGAGTAAAAATAACATGAGTAAAAATAACATGAGTAAAAATAACATGAGTAAAAATAACATGAGTAAAAATAACATGAGTAAAAATAACATGAGTAAAATGACATGAGTAAAAATAACATGAGTAAAAATGACATGAGTAAAAATAACATGAGTAAAATGGCATGAGTAAAAATAACATGAGTAACAATTACATGAGTAACAATTAGATGAGTAAAAATAACATGAGTAAAAATAACATGAGTAAAAATAACATGAATAAAAATAACATGAGTAAAAATTACATGAGTAACAATTAGATGAGTAAAAATAAGACGAGTAAAAATTACATAAGTAAAATGACATTAGTAAAATGATATGAGTAAAATGACATGAGTAAAATGACATGAGTAAAATGATATGAGTAAAAATAATATGAGTGAAAATTATATGAGTAAAAATTAAATGAGTAAAAATTATATAATTAAACATAGCATTAGGAAAATAACATGAGTAATAATGACATGAGTAAAAATAATATGAGCAAAAATAATATGACTAAAACTGACATGAGTAAATATGACATGAGTGAAAGTGACATGTGTAAACATGATATGAGTTAAAATGATATGATTGAAGTGTGTATCAGTAAAAAGGATATTAGTAAAAATAATATGAGTAAAAAGACATGAGTAAAATGATATCAGTAAAAATTATATCACAAAAATAACATGATTTTATATGACATTATTAAAAAATGATCTTGTTACAAATTATATGAGTAAAAATGACATGAGTAAAAATTATCTGGTTTAAAATTATATGAGTAAAAATTACATGATTAAAAATTATCTGGTTACAAATTATATGAGTAAAAATAACATGACTAAATATGACATCATTCACAAAAATGACATGATTTTACATGACATGATTAAAAATTATCTCGTTAAAAATTATATGAGTAAAAATGACATGATTAAAAATTATCTGGTTACAAATTATATGAGTAAAATTGACATGAGTAAAAATTATCTGGTTTAAAATTATATGAGTAAAAATTACATGATTAAAAATTATCTGGTTACAAATTATATGAGTAAAAATGACATGACTAAATATGACACCATTCACAAAAATGACATGATTTTACATGACATGATTAAAAATTATCTCGTTAAAAATTATATGAGTAAAAATGACATGATTAAAAATTATCTTGTTACAAATTATATGAGTAAAAATTACATGAGTAAAAATTATCTGGTTTAAAATTATATGAGTAAAAATTACATGATTAAAAATTATCTGGTTACAAATTATATGAGTAAAAATGACATGACTAAATATGACATCATTCACAAAAATGACATGATTTTACATGACATGATTAAAAATTATCTCGTTAAAAAGTATATGAGTAAAAATGACATGAGTAAATATGGCAGTAATAAAAATGATATGCGTAAAATTACATGTGTAAAAATTATATAAGTAAAAATTGCCATAAGTAAAGATGATATGAGTAAAAATGCCATAAGTAAAGATGATATGAGTAAAAATGACATGAGTAAATATGATATGAGTAAAAATGACATGAGTAAAAGTACAAGATTAAAAATGATATGAGTAAAAATGGAACAGAACGGATTGTCCAGGAAAACTCCGGTTGTCCCCGTGGGTGTGCGTTTTTGGTTAGAATGGCTAAAATAGACACATTTGTGCTAATTAAGAAAAAATTATGCCTTGGATTTTTACAAAACTTTCTTAAAAGTTTTATATTTTCTTTTTATCTATACTTCGCGATAACTTTTTAGTGTGTCCAGGGGACTTCTAGTGCTAATAAAAACACTCCATTTTCAGAATTATTTTACCATATTTGTCTAAAATGTTCTGTATATGTCTATATAGCAGTTTTCATTGGTGCTGAACTAAAGTGTAATATGTTTAAGCCTTGGCGACTTTTCTGGCTAAATGGGGGGGGGTGACAAATAATAGACTCAATTATTTCTTTTTTTCATGGTGCAGAACTCAAATTTACATATGTTAAGGCCTAAAACTGCATCATTTGTTCATTTTCACCAGGATTCCAGGTCCCCTGGTGATGTTTGCGGCATAATGGGGGGATGCTGAACTTTGCCATTTTTATTTTCCTACGTCCACTGTGCACTCGCGGGGGACCAGGTATGCTTCACTTGTTCATATGTTTTTCTTTCGCTGATTCAACTACATGTATTTAAAATGATTAGTTCTTCTCTTGACACATGTTCAGAAGTTATTATTATTAATAGTTCTACAAGTATTTTAATGGTTAATGCTCTGACGAACTGCAAGCACCTGTGCCCCCTCGGCGTAAATACCTCGACAAACACGAAAAGCAGCTAAATCCAACCCCTTAACAGTGGTGATCCCTAGATGTAGGAGAGCTTTCTACTCCAGTAATTTCTTCCCCAGAACCGCTACACTTTGATATTCTATTCCGTCTCCCTGCTTCCCAAAATGTACTGATATGCAGAAGTTAAAGTTCAACGTAAACCGACATTTTACTGCCCAACTCCCGGGATAGTGCCCCAGTAGTTTCGATCATAAAACGTAATATGGGTAAGGTAAAACGTGTAAAAGAAAAGGACTGGTTGTTAAAACTGAAAAAAAATTACAAGATGTTCTTGTAAAAATATAATAAATGTATAACTTAAAATATTGCAGCATTAATAATATTTAAAAAAAAAAATAAATTTAACATTCTCCTGCCTTCTATTGTAATTTATACTTATATTTGTATGCTCTTTGTAAAACGCAAATATATTTTGATTACATCTAAACTTCTAAGTGTTGTTGTTGCTATTATTATTATTATTATTATTATTATTATTATTATCATCATCATCATCATCATCATCATTATTGGCGGCAGCGGCGGCGGCGGCTCACAAGGGGCTTTCCCACATATATACATGCATTTGAACAGACAGGTAAGCTTTATATTATAGATGAGTATAGTATAGTTATATTTGTGTCAATTTCTTTTGAGAGAGCATTTTGAATCAATGTGGTATTGTTTTGACTATTCTCTCTTTACCCCTCTCAATCGTTTGCTATAGATTTAGCGGATACCATGAAGCTTCATTCGATGAAGCTATTTATAACAAAGGTCAATAAACTAATTCAATCACATCGGCACAGTTGTTTTCAAGATGACCGTTCAAAAAATAATAGCGTCTGTTTTAGTCAAGGCTAATCGAGCAGATAGGATTTCAAATGTTATTGTTATGATGACTGAACATGCCTTCATCTGAAAATGTAATCCCTCTTCCTGATCTTGACAGTATAAGACTATAAGAAAGCAACCTGTGTCATTTACGTGTGTCAGGAGCAGGGATGAGTCATTTGATTATTAGTACAAAGACACTGCGAATGCTGACTACTATTGTTAGAGAGTGGCCGAGCACAAGCTGTAATTTATCTGTTTATTTGCTTATATATCTCTTTATCAATGTTCTGTGTATCTATTAAAGTGTGTGTTTATCTAGTTATCTATCTCTTTATCTATGTAAATACCTATCAATCTAAGAATGAGTGGATAACAGCGATTTGAAGCCATGTTTGATAGGCTAGTCTATAATATAAAGCTAACCTGTCTGGTACAGTTTGCGCTTGAAATTACCAAACAGGTGATCAGAATGACGTGTCGCATATCACGTGTTCCGGTTTGCGCAAGCATCACTTGCAGTTGGATTCGAGTCATCAAGACGGGCAAGAAATAGGTCTCCCTATGAGGACTCAGAGGTTTTAGGAGCTATAGAAACCTCCCCAAGTAAAGACCGTCGGTCACTCCATTTCGGCTATGACGATACATGGGAATGATAAAATATATAATAAACACTCATCCTGTTGGTCTGTCTTGCGAAGTGCCTGCTATAAAGCAGGTCCTACTCATTAAGACCTTGCCGAACTCCCATAAAAAAACAATAGCAGGACAGGTATGTTGTTATGTATGTGTGTTTTATGTTCTGACACGCACCAACACCTAGATGAATCACGGGTCGTAAAATAGACATCAAGGATCTGTTACAAAACGTACATAAAACCATACATATGGTATGTTATGGTGTGAACACAAAAATACATTTACAAGTGCAAGAAATACACATTAAACACGCCACATTTGAACTATATACACATATAGAACCCCGGCCCGCCGCAAATACGTCATAAATCTAAACACGCATGAATACTCGTAAAGGCTCCTTCAGTTTTTGACAGAATATGGATATCGAGGTAGGGGTGCATGCGCGTGAAATTTTGGGGGCAGTAGATGCGCACTATCCAACCACACATCTCCTGAGTCGACATTGTTAAATAGCAGTGAAAAGTGAAGCGGATGTACAGGACAATTGGAAACAAATGCCGAGATAAGCAGTGAGAACATACAGCGCTAGACTCCACAAATGGTCACCCATCTAGTACTAACCAGGTTCATCCTTGCTTCATTACGTTTATCTTAATGGAGCTAAATACACAAGTACGGTGAATGCACGGATATATAAACACTACACTTCACTAACACTATGTAAAAAAATAAATTCCAGAGCAAGAAAGGTCACAAAAGGTACTGTTACGGTATTCTAAGCACTTAAACATTTTTGAGTTCACCAATAAATGTATGAGGCTTTATTTATCGAACGACTTACGTATGACAAAGCAAGCTCTGAAAGCCTATGCACAGCTATCGCCCATCTCTGACACAGGTGAATTCAAAATGCTCGTGACTAAGTAGGAAATTAATTCGAGACTACATATAATGGCTCAGTTAAATGGCTCTACACCCGTTTTCGTATTTCTTCAATTATTCATATCCCCCGCCGCGATGCAAATACGTCACGAACGCAAACACGTATAAACACAGGTATGATTCAACAATATACAAGCGTACATTTAATGTTGTACAATATATATACGATCGTATATATATATATAAACATAAAACATCTGGTCCCTCCCTAAATTTCACAAAAAGCACTACCAACAATTTACACCACTTTCTGTATTTTTTCCTCGGTCCTCTAAATCAACAAAGATTAGATCATTCCTCTAATGATCCGGTCTCAGTTGATTTTGCATTGGGAACTTAGTTATGTGCAGTTCTAGGAGGTTCACTCTAGGAGTCCTCGCCTTCTCTCTTTGAGAAATAGATTTGTTCAATGCTAATCGCCTTATGAGCCTTTCCCGGGAAAGCCGACGGGGCTGCCCCGGCACTTTATGCAGGCCGGAGTGTCCTTCCTCTGGGGCGCAGATTTCTTTGAACGCCTATGCAGAGCTATAGCTCTTCTCTTACACAAGTGCATTGAAAATGGTCGTGACTATGGAGAAAAATTATTTCGAGGCCATATATAGTTGCTCAATTTAATGATAGGACACCCACTCTCGTATCTCCATAAATATTTAATTAAAAAAAGTAATAGGTATTACTTTTGGAACAACTACCATCGTATAGATGTAAGATAAAAATATAAGCTTAACAAACACCATGGCGTGATGTGTCGCTGCACATTAGCATCCTTTAATAATTGTGATATGCGAATGGCATAAAGATGGCTGATTTTGATGCAAATCCGTTGCAACGCGGAGAAAAGGTGAGCCAGCTGCGATGATATCTTAAAGACGTGCATAAGTGCAGGTGCCTGCGTCATGAAATGGATTTCTTTTTAACTAAATGAACGCCGAGAGCAGCTTTTAGATTTTGTGTCAAAAAACGGAAAGTATTAAAAGGAGTCGTTGTTTACGTGTGTTTTTTTTCAAGTCAAGCCTTTTATAGGTGAGTAATATGAATATGGATTGACGAAACACGAGATGTTATGAACGAACGAATGCAAAAGCGTACGAACACAGATTTTTTGAGTTGACTTGTTTAGCATACTCTTATTTGAAGTATAATATAACTTGAACTTTACTAAAATACACACGCACAACAGCATATATATATATATATATATATATATATATATATACACACATATATATATAAACTAGCAGAGATACCCGCACACTCCTATATTTTTATTATCATCAAAATCCGTGAAATCGCCCTGCAGAAAACTCCACATGCCTCCGTGCAGTAACTTACTCCAAAATATATGTTATTCTAGACTGCACTTTAGAGAGCCTTCTGTTTCTTTTATATAATTATTTCATATAAACTTCTTTCCAGTTAACTCAAAAAAACCCATTTAAGTTTGAACCTATAGACAACGTCATGTAGAAAAAAAATAATCACCTGTAAATTTTCAAGTCTTATAAAATTTTTTGCAGTAAATGAAAAACTTACCCACAGCACCATTTTCACGGCCCGTTGTTCTATAATTGATTTTCAGCGATAATAGGGGAAAAATGTATTTACCGATGATAGATACATAAAAATAACGGTTTCACTTTTCGATTACCGGTAATTAGCGGGGATATTCTGAGAAAAAAAAGTTAACTAAGACCACTCTCGGACTTATGCATTAAAGTTCAATAAATTTAAAAAAAAATCTG